>NC_134778.1:50442699-50450199 GCF_046742065.1 Oratosquilla oratoria | reverse complement strand
GGGTATTCTGTTGTACGTTAAAAACAATGTCCATGCTTGTGTTTTAGAGAAAGTAAAACAGGATGCATATAATAGTTTGTGGGTAGAATTAACCCAAATAAATGGACAAAAAATGAATGTAGGTGTAATATATATGCCAAAGACATTATCATTGGTAGATGACAATCTGTTATTTCAAGAACTGTCTAGTTTCTGCAACCGGGGTTTATTGATAATAGGTGATTTCAATTTTACTGACATTGATTGGATGACCCTTGAAGATAGCCACATAGATAGTCGTTTGATTGATTTTCTCGGTGACAATTACTTAGTTCAGCATGTAAAATAGCCCACAAGACATGAAAACTTACTCGATCTATTGATCACTAGCCGCGAAAGCATGATAACCGATGTAGAAGTCGGTGAAACTATTGCAAATGGCGATCATAACTTAATTAGATTCAAACTACTAATTTTTTTCTTAGAATAGATACTTGTGTTTCTAAAATACCCGATTTCAGTATAGCTCAGTTCATAGGACTATGTCAGGAACTTCAGCTTACAGATTGGTAGGCAAAATTAAGCGAAAGAACTGTACATCAGATGTGGGAAATATTTCAAAATACGCTCACTAAGATAATTCATACTTACATTCCTTTTAAGGACAGACGTCCCCCAAATCAGGCTCGCCCAAAATGGCTTGACAAAGAAACTGAAAAAAGTATTGCTAAAAAGAGACAGGCTTACAAGAAATATAAGTGCTCGGGTGCATCAAATGACTATCAAAGTTATATATCAATACAAAGAGACTTAAAAAAAAGACAAAAAAAAAAGAAAAGTAAAAAAGTAAACGACAATACGAAATTAATATCGCTGATAGTTACATTAAAGATAAAAAGGTTGTTAGGAATCACATTGGTCCACTATTATCTGCTGACGGTCAACTTCAATATTCAAACGAAGGAATGTGTAATGTTTTAAACAATTATTGTAGCTCAGTATTCGTAAACGAAAAACCTCAAAGTAAACTCCAAAATGAAACCCGTGAAAAGTCTAGGGTAAACTTACTACGGTAAATATAACAAAAGAAAAAATTAAAAGGTGTATGGAGAAACTCAAAGTTAATAAAACACCAGGGCCTGACAGTTGGCATCCAAGAATCTTAAAGGAAATGAAAAATGAGATTGTTGTTCCATTAGAAATTATTTTCAAGAAACCCAACATATCTGGAGATGTCCGAAGAGAATGAAGCTAGCTAACGTTACTCCCATATTCATAAAAGGTGACAAAAAGAAGCCAAATAAATACAGGCCTATAAGTTTGACTTCAACTGTAGGAAAAATAATGGAAACTATCATCAGAGATGCTATCGAACATCATTTAGAAAGTAACTGTTTGATAAATGATGGCCAGCATGGTTTCAGACGGAAACGTTCTTGCGTGACTAACTTACTCGAATTCTACAACACAGTTATCTCGAATTATGACAAAAGAAACAATATAGATTTAATGTATGTAGACTTTGCAAAAGCATTTGATACCATCCCACACGAAAGACTACTTACTAAATTAGCTTCATACGGAATAAGCGGTATCCTATTAAGTTGGACTAGTAATTGGTTTAATGACCAAAAACAGAGAGTTGTTTTAAATGGAAAAACTTCTGGATGGAAAAATGTAACGAGTGGAGTTCCTCAGGGTTCCGTTCTTGGGCCACTTCTATTCATAGTATATATATAAATTATATAGAGCATGGACTAAAATCTACTGTTTCCAAATTTGCTGATAATATAAAAATGTGCGGAATGGTAAATAATAATTCAAACCCATTAGATATTCAAGAAGATTTAGATAAATTACAGCAATGGTCGGAAAAGTGGCTAATGAAATTTAACACAATTAAATGCAAGGTAATGCACATAGGTAAAATAACAGTAAGTACGATTACAAGTTATTTGGAATTTTGTTAACAAAAGTGGATAGTATAAAAGATCTCGGCGTAATTATAATAACGATCTCAAATCATTCCAGCAGTTTATTTCAGCCTGTGTGACAGTAAATAAGATTCTAGGACTGATTGCGCGATCTTTTGACTTCAAAAGTCCATCTCAAATTAACAAGCTATATAGATCGTTAGTTCGTCCACATTTGAAATATGCTGTTTCCGTATGGTCACCGAAACTTATTAAAGATATTGACAGATTGGAAAAAGGACAACGACGAGCCACAAAACTGATTCCAAATATCAAAAATAAATCATACGAAAATCGACTAAAACAAATGAATATGTTTCCCCTAAAAAAGCATAGACTCAGAGGTGACTTGATATAGGTCTTAAAGATTCAAAAGGGAATTGACAATATTAAAAGTGACAAAATATTCACACTGAATATGAATCAGACAAGAAACAATGGTCTCAAAATGTCCGGAAATAGATTTAATTTGGAAGTGGGTAGAAACAACTTCACCAACCGTGTAACTAATGAATGGAATAAACTTCCTACAGAGGCAGTGCAATGTAGTTCAGTTCGAAGCTTTAAGAATCATTTATATAAACACCTAAGCAAGATGCTGTTATGACCGCCATTTATTTCATATTATTTGTTCATTTGTTTTATTATCATTTGTCCGTCTGTTTATAATTAATTGCTTGATTCTCATTTATTACAAGTTACCTGTCAATTTATCATTATTTACTATTTACCTGTTTGTTTATTATTTAACTATACCTATGCATTTATTTATGTATTTTATTTATTATTTACATTATCATACTTTTTTATTCATTCATTTATTTATTTATCATTATTATGATTTTTTCGGATCCGACCTATATATGGACCAAAAGGTCTCCTGTCGGGATTTTCCGCCTTTGTAATATATGTATATATATATATATATATATATATATATATATATATATATATATATATATATATATGTATGTATATATATATACATATATATCTGTATATATATATATATATATATATATATATATATATATGAGTGGAAGGGTGGTGAGGTAAACACCAGGAACCGTTGGAGTTTTTATTTCTAACGTTTCGTCCTGAAAGGACTTCCTCAGAGTGTACACAAACAAATAATTGACAGTATATATACCCACAGCTTATCCCGTTCCTCCCCGTTCGTCTTCGCTCCTCATGCACCCCCGTTCGGCATCACGAAGAACCAAGTTGGCCGTTACTCTCGCCAACTTTACAAATCCATCACGGTGGTTGCTACATGGATGTAAATTGATATAGGCTGCCTCAATTACTTTTCTTCTCTGTTTTGTTAGACCTTTATGCAGCACCTCTGTTCTTTCCCAATCTGGTAGGTGGCCAAAGTTGTCAAGGTGGACCACTAACGAATTTGATGTTCTGTGAGCTCTGATGTCGCTTTTGTGTTCATAGGTACGTTTCTTTATCCCTCTGCTGGTTTCTCCGAAATAACTAATGGGACAGCTTTTACAAGACGCGCGAGTGAAATGGAACAGTTGTTCACCCGGGCAGGGCTAAAAAATACGTTCGGCACTGGTACTAGGATAGGAGAGATTGTGAGGAATAAGAACAATAGTAAAGTCGATACAGTAGAGAACAATTTGATTTACGAAATTCCATGTAAAAGCTGTCCCATTAGTTATTTCGGAGAAACCAGCAGTTTATGTTTTACTGTACTAAACTCATCAACAATAGTATTGAAATTAAAAAAGGATGCATTTATAAAATTCCTTGCAAAATGTGTAATCAATTTTACATAGGTCAAACTGCCAAACCCTTAAACATTGGAATTGAACAACACAAGAAAAATGTTAGAGATGGCAATAATTCTAGTGGAATATTCAAGCATATCGAATTAAATAATCATCCAGTTGATTGGGGTAATGCCCAGGCAATCTATTATACCAACAACATAATAGCAAGAAACTAAATAGAGTGTAGTTTGACCAGTGATCAAAATACCAACCTACACAAGTGGTTATATAAACTTGATAATTATATTTGTCAAGAAATTAGTAAGATAATATCAGGTAAAATGTAACCCAGCGACTATGACCTAATGTCGCCCTACAATCATTAGTGGAAGCATTTACCCTGGCGACTGTGACCTGATGTTGCCCCACCATCATTAGTATATTGACATTGACCTTCCGCCCTCCAGGGGGTAATTGTCAGCTACCCTTATTCAAACTGTCCTTGTTCCTTTTTTCATGTATATATTATCTATGCATTTCTATTACTATGTACTTGTTGCACTGAAGATGTAATATACGAAAGCGCTCTGCTTCGTTAGTTTCTTTTTTTCCAAGTGGTCTACTTTGCGTATATATATGTATATATATATATATATATATCTATATATATATACATACATATATATATATATACACACATATATATATACGTGTGCGTATGTGTTTGTGTGTGTGTGTGTGTGTGTGTGTGTGTGTGTGTGTGTGTGTGTGTGTGTGTGTGTGTGTGTGTGTGTGTGTGTGTGTGTTTGTGTGTGTGTGTGTGTGTGTGTGTGTGTGTGTGTGTGTGTGTGTGTGTGTGTGTGTGTGTGTGTGTGTGTGTGTGTGTGTGTGTGTGTGTGTGTGTGTGTGTGTGTGTGTGTGTGTGTGTGTCTGTGTGTGTGTGTGTGTGTGTGTGATTCACCATGGTCTTGGATCACGTGTAGAACGCGTGATCGACAGCTATTTCCCTCCAGGAAAAGAGCTCAGAGTTCATATATGATCGATCTATGGATTATGCTGTAATCTTACACGCACACACACCCCAAACTCCACGCTTTGGAGAGTTGGAGTAACGACTCGCAGTATAGCCATACTGAAATTATTTCAGTCCTGAGCGCACTTATCAAGCTTATTCCTAATTTTCGGCTGCGACTGAAGACGTCAGTATTGTCTTATGTGCGTGGGCTGCCAGGACATATGGCACTTACTAGTAGCCGGTGGATTTGAACTTTATTCCAAGGGGTGTAAAAGAAAAATGGAAACTAAGGTGCCTCGGATACACAAATTGGTAACGTAAACCCTTTCGCTACGCTTTCCTTTATTCGTTTATTCTAGTTGCAGTCATACGATTTAAAGGAAACTTCCTCCGGAGTGAAGGAGCTACAAGATATGTTGTCTCAACGAAGTGATGTGAGTTTTTTTTATACTCTGTTTCATATGGAAATATAGATAAAAGAGATAATTGGTGACTTGATAGAGAAGATGAATTATAAGTTGGGAACTGAAGAAATTGTAGCAGGAGATGGTCAATAAACAGAAAACCAGGTGGGGAGGTGGGCTGACCGCTCTTGAAAAGATGTTGAGGGTGGAGTGGATGGAGGAAGGAGAAGGAAAGAAGGTGAGGGGGAAGGAAATGAGGAAACAGGATTCATTCTCTCATCAAGGAGGAGAGAGACGTGAGGGGGGGGAGGGTGGAAGAGAGGGAGAGGGTGGTGGGAGGTGGAGTGAGGTGAGAGGGAAGGGGATAGAGGAGGAAGAGGAGGGGGGGGGATTACTTGGTGAAGGCGAACCGGACCTACAAATGGGTCTGTCGGAGGTCAAGGGAAATGAATTTACGAGCTGTGTTGGGCAGAAGGGAAAGCCCGAGCTCTGTGGGATCAGAAAGTAGGGAATTGGGGTTCAGGATCGGGACAAGTAAAAGGTAAATGGGAGAAAATTGGAATTGGGGATTTGTTGGCTGGAGAAGATGGGGAGGAGGAGGAGGAGCAGGAAGAGCAAAGGCAAGGGGATCGGAGAGTTTGGAAAGGTGGATGCGAGCAAAAGGAAGAGGAAGGGAAAGGGGAGCAGATAGACGAGGATGAGAGGTGGATGACCAGAAAGAGGAGAATAAGGAGAGATTCACAAAGAAAGAACATAATGGAAGTACAATTTACAACGATATTAATTTTGTCCATGAGAAAACCAAAAATTCGAAAAAGGTTGAGAATTTGTTTTTTTCCCATGTCAGGAAGTAATAACTATTAGTATAGAATATGGTAAACAAATACCTCTTCCTGAACAATGGCATCTATCAGGAAAGGGTCCGCGAAATTAGAGCCGGTAATTCATAGTCGATATATATATACGTCGCCAGGCCATACAGCCATTGCCAGGCACTAGAAGTTGGATTGCATTGGCAAGCCGGACGGATACCGCGGTCGGTTCTGCATATACGAGGGGTAAAAGGGGAACAAAATGGAGGCCCCGGAGAGAGGGAAAAATGCAAAACATGTTCAAAGGAGAGGATGCGAAGGAGGGGAAGCGATATAAGTAGCAGGGGAAGTGAGAGAAGGCGAGGGGAGAGGAGAGGAGAGGAAAGAGGGGAGAGGAGAGGAGAGGAAAGAAGGGAGAGCTGAGAAAAGTGGAGAAGAAAGAAAGAAGGAAAGTAGGAAATGTGAAGAGGGGAAGAGCAGAGAAGAGAAGAAAGAAGGAAATTAGTAAGAGTGAGGAGGGAAGGGCAGAGAAGAGAAGGAGGGGAACAAAATGAAGAAAAGGGAGTAGTAAGACAGTAAAGGAGAGGAAGGGGGAAAGTGTGAGAGGAGGGCAGTTGTGGAGGGCGGTAAGTTATGGTTGGTGTAGAGAAGCAGTGCTGATCTCACTGAGTTATGTGTGAATGAAACAGGAGAAGGATGAGGAGGAGTGGGGGAAGAGGAAGAAGAAGAAGAAGAATGAGAAGAAGAGGAAGAAGAAGAAGAAGAAGAAGAAGAAGAAGAAGAAGAAGAAGAAGAAGAAGAAGAAGAAGAAGAAGAAGAAGAAAAAGAAGAAGAGGAAGAAGAGGAAGGAGAAGAGGAAGAAGAGAAAGAAGAAGGAGAAAATAAGAAAAAGAAGAGGAAGAAGGAGAAGAAGATGAAGAAGAAATGAAGAAGAAGAAGAAGAAGAAGACAAAAAAGAAGAAGAGAAAGAAGAAAAAATGAAGAAGAAGAGGAAGAAGAGGAAGAAGAAGAGAAAGAAGAACAAGAAGAAATGAAGAAGAAGAAGAAGAAGAAGAAGAAGAAGAAAAAGAAGAAGAAGAAGAAGAAGAGGAAGAAGAGGAACAAGAAGAGGAAGAAGAAAATGAAGAAGAAAATGAAGAAGAAGAAAAAGAAGAGGAAGAAGAAAATGAAGAAGAAAAAGAAGAAGAAGAAGAAGAAGAAGAAGAAGAAGAAGAAGAAGAAGAAGAAGAAGAAGAAGAAGAAGAAGAAGAAGAAGAAGAAGAAGAAGAAGAAGAAGAAGAAGAAGAAGAAGAAGAAGAAGAAGAAGAAGAAGAAGAAGAAGAAGAAGAAGAAGAAGAAGAAGAAGAAGAAGAAGAAGAAGAAGAAGAAGAAGAAGAAGAAGAAGAAAGAAGAAGAAGAAGAAGAAGAAGAGGAAGAAGAAGAGGAAGAAGAAGATGAAGAAGAAGAAGAAAGAGAAGAAGAAGAAGAAGAAGAAGAAGAAGAAGAAGAAGAAGAAGAAGAAGAAGAAGAAGAAGAAGAAGAAGAAGAAGAAGAAGAAGAAGAAGAAGAAGAAGAAGAAGAAGAAGAAGAAGAAGAAGAAGAAGAAGAAGAAGA
>NC_134778.1:50427699-50432699 GCF_046742065.1 Oratosquilla oratoria | reverse complement strand
TTGGGAAACTTAGAAAATTGGGGAAATTTTAATCATGAAGAAACAAAGGTGGAAGAGAAATGGACAAAATGTGGAAAAGGGAAAAAACACATGAGAAATGGAAAATATACACCAAACTAAAAATACGTAGAGAAGAAAAAAGAAATTATGAAAAGCACATAATAGACAAATGTAAAGATCAACCTAAATTATTCTATAGATATGTAAACGGCAAACTAAGAAATAAACAGGAAATACTTAAGTTACGTCGAGGTAACAGAGAATACACAGATGATATATGGAAGATACTATGAACAAACATTTCAAAGCTGTATTCACCAAAGAGAAAAAAAAAATCTACAAAACTGTGGTCAAAGAATTGAAGTAATATTTCCTCTAATGAAGAAATTAAATATTACTCAGAATGAAATAAGGAATCAAATATTAAAGCTTGACGTTAACAAGTCACATGGCCCGGACGAAGTTGCAAACTGGATACTAAAGAAATGTATAGACCATCAGTTCCCAACCTTTTTTATCCCGTTCCCCCTTTTCCAGTCACTTTTTCACCTGTGGACCCCCTTTTCCAGTCACTTTTTCACCTGTGGACCCCTACACTCCCCAATGTGCTTAAACTCGTCTAATGTTAGCCTAAACATAATTAAAAGTAAGTCCCCAGTAATGAACAGGTTAATGAAGTGGCTCTGACATGTTTACAAATTTTCATTGATTTTCATTTATATAAGCATCTTCCCTATATAATAGCTGCAATAGCTGTATTACTATAAATAGTAATATGAATTAACTATTGCACTTACTATTGCCATAATAAAATAAAAGTTATTTATTATTTTTTTCTCTCTTATTCATATATCACGTATATTCATGACACTCGTCATTTCAGGAGGCAATAAAACTTCCTGTCAACTCGTGGGCCAATCATGACCATCCCAAGGGCCAAATTTGTCACGTGGGCCGTGAGTTTGACACCCCTGATACCGTTAGCTAATGTAGAGCAATTCTAGCATTTAAGCATTCAGTTTTAAGGATTGTGTACAGTAGTATGAATTTTATTCTGAGCCGCATGTCTCCTAATTCCAGTATAATAAATCTAAAAATAAGTAGAATCTCTATGGACCCCTTGAAATTCTTCCATGGACCCCTGGTTGGGAACCACTGGTATAGACAAACTAACAGGAAAAATATACAAAATAATTAAATGCTCACTCAAAGAAGGAAAACTTCCAGGAGACTGGAAAAATGCTAATATAATGCCAATATATAAGGGGAAAATAAGGAAGACCCAACAAATTATAGACCGGTGTCCCTAATGAGTGCAATAGTTAAAATTTGTGAGAGAATCATCAGAGATAGATGGACAAAATATCTGGAGGAGAATAATATATTAAACCCGAGGCAATTTGGATTCAGACAGGGAAGATCATGTACCACTAATTTGATTTTTTTCTATTCAAGATTGATAGATATATTGTAAGAAAGAGATGGCTGGGCAGACTCTGCCTTTTGGACCTACAAAAGGCATTTGATAAGGTACCACACCGAAAATTGCTATATAAACTGGAAACAATAGGAGGCATACATGGAAAACTATTGACTTGGATGGAGGACTTCCTACATGGAAGAAAAATGAGAATAGTGCTCAGAGACATATATTCAAAATGGGAAGAAATGAGTAGTGGTGTCCCACAGGGGTCAGTGCTAGCTCCGATAATGTTTGCTATATATGTAAATGACATGGATGAAAGTATTGAAAGTTACATGAACTGCTTTGCGGATGACGCAAAGTTATTAAAGAGAATAAACTCCGAAATAGACTGACTCATTACAGAGTGATCTGAACAAAGTCACAGAGTGGAGCAAGAGATGGGCGGTAGAATTCATCATCAAGAAGTGCAGTATAATAGAATTTGGGGAAAGCAAGAAGAGAATATCAGGACAGTATAAAATTGACGGAAAAGATGTAAAGAAAGTAAATTCTGAAAGGGGTCTAAGAGTAATCATCACCAAAGACATGTCGCCAGATAAATATATAAATTATAATAGTCGGAGAAACATACAATTTGTTGAGATCAATAAAGGTGGACTTTAAATACTTGGATAAGGAAATGATTAAGAAAATATTACAAATACTGATAAGGTCAAAACTGCAATATGCAGCACTGATATGGTCACCCATATGAACAAAGACTAGCCGAACTGGAATTTCCGACCCTGGAACAAAGAAGAAACCGAGGGGACCTACTAAGCATCTACAGAATTATGAAAGGAAAAGAACGCATTGATAGAGAGCACTTATTAAAGTGGGACAGAGGAAAAACAAGAGGACATGCAATGAAACTCAAAAAGGACAACTACAGCAGAGACCTGAAAAAGAACAGCTCCCCACACAGAGTGATAGATATATGGAACAAATTGGAACGTCTATTGTGCATTGGAGTACATTCATCAACGTATTTTTATTATATTTTAGTAAATATATTCCATAATGTTTAACATCCTGGATTTTCTAAATATCAGACCAATCGATATTTCCAAATATGCCACTTAATTTTTCTAAGTCTGCTTGATGTAAGTTTGGTATCTTTTCGACACTTTTGTTTTGTAGTTCGATGTTACAATCGATGTTGAATGTGAGGGTGCTGTGGCTACTGGTACTCAATTTTGGTCCATCACTTACATCCGTTACTTGGTTATCATTAGTGGAAAGAACAATAAAGAGAACATTCTGCTCGTGTGTTGGCTCGCGAATGTGTTGATACAAGGAACTTTCCAAAATATCTGAGTAGCCCATGACCGCTGTGCAAATTTAATGTACCCCCTCACACAGTTACTGGTAAGTTGAAATCTCTAATGATAATAGCTTCGTTCTCGCTGCAAATATCTAAAATCAGCTCATATAGCTCATTATAAATATTTTTGTTTTGGGCTGGTGGTCGGTAAACAAGGCCAAGAATAAAATTTTAGACTCGCGATTTTACATAAAAACATCAACACCTATCTGTGACCGTTCGCCACTGAATATTGACTACCCTTTTATACTATATTCCGCTAAGGAATCATAGTCCTCGAGAAAAGTAAGTGCAGCAAGTGCTTGGGATCTATTTCGCAAACTAAGTGCATTGACTAAGCAGACTTTTAATTGTTTGTCCGATATGCTTCCAGTGCATCATTAAGGAGTCTACCTAGGCAAACAGAGTCAATTGAATTAAGATGGAGCCCGTCTCGTTTGAAAAGTGTTTGTTGATCGTAGAAGTGATTCCACAAGTATATGAACTCGATATCTTTATTTGACCTAAGGAGTTTAATCGGCCATTTGTGCAGAACGCCCTGTTGTAAAACTGCTCATCAGCACTGATACGAGGGAGATTGTAAGAGGCCGGTAGATAGAGGTAGACATTTAAGGTAGATCAGAGTAGATCGAGAGGTAGATGGAGAACGAATGCTAATCCAGGGTCAGTTATTATGAAAACTTGTGAGGGCGGCGGCCGACGGCCGACAGGCGACAAGGATAGCTGAGTCAGACTCGCGCCTTGTATATGTAACATAATGCGGAGTGTCGCCTGGTGGTTGCAATATTGTTTTGACTGTTGTAATTGTAAGCGGGTAAGCCATTTTTTGTTACGACATAATGCTTACGTTGTGATATCGTTTAGAAGAGTATAACAGCCTCTCTAATTGGAGAAAAGGTGGAGGAGAAAAATCATTGGTGCAGAAAGGAAAAGTCACGCCCTTAAGGTGTGGCACTTGTTTGAGAAGTAAAAGACTATTGGATGAATGAAAGAGTGATGTCAGAACGAAGGTGGCTTGACGTAATGTAGAGAGTTCCGGGTGGGATTCTCGAGGTGTACTGATTGAGACCAACAAGCATCAGAAAAACTACACCTATTTTATTCACCCCTCAAGATCTACTTTAGAACAAAGAGAATAGAAACGCTCTGAGAGGAGACGACGGGGGCTGACAGAGATTATTATGATCTTGCTACGCTTTGCTTTAGCCCTTTAATCATACGTTTGTGTCTATTCATCTATTCTTCCGAGTTCGTATTCATGATGTCATTCGGATCTAGATTTCCATGCACTATGTACACTGAATCAACCTTTTCATCATCAGTGATTACTTCAATGGTATTTGTGATGTCATCGATCTTGCCTCCGATTTTTTTTTCTTTTTTAAATCTCTTCCAAAATATTCCAATAACTGATATCGTATTAATGAATCTACCATAATAACATTGTCTTCTAGTCCAGAGTTACTGACCTAATTCGGTGCCGTTTGTAGGGCGGTGCGAGTGGAATATGTCTAAGATGTCGAAACAGTAGCATGTGGTGAAGAAGCGTCGGCACCTATGTGAGATGTTACAAATTCTTCAAGGGTTTTATCCTTGTTTTTCAATTTCGCGTTTTCTGCTTGAAGATTCTCCATGGCAGTTTCAGCTGTGCACAGGTGACATATTTCCGAGAACGAATAGAAAGACTTGTTAACCTTCCCTAGCACTTGATGCGTGCTGTCGCCGTTGGAAATTCGTTAACAAAATTTGGAAATTTGGAAATTCGTTAACAAAAGTGGATAGTGAGAAGGATCTAGAGGTAATTACAAGTAACGATCTCAAATCATCTAAGTAGTGTATTTCAGCCTCTGAGAAAGCAAATAATATTCCAGGACTGATCGCGCGATCTTTTGACTTCAAAAGCTCATCTCTCATTAACAAGCTATATAAATCGTTAGTTCGTCCACATTTGGAATATGCTGTTTCTGTATGGTCACCGAATCTCATTAAAGGCATTGACAGATTGGAAAAAGTACAAAGGAGAGCCACAAAACTGATTCCAAATATAGAAAATAAATCATACGAAAATCGACTAAAACATATGAATCTGTTTTCCCTAAAAAAGCGTAGACTCAGAGGTGACTTGATACAGGTCTTAAAAATTCTAAATGGGATTGACAACATCAAAAGTGACAAAATTCTTACACTGAATGAGAATCCGATAAGAAATAA
>NC_134778.1:50415199-50417699 GCF_046742065.1 Oratosquilla oratoria | reverse complement strand
TGTGTAATATCTTAAACAATTATTTTAGCTCAGTATTCGTAAACGAAACGCCTCAAAGTGAACTCCAAACTGAAACCTGTGAAAAGTCTGGGGTAAACTTACTCACTACGGTAAATATAACAAAAGAAAAAATTAAAAGGTGTATAGACAAACTCAAAGTTAATAAAACACAAGGGCCTGACGGTTGGCATCCAAGAATTTTAAAGAAAATGAAAAATGAGATTTTTTTTCCATTAGAAATTATTTTCAAGAAATCCATCATATCCGGAGATGTCCCAAGAGAATGGAAGCTAGCTAACGTTACTCCCATATTCAAAAAAGGTGACAAAAAGAAACCAAATAACTATAGGCCTATAAGTTTGAACTTCAATCGTAGGAAAAATAATGGAAACTATCATCAGAGATGCTATCGAATATTATTTAGAAAGGTAACCGTTTGATAAATGATAGCCAGCATGGTTTCAGACGGAAACGTTCTTGCGTGACTAGCTTACTCGAATTCTACAACACAGTTATCTCGAATTATGACAAAAGAAACAATATAATTTAATATATCTAGACTTTGCAAAGCTTTTGATACCGTCCCACACGAAAGACTATTTACTAAATTAGCTTTGCATGGAATAAGTGGTAGCCTATTAGGTTTGGACTAGTAATTGGTTGAAAGGTCGAAAACAGAGAGTTGTTTTAAATGGAAAAAACTTCTGGATGGAAAAATGTTGCAAGTGGAGTTCCTCAGGGTTCCGTTCTTGGGCCACTTCTAATCATAGTATATATAAATGATATAGACCATGGACTAAAATCTACTGTTTCCAAATTTGCTAGTGATACAAAACTGTGCGGAGTGGCAAATGATCACTCAAACCAATTAGATATTCAAGAAGATTTAGAGAAATTACAGCAATGGTCTGAAAAGTGGCTAATGAAATATAACACAAGTAAATGCAAGGTAATGCACATAGGTAAAAATAACAGTAAGTACGATTACAAGTTATTTGGAAATTCGTTAACAAAAGTGGATAGTGAAAAAGATCTCGGCGTAATTATCAGTAACGACCTCAAATCATCCAAGCAGTGTATTTTCAGCATCTGAGAAAGCAAATAAGATTCCGGGATTGATTGAGCGATCTTTTGATTTCAAAAGTCCATCACTCATTAACAAGTTATATAAATCGTTAGTTCGTCCACATTTGGAATATTCTGTTTCCGTATGGTCACCGAATCTCATTAAAGACATTGATAGATTGGGAAAAAGTACAACGGCGAGCCACAAAACTGATTCCAAATATCAAAAAATAAATCATACGAAAATCGACTTAAGCACATGAATCTGTTTTCCCTAAAAAAGCGTAGACTCAGAGGTGACTTGATACAGGTCTTTAAGATTTTAAAGGGAATTGACAACATCAAAAGTGACCAAATTTTCACACTGAATGAGAATCAGACCAGAAACAATGGTCTCAAACTGTCCGGAAATAGATTCAATTTGGAAGTAGGTAGAAACAACTTTGCCAACCGTGTAGTTAATGAATGGAAATAAACTTCCTGCACAGGTAGTGCAATGTAGCTCAGTTCGAAGCTTTAAGAATCATTTAGATAAATACCTAAGTAAGATGCTGTAATGATTATAATTTATGTTATATTATTTGTTTTTGTTTTGTTATAATTTGTCTGTCTGATTTTCATTTATTATTAGTTATATGTCAATTTATTATCATTTACTATTTACCTGTTTATTTGTTTATTCAACTATACCTATGCATTTATTTATGTATTTTATTTGTTATTTACATTATTATAGTTTTTATTTATTATTAATATGATTTTTTTTTTTTTTCATCCGACCTAGATATGGATCAAAAGGTCTCCTGTCGGCATGCTCCGCCTTTGTAATCCTTTGTAATGTATGTATGTATGTATGTATGTATGTATGTATGTATGTATATATGTATGTATGTATTTATGTATGTATGCATGTATGTATGTATGTATGTATGTATGTATGTATGTATGTATGTATGTATGTATGTATGTATGTATGTATGTATGTATGTATGTATGTGCATAAGTATGTATATATGTATTGAGTGCTATGTGACTGGTTATATCATATATGATAATGAAATTGTTTTTGCATTTAGAACTTATTCTAACTATAGAAAAATACATTAGTTTGCATACCTAACGACTTTCCTATGTGTATATACTTTTGTTTTGACTCACACATCCTGCTTGATGTTTTGCATTTGTTTTTAACTGCGAGAGGTTTCTTTCTTCTGAATAAAAGTGAATGGTGCCATTCAGAAGGCGTCCCTTTTTCACTTATCCCTTTGAGTTGGAAAAGTTTCTTAAAGGTTAATAGAATCACCCGGCGCCAGCCAGAACCAAGTAATTAAGATAGTCACCAGTCCCGAAAGTGTTGAATCGTTGTCCATCCCTCACCATTTAACGCTGGGTCGCAGGTGCAAGGGACCTTTCAATCCGTCAATATTTATTGGCA
>NC_134778.1:50407699-50410199 GCF_046742065.1 Oratosquilla oratoria | reverse complement strand
CACATCTTTTGTATCTGAAGGTAAATTTGTTGTTCCCTAAAATATTCATCTCATCAAGGCATTTCATCCACCGAACCTTAACAATTATCTCACAGAATTTTACTATCGAGTTATTCAGGGACATTGGTCTATATTTTAGTAGTAATTCTTTACTTTCTTCTTTATAGATTAGCAGCAATTTTTCCCATTCAAATTCTGCGACAATACTCATTTAGTGAACAGGCTTAGACTGTGAATCTTCTCTATCAGTTGGTCCCCGTATTCTTTATGTATCCTGTTAGAGATCCCATTGGGACTTGATGTTTTTCTTGTGTTTTGTAAGTTACACTATTTTCACTCCAACGTTTAATTCCTCTAACCCACAATTGTTGCACTTAAGTCCTTTTTCTTAAAAACCTCTACCCTCAGTGAAAACTAATCGGAAAATTTCTATTATCCTTTCGGCTTAAGCTGATGCATAAGCATAAGATACTAGCATAGGGCAGGGTACCGTAGTGTCGTGGTGTGCCCTGACCAGCAGTGACGCTTCCCGTACAAGGACTTCTTCCACACAGCCAACAAGGCCCCTTTTCATACTTATACTTGGTGTTGCAACGTCTCTGCTCTCCGTAGTGATTGACAATGACCCCATGCCAGTCGATACCCGTCTGTCTTCCTGTGCGTGCCTAGCGCTCTCATGTATCCATAACCCACTGATGAATAAACGCGTAAATTGCCCCCCCCCTTTGCCTGTTGCCTCTGTATGCAGGATTGCATGCAAACATGGCGCAGTGAGTAGGATTGCTTGCATTTACCTGCAGTTGCTTGCAACTTGCAACAGTAAAACATGGGACGATACGCAAATCGGTGGGGCGTACGTGAATGAAGCACTAACGGAACTAGACGAATAGGCAACAGTGTACATGCTGGACCGTGAGTGCAGTGCCGTGTAACAATGTATATGCTGGACCGTGAAATCCCTTGCGATAGTGTGAGGCGCTTTTGTGGATACGTAGTGGTGTGGACAAAGGGGCTTTTCAACTCACTCCCCTGAATACTGAGTCTCCCAGCAGCCCTACCCGCCGTGACCAAAGCCCAGCTGACCCACACAGGCCACGCCCACACAGCTGAGGAACTCGTACAACGCCTCAGCTCCCTCGCTGCAATACGTCACTGTAGGATGTAGTGATCAACTGCCTCTCACACAAGGCATTAAGGGTGACAGTCTCGGATGTCAAGGAAGACCCACACGCATGCGCCGTGTCGGCATGCCAAATAGCTCCATGCCAGGCGCTCGGACCAAAGCCTCAGCGACCCCCCCCACACACACACACACCTCAGCGGCCACCAGCCCCCGCATCTTTTCCCGGGAAGGCTGGCTGGCGCCTGCCGCCTGGTGTCTGACGGCTATCGCCCTCCGCCATCTGCCACGTGTCCACGAGCTTGCTTATGCTGCCTGACACAAGTGCGGACATCACGAGGATAGGCACTCGGCATGTAGGCATGTTGGGGATATCCAGAACCAACTTACAGCCACCATTCTCGGCGCCGACGTACGTGGCCGACATATCTCTCATCCCCCCCACAACAGGACGCTTCCGGGCTACTTTGACACTCGGATATTGGGACTGCACCACCGACTTACGGGTATACGAAGAGGTCCAAACACCCCTCCTCTCCTTCGGACACTATCGGGAGTTGGCCATAGTACCGCTTGACTTTCCGAAGCCTATCCTGGCGATGGCCGCCCACACACCGCCCACACACGCCGCCCACACACCCAGGCCGATACCTTTTGCATTTCAGGATCAAGAGAAAAAAGAATTTTACTTAATGGTGTACCAAGGTATCATTACACCTATCGGTGAGGTGAGCTCTGTCGTCTGGTGCCCATTGACCCCGCCCTGCCAGTGGTAATACAAACGAATGTGTCGCGCCTCTATGGCATCGGGTGCGCCCTCCTCCAAGACCATGGTCAGGGGCACTTACGTCTCGTCCAGGTTGGCTCGCGGTTCTTGACGGATGCCGAAACCCGATACGCCACTATCATTGGAGATGTTTGCTGTCACTAGGGCCGCGTCCAAATGCAGACCATATAATTTTGGATTACCCCACTTCACATTGATGACGGACCATCGTCCACTTACCCCCATCCTCACGTCAGGAGCTTCGTTACCGGCAACACCGGTGCTTCGTGGGTACGACCCGTTGACTGCCTCTGACGCCGAGAGTACGCTCCAGGAACTCTGGCCGCGGTGTGGATGGACCCCTGTAACCTAAGGCCACCCGCTTATCTGCGTGTCCTCCGGGTTCCCGTCTAACCACTTCGCCTTACCCAACCCCGTCCCCCCGTATTGGAAGCTCAAGGACGCCCTCTCCGCCGATGGGCAACTGACGCTCTACGGCCAGTGCATCATCGTCCCTGCTGCCTTACGGAAACGCCCATCGGTCCCCAAAGACTCGGCCCCCGTTGCGTCCCATCACTCGGTGGAGAATCTGCGGTCCTCTTGCGCCCCCCCCC
>NC_134778.1:50397699-50402699 GCF_046742065.1 Oratosquilla oratoria | reverse complement strand
GGACCAATGTGTGTGGATGTAATGCCTCAACAGTGTACTATCACAGCCCAGTACTACACTGATCACGTCCTTCCTCGAGTCCTGGAATATCAGGCCAAGACTGCACCAACCCGTCGCCGATCGCGCCTTTTGCTGCACCATGACAATGCTGCCCCCCACAAAGCTCGCCTCACTGTGCAGTTCCTGGAGCAGCAGGGATCACACTTCTCCCCCACCCACCCTACTCGCCTGACCTTTATCCCTGTGATTTTTTTTTGTTTACAAAGATCAAGGTTTCTATCGCAGGGTATCTGTTTCATCGCATCCAAGATCTGGCGCGAGCAGTCAATTCAGAGCTACGAGGTATATCGGCTTCTGAGTACCGTGAGTGCTTCATGAAGTGGCGAAAGAGGATGGTACGTTGCATAGAGGCAGGAGGGGAGTACTTTGAAGGAATGTAGGCCACTATTTGGATTTATCTCTGTACCGTGAAAATATATGGTATCACTGTCATTACTTTTTGATCACCCCTCGTATAGCAACAAGTGAAAGAAAATACAGAGGAAACCGTTATTAAAGTAAACAAAGAGAAAGAAAATTGGGTCAGGGACACAGTAGATAAAAAAGTGCATAGTGGTATATGGTATTAAAGACAAACACAATGTACTTACTTAAGAGAAAAAGAGAAAGAAATAGAAAAAAAAGTAAAAGAGGTACAAGATGAGGGGTATGAAATAGAAAAGGAAATAGAAGTGCATAGATTGAGACAATACTCAAAAGAAGAGTATCGACCTCTAAAAATTAAACTAAGGTCACAAATGATATTAGCAAAAACAGCTAAATTGGCAAAAAGGAAAAATACAAAAATACATGGATAAAAGGGAAATATGCGGTGAGGAAAAAGAGAGAAAAGACACTAAAAAATTAAGCTAATAATAGAAAAAAAGAGAGAGAAGAACGGAGACCGAAATTAATTTTTTTTTTCTTTCTTTCTTCTAAGTGACTTGAGCCTGAGAAAATGATGTTTCAAAAGAAAGGACACACGGGAAACAGAAAACAAAGAGGAAAAAGGAAAGAAATGAAAAGTAACTTAAACCAACATAGATGGTCTGATTTTAGGATTAGATGAATTAAATGATTATCTGGCGAAAAAAAAACAGATATAATGGGAATTGTGGAGACGAAATTAAAAGGTCCACTTCCACCAAGTAGCGCTGGACAAGGTTTATATAATCACTGGATAAAAAAAAAATAGAGAAGTAAAACAGGGTGGAGGAGTCATTTTTTTGGAGGAGACGAAATTTAAAGGTCCACTTCCACCAAGTAGCGCTGGACAAGGTTTATATAATCACTGGATAAAAAAAAATAGGGAAGTAAAACAGAGTGGAGGAGTCATGTTTTTTACTAAGAAGGGCTTAAATGTGACGAAGATCACAGGAGAAAGTAATGTGGAATTGATCATCATAAAAGTTGAAAATAGTGACTATAATAGTAGAAAAAAATGGTGATCTCTGTGTCCCGCAAACACGTTCTTGGAAGACATAAGGCATACATTAAATGAAATTCTGAAAGAAGATCTAGTAATTATGGGTGGCTTTAAGGGAATGTCGCATCGCTTTATAGAGTAGGTGATTTTTTTTTTCAATTATATGTTTAATGAATATAGAGATAAATACCCCTTACATTAGTGTGTAATTTCTCAGAATATTATGTTCCTCCCATGTATATATAAGGCATAGTAAATATTTAATTAATATATAGTGAGCTCTAGTGAAGCTCTAATTACTTAACGGAAAATCCTTCCACATCATTCAGCTTGTTATGAAATGAAAGCTTAGAGTATGGGGAACAAATATTATTGATTTTTTTTTTTTTTTCAAACTAATACCTCTGAATTTTTATCAATTTGTTTCTCTGAATAATTAGAAAATGCTGAAAATTCAGGTTTCATAAATAAAAAAATAAAATATTTTATTTTTTTACTGTGGAAAATAAAGAGCATGATGTTTTCTTTCAAAAGGAAAAAGAAATTTAAAAAAATCCATAAAAAACAACAAAAGATATCACAACAGAAAGAACAAAAACATAAACTTTACAGGACCATTTTTCGCGACCATTTGTTTGATGGTTGCGATGTATAGCAAATCTCCAATTTCTTCTTCTTTGCTGATGAGGTGTGAGGTAAGGGTGAGTGGTGTGGCGTGGGTGGAGGAGGTGTGAGGTGGGCGTGGCTAGTAAATGCTTACGGAGTGCTGGGTGCAGCTGTGCTGCTTTTCTCCTCTTACATTTTCCTTCTTGTTTCTATTTCAGGCACTCATGGGCCCTCTCTATATTCTGCCGCTTGACTCTCTTGTTTCTTGTTAATTTTTCCATGATCACAGCAACAATACAGAGCGAGGAATCAAAACTGTTGCGTACGGTGAGATCACCAGGAGCGACGTCACCTTACTTTGACCTTTTCAAGAGCACTGGTGCCCTGTCCACTGTCTTTGTGGGGTATGCTGGTGGGAGGAGTTGCCAAATATCTCCATAAACACAATTCTGAAAAAAAAACTATAGAAATGTTGACGCTATTTCAATATATAGAATGTTATTTATGTAATGGGGTTGCCAGAGGTTGCCAATATTGTATCTTTTTTATGCTGTATGAAAAATAGAAACGAAATATAATTGTACAACTTTGTATGACTATTGCCACCATCATAGAGATTCTTTTTTAAATTTTTACCTAAAATTCGCTCATGTACTAGAATTTTTCGAATGATTGCTGGCGACTCTCCCCTCTAAAGAAATATGTTGGGAGGAGATGAAAGTGAAGGGTGGAAAGGACCTTTGGGGAAACATACTACTGGACATAACCATTAAATACACAATGGCTCCATAGGTAAAAGAGAGTACCAGATATAGAAATAACAAAGAACCGTCATAATTAGATTTAATATTTACATCAGAGCCTGAAATTGTGGATAAAATGGAATACAAGACACCCATTGGGAAGAGTGACCACATACTTCTTAAGCTCGAACTTAAAAATGAAATATATATGGGGAGAAACGAGAAACACAGATAAGGAAAACTAATGTATAACAAAACGGATTTTGGAAACTTAGAAAATTCTTTCAAAAAGCGAGCTGGGAATTTTTTTTTTTTTTTTTTTTTTTTTTTTTTTTTTTATGAAGAAAAACAGGTGGAAGAGAAATGGACGATGTTAAAAGAAATCTATAATGAAGGAGTGGATAGATACGTACCAAAACAAAAACAGGAAAATGTGTACATTAATTGCTGGTATAACAAAAAATGTAGTGAGGCAAAAGATAAAAGAGACAAAGCTTCGAAAAGATAAAAAAAATATATATCTATGGAAAGTGGCAAATATATATAGAACTAAGAAATGAATATGTAAAAATACACAGGGAAGCAAAAAGAAACCGTGAAAAAGACATAACAGACACATGTGAAGATCAACCTAAATCATTTTATAGGTATGTAAATGGTAAACTAAAAAATAAACAGGAAATAAAACTACGTCAAGGAAACATATGATATACAGAAGATATAGAAATTACTGAAATTATGAACAACGATTTCAAATCTGTATTCACAAAAGAAAACATACACAATTGGATGAAGGATGGGGGGGGGGATTCCCCCCCCCCCATGGGAGAAATAATTGTGACACAGAAAGAAATAAGGGACCAAATAATAAACATTGATGTCAGAAAATCACACGGCTCGGACGGAATTGCAAACTGGATACTAAAAGAATGTATAGATGAACTAACGGACAAAATATATAAGATAATAGATTGCTCACTCAAAAAAGGAAAGGTACCAGAAGACTGGAAAAATGCCATTATCGTGCCAATATATAAACGAAGAAACAAGTTGGACTCAACAAACTATAGACCGGTCTCCCGGTTAAAATTTGTGAGAAAGTTATCAAAAGTAGATGGACTAAACATCTGGAGGAGAACAATATACGAGACAATTCGGATTTAGACAGGGAAAGTAGAGGCCATGTCGCCCAGACGAAAACGGAAAGGGAAAGTATGTGTATGTGTGTGTTGGTTGAGGCAGAAGTTAAACCTAATAACTTAAACCTATATACATGTATGTATTTTTAACTTAACTCTAAGGTTTGAATCCATTGATAATTTTTAATTTGATGTGTGCCTATGCTAGCTTTTTATTATTCATGAAGGGTGGGAGGATATAATTACGTCTGAAAAAAGGGGAGTGATATCTGACGAAATAAAAGTTGGTGTGGGACCTTCCTTGCGGTTATGAATATGATTCATGATCCCACCCGAAATATAACCGCCGCAGGATATTTACAATAAAAATAACCAATATTTCAATATTTGGTAAATTATGCAATTGTTTTACATTTGCATGCTTTCTCCTTACAAAGGCTATCATGGTTTGTGGCAGCATTTATTTCACAAATACAAATTATATTTATGAATACATACAACGGTTTGTTTAATCATAGTAATTTTTGTTACAAAATGCCAATTCTATTAGGGAAGTACCTGGATGAGTAGGTTATTATTATAAAATATTATTTGGGGAACTATCTCCAAAACCCAGGAAAGTTCGTGTACGAAACAAACAAATATAGGTCCCCTGATGACGCTTAGCATGTTGTTATGACATGAAAAATTCATACGATTTTATCAAACCATTTGTTGTGTGCCATAGATTGTATATTTAATTATATTATTAATGGTTGCCCATACATCATGATAGCCTTTTGTAAGAAGTGTATTATTTAAATATTAATTAATTATTGTATATTATGATTTTACCATATTTGAAATTTACCTTTATGATTATTATTATTATTAGTATTTATTTCAGCGGATAATCTATTTATTTCAGAGCTACCTTCTTTTTATTATAGTTATTATATTAATAATATTCATGTTATTATATATATGTATATTATATATTGTATATATATAATTATATTATTATTATTATTAATGTATTATATTATTATCATATGTATTTGTGTACCA
>NC_134778.1:50392511-50397199 GCF_046742065.1 Oratosquilla oratoria | reverse complement strand
ACTTCAGCCAATAATTTTCTTTTTTGTTTTATCATAAGAATATGGACATTATGAAACTACCTAGATCCCGTTTATTTGATTGTTGTGGAGGCTCTTCCTTATGAGGTCTGTCATTCTGATGTTTTTGAATTGTAGCTTTAGTTCCTAGTTTTTCTTTTTGTCAATTTGTACAATTCACAAAGACAGCTAATCCAATTGCTGATAAGCTCTCATAAATCTTCGTAAACTTAATCTGAACAGACTCAAGTTTACAAAGAATATACAAACAATCTATCTATCACCAACGACGAATTCTCCAAATAGATTCAGTCCGCGGAATCTTGGATCCTCAGCTGACACGAAATTCATATGGTATGTGACTGTGATGAAAGAAGCTCTTGTCCGCGTATATTCATTCTGAGTGCTGCCTGCCATTTACATTCATCTACAAGGGTCAAAGGTTACTGCCAAAATTTTCTGCGTGCTGCTACCAATATTGCCAAGATCATTGTTTCAGTCTGAACAATCGCATGTAATGCCAACATCTATATATCACGATGTATTATCGTTAACTGTAATACCATGAACACCACCACACTTTAACCTGACTTTACCACCAACCAGTATGAATGCTTTCAAACAGTAAGACCTGTGGATCTAAAAGCATGGACTTGCCAATAAAATCAGCTAAATGAAATTGTCTGACGACACCCATATGGATTCTCCCATAGTCGAGGACCTCCTCTACTTTTCCCGATGGCGTTGCTACCTAGACGAGGAGATGGTCGGTCGTGCGAGAGTGATGTCGGGGTAACCTTCCTGCCACGTATCTTGAAACACCGACAACTTCCACACTTCCATTTGAAGTGCAGCGCCAAGAGGTTGCCACATAGTCTTTGGGTTCTGTCTAATGCTTCTCTTTATGAAATTTGTCTACATTCCCTCCACTTTTAAAGCCCGCTCACACCAACGCAGTTCTAGCTCAGTGCTAGTACGGGTTGCAAATTTTGAAAATGGCTGCGTTCGATGAGCCTCGCTCACACCAACGTGTTTCGCCAGCACATTTTTACTTCGATGTTACTCGTAGTTCGGTGTAAACACGCTCTGTTGTACTAGAAATGCATGGTTCGAACTGATACCGAGATAATACTGCGCGGTGTCAAAGAAACGCGAGGTCAGACACATCGACCGCGAAGGCTCCCCAAAAATTTCAAATCTGCCTAAAATTTAGATTTTTCCGCCGCGTAGCCAGTTCGATGTTGCAGAACGAGCTGATATAGAAGTGTTATCGAGATTAAAACGTATCACCCGAAGTAGGATAGAACTAACAACGCGTGCCTCGAAATGATAACAAAATCACCGTAGTAGCACTGAGCTGTTACCGTAGTAGCACCAAGTTGGCCTCCCAATAGCAGAGCATCAAGGCCGCGGTAGCCCTCCAAACCGTATCGAAACCGAAGTAACACGGAATTGGCATAGAATTGAGAGCGTAATGGAAATCCCTACACTGTACTGACACAGAAGTAACACCAATCTAGAGGGTAGAAACGCATCAAACACAGGTATTTTTAGAATTTGCAACCCGTACTAGCACCGAGCTAGAACTGCAGGTTTGAAATTTTTGGGAATCCTTGGCACTCGATGCGCTTGACCTTTCGTTTCTTTGACACCGCGCAGTGTGCTATCTCAATGTTATCTCGGTATCAGTTCAACCTATGCATTCCTAGTACAAAAGGGCGCGTTTACACCGAACTACGACTTACATCAAAGTAAAATCGTATCGGCGAAACGCGTTGGTGTAAGTGGGGCTTTAAGCACATAGAGAGCCGGCAACAGGACGGGTGTCCGTCCAAGGTTTCTTCCTAGAGAGATCTATGTGAGGGTCTGAGGACCTTCATCAGCTGCTGTAGTTCTGCCCGTTTCCAGCACCAACTGAATGACTGTTCATTCTTTCTCTAAGACAACTAATCCAATAAGATTCTTTCTATTATTACTACCAACTACAGTCACCGTCACTACTACTGCCACCATCACCACCACAGTCATCGTCAACACCCTCACCATCGTCACAACCGTCAATAACGTCAAAACCGTCAACTCCCTCCACACTGTCACCAACACCACACCACCACCACAGTCATTGCCAACACCGTCAATACCGTCACAACCGTCACCAACGTCAAAACCGTCTACACCGTCACTAACACCACCAGTACCAATACCACCACAACCACCCCCACCACTACCGCCACCACCACTACCACCATCATCACTACCATCACCAACACAACAACAACAGTGACAACAGTAACAACAGCAACAACAATAATAACAAGAGAAATAGCACCATTCTTACAACCACTACCACTTTATTTACTTCCTGCAACAAATCCATTAAGATTCTCATTCCCTTTCTATCATTATTACCACCCACATTGACGATCCTCACTGCCACCATCACCACCATTCCCAACCACCAACACCGCTGCCACCACAACCAGCACAACAACAGCAACTACACCACCAACGACCGCAACAGCAACAGCAACAAGAAGAAGAACAACAAGAGCAGCTACACCAATACTATCAATAATATCTACAAAACCACTCTTACAACCATCATTACCAGATCTACATCGCCTCTAAATGTCATCACGACCATTATATATCCTCTCCCATAATAAAAAGAAGATGCAATATACTTTGATTTTCCAATTCTTCCAACACCTAAACCGGAAGACATAGGAGACCTTTTGGAAAGTCCCGATCCAGAAATAATAAATGGTGCAAATAGAAAACTCTCCCATGGAAACTTCTTTAACCCCCAACAGCAACAATAACAACATCTGCAATAACAGTTGTATTGTGGCAAATGGGCAGCATGAGCTCTGCTAAATGGGTGATGGATGTTTTACATATCGGGTTGCATTCTTCCTTTTATTCCGACTGCCGCCAGGTAACTTGCTTAACCTTCTTTTGTGTTTTTCCGTTGCATTATTGTTATAGGTTTCATTGCATATTGATTTTGTTATTACCATTGTATTATTTAGTTATAACTCTAGTGTGCCTTTCTGTAAGGAGAACCAAGGAGAATCGTGTATGTTTCCTGCGTTAGTTCAAAGCTTGGCGTCCCCATGAGGGCGGTCTTGATTTCGCCTTTGACGTGTGCGCACGCTTGTCTATAGTGTTTTGTAATTTACATATTTATCATCATCCACCGTATTTCATTTGAGTAACGAAGGTGCAACGAGCCATCCAAACTGTTTTATTCATCTTGGCTTAAGCTATTTTATTCATTTTGGCATCCGGTTGGTAGCAAAGAATCTACATCCAAATCCTTTCCCCTCTCTTGTTCATTTGCTTTTGTGTTTATGTGCACATGCGGACATCGCAAGGGCACCTGGGCACAAGAACATCACCACAGGATAATGTGGACACATGATCAAGAGCACAAAAACATTTGTACATGAACTTGTTTACACATATAAGCAAATGTAAGCACGAAGGCATAAACTCATGAACAATGATCTGCAATCAATTGTTTAGATTGCTCTGCGGACATGTGTCCTAACGTCCCTCTGAACATAACATAAGAACACAATAATGAAGGAGACTGCAAGAGACCATAAGGCCTGCACTCGGCAGTTCCATGTCCCTTACCACCTGTCATCCCCATCTATAAAGTTGTCTAACCGTTTCTTAACACAACTGAAAGTTTCAGCGCTCACTACATGGTTACTAAGTCTAATCCATTCGTTGACCACCCTATTAGTAAACCAAACATTCTTGCCTATTTCATTCTTAAATCTAAATTTTTCCAGTTTAAATCCATTACTGCGAATCCTGCCCTGTTGTCTTAATATGATGGCCTTGTTTGCGTCACCCTTGTTAAAGCCTTTGATACATTTAAACATCTCTATCAGATCACTCTGCACTCTGCGTCTTTCCAGACCGTGTAAGTTAAGGTGCCTAAGCCTCTCTTCGTAAGGTAAATTTGTGAGCTCATGTATCATTCTGGTCATTCTCCTCTGTACTGATTCTAGTGAATTGATGTCCATTCTATAAGACGGAGACCAAAACTGTACCGCATAGTCAAGGATGGGTTTAACTAACGCTAGATTTTGATAATTACCTCTGTAATTCTATTCGTAACCGTCCTAGGAATGAAACCTAATGCTCTGTTAGCTTTATTCCTGGCGCTAATGCACTGTTTTCTGGTTTTAAGGTCCGGACTCACTAGAACTCCCAAGTCTCTCTCACACTCAGTTTTCTCTAAAAACGTGTTATCTAACCTATATCTATTTTCGGGGTTGTGTAGCCCTACATTTAACACGCTGCACTTTGAGATATTGAAGTTCATTTGCCATTTCACCGACCATGTGAACAATTTGTTAAGATCATCCTGCAAAATTTCGGCGTCGTCTCCTGACCTCTGGGTGTCGAAAGCTACGAAAGAGCGTTTGTACATCTATTTCTATGAGGTCATTTTTCTAGCAATCAATAGGGAGAAAAGTTTTGATTGTGTAAATTCTTAGATGGTAAAAACGTTTCTCCACTCTAACTTTCGGTGGCCGAGAGCACCTGTCGACCACACTCATCCAACAGACTATGAAGAATAAGTAAGGTTACAAGTATTTATGATGTCTCGTATTGCCTTATTCCGTGACATCATGTGACTTGCCATGATATCACGTGAAAGGTGACTCGAT
>NC_134778.1:50382511-50387511 GCF_046742065.1 Oratosquilla oratoria | reverse complement strand
ACACACACACACACACACACACACACACACACACACACACACACACACACACACACACACACACACACACACACACACACACACACACACACACACACACACACACACACACACACACGCACACACACACACACCACACACACATACACACACACACACATACACACACACACACACACACACACACACACACACACACAGACACACACACACACACACACACACACACACACACACACACACACACACACACACACACACACACACACACACACACACACACACACACACACACACACACACACACACACACACACACCCTCGTGGCACTGTGGTTAGAATTCTCGATGGCGGTCCAGGTTCGATTACCGGCCAGGGCTGAAATAATTTCAGTATCGCTGCGCTGCGGGGTATTACTTCAATTCTCGTGGGCGGGGAGTTGGGTGTGTGTGTGTACGTGTAAAGTCACAGCATTATCCATAGATCGGTCATACAAGCTCTGAGCTCTCATCCGCGAGGTTAATAACTGTCGATCACGAGTCCAACACGTGATCCAAGACCATGGTGAATCACACACACACACACACACACACACACACACACACACACACACACACACACACACACACACACACACACACACAAACACAAACTCATATACTATACTCGTATATACAAAATAGAATAAACCGAGAAGGCCGCCTTGGAAAGATGGAGCAAAGGGCACATGAACTAGAAGGCATGTGCCGGTGGTTGAAAATTATCTTGCATTCTTTTTTTTAGTTTAAAGTCTTACATAGGTAAAAAAGTATAAGAAAGATAAATTTCATACGTTTTCAGAGGAAGGAAAGCAAAATGACACTAAACTTAGTCCTCTTTAGACATTTTAACCTCCCACCCCCAAGAACGCTACAAAGGGTGTCTACATTTCTCTGTCTTCTTTAGACACTACTGCTGTCAAGAAAAAAATAAAATATCTCTGATTCATCATTATTGCTTATTGTGAGTGTGTTTGGCTTCATCTGTCCGACTGCGTGCAGATATTGCGTCAGTTTTTCCGCTCTGCTGGGCACAGTTTTCGAGTGATGTTTCATGATTTTGGTAATGTACGACCTAATCGATTCGGTATAGCATAGTATGCAATTTATTACACAGACCTGCGTTTTGATTTGTTGTTGTTGTCATTTTTTAACTTTATTTAAGTACCCATGTTATGCTAAATTAAATGATAATAGTTTTCGTCAATCAGCTCAGATTATCGAATTACACTGAATATTGTTAAACCAATGTTTTTATTCAAAATGCAGATTTCTTTTTATAATGGTTTAGTATCAAATTTATAAGATATAGTTAATAGTGACTAAATATTATAGTATTGTTTTTATCAATATTAAAAATATGCAGGAATATACATCAATGTGGAAAAAAAGTCATTTTCATTTGTTTTCTCTTGTGTTTTTACCAGGCAAGTCACGTTTCAAAGTAAGATACAAGCAGAAGAGATGAGAGTACTGCGAATAATAAAAGGTGTAACAAGGTGTGACAGAATAAGAAATGAAGAAATAAGAAGAGAGCTGGAAATAGAGCCAATATTAGAATATGTAGAGAAAAGCCAATTAAGATGGTTTGGCCACGTCATGAGGATGAATGAGCATCAGTACCCATTAAAATACTACCAGTGGCAGCCACAAGGAAAGCGTCCAACAGGAAGACCCAGGAAGAGATGGAGGGACGGTATCAGACAAGCCATAGAGTCAAGAGGAAGAACTATGGAAGAGGTGGAAAGTGTGCAGCTGTATGCTGATAGGGACTTGTGGAGGGACTTCGTGAGGCATCATCGCTGACAGGGCATCGCCCTACCTGGTGTATGGTGAGAAAGGTGGTGAGAAAGTCACGTTTCAGACATCAACAGTAATCTGCTAACATGTTTATGTCCCATCATCCTTGATACCTTTCCTCCATAGTGCGAATGTCTTGGCGGATTTTTTTTTACCTTGTTCTTCGCTGTAGTTTCCACAGTTATCGGGAAAATAATCCAGATGCAATCTTAGAAAATGCATTTTTACTGACATATGTACTCCCAGAGCCTTGAAACTCTGTATCAATTCTTGAAAAATGAGCACGTATTCTGAACTTCTTTCGTTTCCAAGGAAATTGTTCTCAACTGATTTGAAGGCTCGACATGTATCCCTCTCTGCTTCACTCATTACTCTATCGAACTGTTCATCTTTCATTAGGCTTCTAATCTGAGGGCCATCGAAAATACCTGCATTTAATTTTGCATGACTGATTTGTGGAAATGTTTGCCTTATGAAAGCAAATGCTGGACTTCCTTTATTAAAGAGCTTGGCAAAATTCTTCATCAATCCAATTTTTATATGAAGAAGTGGCAGCAACAACCACATTGTGTGAGCCAGGTTGGCGTGTTTCTCTAGATGGCCATTTACTATTTTCGTACTGTTTGTCATGTGCTATCATCGGCTACTCCACAGACAGAGAAAATATGGGTATTTAGTGTAAGCTCCTTGTATTTCTATTATGTCTGAACGATCACTAACCATTTGCTGAAATAACGAAATATATGACAACACAGCCATAAAAATAGTTGCTTGAAGTCCTTGAATATATATCTAAACCTTTCTATGGTAACTTTTTATTTTATTTACTTTATTACGTAATTAGATAATAAAGTTGTGTATTTTTCATCAAATGACTTCATTACTTGTGTAAAAGTAACTAATAATAATAAAAAATATACAAGAAATCGAAAAATAGCGTGAAAACTGGAGCTTACCAAAGAATAACGGATTTTAAATCTTAATTCGGTACGTTGATTTTACTTGTTATCAATCAAAAAAATCTTAACAACAAAAATGACGCAGAATAGTGTTATGGTTTAAGTTGTTTCATTTTTTTTATTTCTTTTTCAGTCCAGAGAAAGAAGTGTACCAAAATTGTGATTTCATCGAAAAATAACCTTTGTATTTGGTCTTTGCAACCCTAAAACCCCTGTCACACAGGGATTCCGCATGAAAACCGAATGCTTACCGCACAAATATTTTGTATTCGTGAATTGTACGCGAAGCAATAGTAAAGTAATCGTTTTTCGGTCGGGGAGTTCGCGGAGCGTGCGGCCGAGGAATTTTGGACGCGGAGCGATCTTTGAACGGTTAAAAAATTTAGCACGACCAAATGTTCGCGTATCTGACGCGTACCATGCGGTAATCGTACGGAGAGTGGACGGAGAGCATACGGAATTGATCGGGAAGTGTTCGTTTTAATCGTGGAATTGACGGAGAAATCGGTAACTTTACGATCGTTTCCCGACTACCGCCGACTATTCAACGAACGTTTAACTTCCGTATCGCTATTGTAAACCGTATGTTTCACGTCTACGCCGTTCATTCCGCGTTTGATTTCCGTATTTGACGCATAAATACCGCACAATCCCGTTAAGACACTACTAAATCACGAACAATACACTACCGCTTCATGTTTATCACGGGGAGCATACGTGCTTTGGTAGTTTAATTCGTGAAACGTTCAGGCAATTGGGCCAAATTTGACGTGGTCGGGGATATACGGGAAGTGTTATCGGAACAGTAGTGATGCATACGGAAACTGTTAGTTAGACATACGCTATCTATTCGTTAAAGCTCCCCGACTAAAACAAAATTTCACCCCATTTTTGCCCGATCACTCCACGATCAAGTCATTTTTGTGCGGTAAGCATTCGGTTTTCACTTTAATCAATAAAAATAAATAATAATTTAAATTTTTTGACACACCCACAAAAGAACACTATTTGACAACTTTTGGTGAACTGACTACTATAACAATTTAACTTTTTTTTCTCGGAATTCTGACCAGAAACGATGCACTAGGGTATCTACAGCAGAAGAGCATGGGAAGCAACATGGACCCACCGCCACTTAGTTGTATGCTCTTTGTCTGTTCAGCTCCACACAGGCCTTCTTCTATATCTAGAAAAAGTTATTTCTATCTACCATTTACTTTTTATATCTTGCTGTCTACTGTGTCCATCCGACAATTGGCTTGATGTTCTTAAAAACTGCTATCAAGTTTTATGCATTCCTTGCCTCTTTGTGACCGTCTAAATTCGACTTCTAGTTCCGCCTATCTCTCCTATTCTCATCAGTCGTGATCTGCCCCCCACCCCCCCTTCATTGTCTATCCGTCTTTCTTTATTTCCCAGTCTTGCCCTCTCCTTTCCTTTATTTCAACCTCGTCACCCACCCCATGAATTCCCACCTCAATCACCCCGTACCCTCATGCATCACACACTCCCCTCCCGCTTCCCCCCTTCCCACATTCTTCCATTTACAGAGCCCAGTAAAACTTTGAAGAACATTTTCATGAAGAATTCTCGCGACATTTCCCAGTTCCCAAGACAGGAGGATGGGTTGCGTCAGTGGGAGAGGAAGGGTGGGCCACGAGGGTGCAGTAAGAGGTCGCGATTTGTCCTTTTTCAAATTTGAAGCGTCACGATTCTTCTATGACCCAGAGTCAATAAAGCAAGTAAAGGAGCCTTGGAACGAAAACCTTGTCAGGGAAGTTATAGGATCTATAGATGGTAAAAAGATAATATAAAGATATATGTGAAGATATGGGAAAATAACGGGACGCAAAAGATAAAAAAGGAGTGACGAAAAGTGGTAACCGATGGATAGAGTGAGCAAAAAACGGGGAGACTTTATTTGAGAAGAAGACATGAAAACAACCAAATCTGAAAACTGAAGATCTCTATGACTTGAGGAGCCCGCCATCGAGAACGAGCCTTTGATTGTTATAGACCTCAGAGGAGCTAGAAGGAAAAACTTTGCCTACTTGGGAAATCTGATCACCTGGACAAATTGCAGGGAAATAGATGAGAAAGCGAGTGTTTGGTGAGAGAGGTAGGGTGGGAGGAAGGAGAGGGACTGGTAAGAACCAAAGCAAATGTAGATATTAAAAGAGGGAGAGAAGAGAATTGGAAGCAG
>NC_134778.1:50370011-50375011 GCF_046742065.1 Oratosquilla oratoria | reverse complement strand
CTTGGCCTTTTCGATTGCGAACAAGACATCCAGGCTTTTCTGAATTCCTCGTTTGTCTCTTAGAACATCATCGGTGTCGTGGTCATCTTCTTCGGCTTCCCTCTTCCCTCTATTGTTTCCATTGTGTGTCATCAACGAAGTCGAGTGAAGCAACGCTGGCTGAAGGCTGATGACGTGTATAGCATCTAATTTGACCTTCAGCACGGATTTGAGTGTCCGTATGAATGGCTTCTTGTAACGCGAAAGAAAGTCTTCCGGGGATAGAGGGCCTAGCCGAAGAATTACAGCGTTTTCGACCATGTCTTCGCTGATGACCTTGACAGTTACTCTCGCTTCGACGGACCTCTCGTATTTGCCATCAGAGACTGTGATGTTGACGGGGTAAAGTCCTGCGTCTAGTGGTGAGAGCGCCACCAGCGTCCCATCTTGACCATCAATATCAAAGTATTTGATTTCCGAAGACCCAGACACACCGATGTCGTACTGCAGGACGTCGTAGGGGTCCTGGTCGAGGGCCGTAACCTTTCCGACGTGGCCTCCGGCGTAGGCAGTCCGATAGGTTATAACGCTGACTTGGAGAGGGAAGACCGTCGGCGGGTACCTGGATTCCTCCACCACAGTTATGTGGACCGTGACGTCAGCAGACAATGGAGGCGACCCGCTGTCCCATACTCTTACCATAATGGCGAAGGAACTATGTACCTGTGACGAACAGATGAGATTTTTGTGTCATTGTCAAGAAAAACTCAGAAATTATCGAGAACACACACACACACACACACACACACACACACACACACACACACACACACACACACACACAAACGCGCGCACACGCACGCACAACAAACACTTACAGGCATAACACAACTCATAACAAATCTAACAAAATATATCACACATACAAGTGCACACACAATTACACACGCACACACACACACACACACACACACACACACACACACACACACACACACACACACACACACACACACACACACACACACACACACACACACACACACACACACACACACACACACACACACACACACACACACATACACTAACACATGCACAACACCACTGTATTCATTATTAATGTTGTATATTTCGTCGTAAACCTACCCTATGGTTGAGCCTGGTAGTGGCCAGGCGGATTGTCCCATCCTGGTCGACAGTAAAGGCGTTGGCGCTGTTCCCCCGGATGATCTCCCAGGTGTAAGGCGGTCCATTGGGGTCTGCATCGGCGTCCGTTGCCATAAGGCGCACTATCGAGTAACCGACGGGTCGGTTTTCCTACAGATGGGCACAAAAGAAGAGCGTCATTAGTTGAGTCATCTTTATTTTACTTACAGTTTTTATGGTGACTGTGTATAATTGTGATATGAAGTAGTGTCATCAAGTAAAATTCGTTGGTGACAATGGCCGAGTATCGGGGATTATCATCATCCTTATTATCATCATCCTTTATGCCACTGTGTATAAAGGGGTTGAGGCAGAGACTAACTGAGAACAATAGGCCTTTCATTATTTTTTATTAACTCTTTCATTACCGATTTATTAACACGAGAAATAGAATATAGTCGTCCGATGACAGTCCTAGTAAGATATAAAGCACCATTTGATATGGGAAGGCATAACACTTAGATTCAGATAAGCCAATGTAGTGTTGCATCTGCATCAACACGGTGATATATTCTATAGAATTTGTTTGTTACTGGCAATATCATTCGGCTGAGGGGCGAACTCTGGACCAAGCGGGTTGTCCTTTTTTATCTCAAGTCCATCCCATATATGAATAGAATTGTTATACACGAAAATGGAAAAATCAGTAGAGTCGCTAGGATGAAGAGGTTCATATATCTGTGTAGTGATCATTTGAGGGTTTTCTTCTGTTTAACTCTAAGCGATTTTATTCAGATCAAGGATCAACACTATAGAAAAAAGTTCATGAGTTTCCTTTAGTTACTATGATAAAACATGCAGACAGGAGATATTTCGAACCATATCATTAACTGCGTGTAATTGTGTCACGTGACCGTATGCTTGTCAATGTGTGTGTTTGAGTGTGTTTGTGTGTGTGTGTGTGTGTGTGTGTGATAGATATATATATATATATATATATAGATATATTTATATATATAGATTGAACAGCCAGGGTGACATAACGCATCCCTAACGAAGTCCCACCTTTACCTCGTACCACTCACTCTCTCCATTTCTAATCCTAACACACGCTCTACTACTCTCGTAAAAACTCTTGAAAACTCCTAAAAGCTTTCCTCCTATCCGGTATATCTGCAAAACCTCCAACAGTGCCTTCCTGTCTACGCTGTCATAAGCCTTTTCCAGATCCATAAAAGCCCAAAAAACATCCTTACCTTTTCCTATAGCTTTCTCACATATCTGTCTTACCACAAAAATCTGATCTACGCAACCTCTACCTGTCCTAAACCCACACTGTTCCTCACCTAATCCTCTCAATCAAGATCCTCCCATAAGCCTTCCCAATTACACTCAACAAGCTAATTCCTCTGAAACTATTACACTCACACTTGTCCCCTTTTCCCTTGTAAAATGGAACTATACAGGCACCCCTCCAGTCCTCCGTCACTCTACCCTCTCTTAAACAAACATCAAGTAACCTCATCAGTCAGTCCACCATCACTGTACCTCCTTTTTTCACACATTCTTCATGACATCCATCCAGACCAGGTGCCTTACCTGCGAGAGGTAAATGCAAGGGTGGTGGGTCAGGGATTGGAGAAGGTTAAAGAAAATGGAGAAAAGTGGGAGGTGAGCCAGCTGTTGTTTGCGGACGACACTGCGCTTGTAGCAGGGTCAGAGGAGGGATTGAGGAAGTCACTGACAGAGTTTGGGAGAGTGTGTGAAAGAAAAAAAGTTAAAGATAAATGTGGGTAAAATTAAGGTGATGAGATGTACAAGGGGAGAAAATGGGAGCAGACTGGATGTGAGTATTAAGGGCGAGAGACTGGAGGAAGTGGATAGTTTTAGATACTTGGATGCGAATGTGGCAGGGAAGGGTGGAATGGAGTTGGAGGTAAAATGTAGATTGAGAGAAGCGAGTAAATGCCTTGGTGGATTAAAAAAATGTAATGAGAAATAGACATCTGGGAATGGATGCTAAGAGGAGATTATATGAAGGAGTGATTGTGCCGACAGCACTGTATGGGGCAGAAACATGGAACATAAGAGAGGAAGAGAGGAGTTTGAATATGTTTGAGATGAGGTGTCTGAGAAGTATGATAGGGGTTACTCGGCTGGATAGAGTGAGAAATGATAGAAGAGGAGGAGAACAGGGGTGGAAAGGGAATTGGAAGATAGGGTGGATGAAAAGTATTGGGATGGTTTGAACACATGGAAAAAATGAATGAAGAAAGACTAGTAAAAGAGGTGTGGAAAGCAGATGTGGAAGGAGAGAACATGAGGGGCCGACCTAGGATGAGATGGATGTATGGGGTAAAGGGGGCTTTGGGGAAGAGGGGGATGTCTGTTAAGGAAGGATGGGAGAGGACAGAAGACAGGGGTGAATGGAAAATAGTTGTATATGGATGAGGTTATGATGCATGAGGTGGAATGGGTGGGGGATGGGGGGGGTGAGGTAGTATATGTGAGATAAATTTGATGCAGCCCGAAGGGATTTCTCCCAATCCTCTCCTTTTCTACATGAGGGGACGGAGAGGGGGGGTTGCCGATTTAATGAAGCGACCCTGCTGTGGATGTGCTGTGTCTTGCGACACTGCTTCTGACCCAGGGAAGTGGACAAGGTGCAGCGATGATCCGTCATCTAGGAGGTGCCAAGATAAGAGGGACGGAAGAGGGTGGAGGGGAGTGGAGTGTACTGGGTATGAAATGGGTGGGAGTGCTCATTATGCCTTTGTTTTTTGGCTACTTCTCTTGTAAGGAAAAAAAAAAAAAACCCTTGGTATATGTATGTATGTACATATGTATATATATATATATATATATATATATATTTATATATATATGCACATATATATATCATATATACATATGTATATATATATATATATGTATATATATGTATATATATATATATATATATATATATATATATATGTGTGTGTGTGTGTGTGTGTGTGTGTGTGTGTGTGTGTGTGTGTGTGTAAAAATCCCACTGTCGGAGAAAGTAAACGGATGAAGAATAGAATTAACTGTATATTTCGACCACTCTCTGTGGTCCTCTTCAGCAGATAGTTACATGGTGTACAAGTAAGAGTTATATAGTCGATACAAAGGGATACAAAGGGAACATGAGAAGGTGGCTCAAGTAACTCTGCCTTGGTAACGATTGCTGTCTTCCAGGCCATCTACATTGGGTAAAAGTTTTTTAATTGCTAATGTTGTTAAACAATCTGATGACCATTGTCCTTTAGATGTATTATAATTTGGGTAATTTTTAATTAATGATGACTCGATGATCTTCCTCCGGAAACTGCACTTAGAGTTGTAGATGATTTCTGCTTTCTCCCAATTTATGCGATGGTTTTTCATGGTATGTAGAAATACGGCAGAATTTTCTTGTGCATATTTCACGGAGTTCTTGTGTTCTTTAATTCTTACATAAGAACATAAGAATGAAGGGGACTGCAAGAGACCATAAGGCCTACACTAGGCAGCTCCGTATCCATCACCACCTGCTCATCCCTATCCATAAAGTTGTCTAATCGTTTCTCAAAACAACTGATAGTTTCAACGGTTACTACATGGTTATTAAGATTATTCCATTCGTCGACCACCCTATTAGTAAACTAATTCTTACCTATTTCCTTCATAAATATAAATTTGTTTAGTTTATAACCATTACTGCGTGTCCTGCACTGTTGTTTTAATATGATGATCTTGTTTGTATAACCCTTGTTAAAGCCTTTGATCCACTTGAACACCTCTATTAGATCACCCCGCACTCTGCGTCTTTCCAGAGAGTGTAAATTAAGGTACCTAAGCCTCTCTTC
>NC_134778.1:50340011-50350011 GCF_046742065.1 Oratosquilla oratoria | reverse complement strand
TATCGATGTGGAAAGTATGAAAGGTGAAAGTGAGGAACTACGTCATTGTATGGTTATGCCCACAGCCGTTGCAATTCCCCTGTAAGCCAGGGCACCCCGGGTAGGTGGCGGTCATCGGTGGTCGCTGGGAATCGAGGTGGATACTAGCGCACAAGGGTCACACCAAAATGACCATGCAGCGCACTATGGAGGAGAGAAAATGGACCCACTGACCTGGAGCGACCGACAAGTCACGTCATCTCTATACGAGGTACGAGGTTCCGGAATTTAACAAGGATGGTGGCGAGGATTAGGGTTAACCGGGGTTGTTGTTGTTGTTGTTCAAACTCGAGAGAAGTAGTCAATGATTTACAATACAATGGAAAAGCAAGCTAACAGGAGACCTTTCAATATATATTTATGAGGCTTGATGTAGAAAATAAGCAAACAAATGAATAATACAATGAAAAAAAAGTGAAGAAGTAGAGATATGAATAATTGAATGAATAATATAATACATCAATATGTCCCCTTTCTACCAAGCGTGCCGGGATAAATCACAGGACGGGAAAGACGACGCGGTGGGAGGGCTAAAATCCAGAGAAATTCCGCCCTCACTTTGCGCAAAGAAATTAGACTTTGACGTCTCTTTTCTTACATATTAATAAGGACCACATTCTGGAGAGGAAACGAGGCCAACAGGATACCCGACGAAGAAGAATCTCTTCACACGCGGGGGCTATTTTAATCAAGATGAAGTCTGTTACGCTCAAGATGATATTCGATACACTTAAAAGGGGTTCCGATACACGTAAGGTGAGATACGTTACTGTGCTAAACAAGATCTACTGCATGCAAACTGATGTTCGTTATACGGTCATAAAATTCGATCAGTCACACGTAAGATGCGGTCCTTAATACGCAATATTCTGTCCACTACACGCAAACTGATATCCGACACCATCGATATTGGCCCGATACACGCAATACTTGAACCGTTACTCCCAATATCAAATGTATCACATGGAATTCGCGGTATATTATATACAGTAGCTGGTCCGTCACATGCAAATTCGGCAAGGTACACGCAGTACAAGATCTATTGCATGCTGTGTGTGGGGGCATTGAAAAAAAAACTGTCCATTACACTACACGCACTATATATTCTCTGTTCTCCTGTCTCTCTTTCCCTGTCGCTGATTCTCTTTACCTTCTTTATCTTCTTTCTGTCCCTCTTTCTCAACAGCTGTCCCTCTGGTTGAGTCTTCCTCTTCAATTTTTCTTTTCATTGACTCCTTCCCTTCAAGGACGCCTTCTTTGTATTTCGTTCTGGATAACGTCAGGCCTTTGATAGAGATGATGGCGGGGCCACATGCTGAAGGAGGTCATCTTTCTATTCTGGCTTTCGTTATGCTCTACTCCTCTTTACTACCCACCCTGCTACTCCTCTTCTTTCCCAGCATTTTCTCCCTCCTCTTCCCATTCTTCTCTCTCTTTTTCTCCACCACCCTTCATTTATCCCCTTTTTTTAACCTACACCTTTCTGTGTTTTCTTCTTCCTCCTCTTCCTCTTCTTTCTCTCTTGCCCACTCTTTCTTTCCCGTCTTCTTTCGTATTTCCTCCATCTCATCGCCTTTCTTTCCTATTTCCATTTTATTCCTTCTTTTCCTAATCCTATGTTCTTTTTTTTTTCTCTTCTTGTACTACGTCTCCGTTTGGGGTATTGGGTCCGTAAATCTTATGCAGTAAATACATTACAGGCTTTGTCGAAACCCCTATGGACTAGAGTCACGCGACATTTCTTTATAACAGAGGACTAGTCTCCTTTCAACGAAGAATAGTGGTCAATTTTCCCTTTAACACCTTTCACCTACCCTCCTTAAGTCTATCACTTCTATGAATAGTTTTTGACGCGATACTGTTCCCAAGGATAGAAACGCTGGTTATCGACGATGGTGATGAAAAAGAACATAAGGCTCCCTTCTCTTCTTTCTCCTCACCCTTCTTCTTCAACCTGTTTGCTACACGACCTGCTTACCTGTTCTCTGTCCAGCTGCTTGGCGAGCGTGAGGACACCCGTCTCAGGGTGGAGGGCGAAGCGCCCGTTGTCATTGCCCTTCTGGAGGACGTACTCGATCTCACCGTTCTCTCCACAGTCCGCGTCGTTGGCTGAGACCTGCGGGATGATGGCAGGATGGCAGGATTGAGTGAGACGGCAGAGTGTGAGAAAGAAAGAAGAAGCAGAAGGAAGTGAAGAAAAAAAAATAAAAAGAGAATTAAAAGAACAAAAGGAGAAAGAAGAAAAAGAAGGAAGAGAAGAAAATTAGAAGAAAGAGGAGAAGAAGAAAAAGAGAAAAAAAATAGAAAAAGGAGTAAGAGGAGGAGGGGAAGGAGGAGGAGGAAGAGGAGGAGGAGAAGGTGGAAGAGGAGGAGAGGGTGATGGTGGAGGAATAGGAGCAGGAGGAGGAGGAGGAGGAGGAGGAGGAGGAGGAGGAGGAGGAGGAGGAGGAGGAGAATGAGTTGGAGGAGGATGAAGAGAAGGAGCAGAAGGAGCAGGAGGAGCAGGAGGAGGAGGATTAGGATGAGGATGAGGAGGAGGATAAGGATGAGTATGAGGATTCAAAAGTAGAGGAGAAAGGAATATGAAGAAAAACAAAACAAAAACAAAGGAGAAAGGGAAAGATATATGGCTAGAAATATAGATAAATATACATAGGTATATATATATATATATACATATATATATATATATATATATATGTATGTATATATATATATATGTATGTATATATTTATATATATATACCTATGTATATATATATGTATATGTATATATGTATATATATGTATATGTATATATACATATATATGTATATATATATATGTATACATATATGTATATACATATGTATATACATGTATATACATGTATATGTATATGTGTATATATATGTATATGTATATATACATATATGTATATATACATATATGTATATATATGTATGTATATATATATATATATGTATATATGTATAATATGTATGTATATATATATGTATATATATGTATGTATATATATATTTATATATATATATATATATATAGAGAGAGAGAGAGAGAGAGAGAGTATGAGGGAAAGAGAAGACGGACGGGGGTGAAAGTAATAGACAATATTACCACCGTCAGCTACTCTTCCTCAATTTCCACTCCTTGTTAATTCGCTTCTGATTACTGAATTATGACTGCTCTATAACTACTTATGATTGAGCAATTACCTACTTAGCCTCGAGCCCGGCTTTGTTCGTTGGCTCGGGTCCCCAAAATTATTGAATTATACATTCGATTTTACCCACACAAATCAACATCAATTCCTTCCAGCAAGTAGTAATTTAATAATAATAATAATAATAGTAATAAAAAAACTGCAGATCGTCACGCATAAATTACTTAGAATCTATCATCACGAACCTAAAGAACATTACCTGACAAAAGAAATTTACCTGAAGGATCGACGTGGACGTAGGCGCGTCCTCTTTGACCATGGCTGTGTAGGTGGGCAGTGTGAACACGGGTACGTTGTCGTTCAGATCTGTGATGGAGACATTTAGGAGGGCGGTGGCCGATAGCGGAGGCGTGCCGCCATCAGTAGCGAGCACTGTGACCACAACTTGCTGAAGACGCTCGTAATCTAGAGGTGCTGTCACTGACACCACTCCTGAAAATGGCCAGGAAGATACGAAATAGTTGGCCGGGGCCGTTGACAGTGTTAGTGGTGGAATGTTCTTAAAAGCCCTTACACTATGAGGCGATTAGTGGAGGTTCAAATATAATCCTTTGTTCTATATGCTTGGACAGCCAGAATAAGGTGGCAGCCATCAGTAACTGTTTGGGATGGAAGTGCAAATTCTTCATTTATTAGGTGGAACTAATGCCAAACTCTCCACAGGAGCACACAACGACATACCATTGGAAAAAGCAAAGCGGACTGGGGCAATTCTGTTAATAATTAGTTTATTTATTTACTCCTGTTTATTTTCCTACTATAACCACTTCTACTCACCCCTCTTCCTTCTCCATCCCAACACTTACGCATTCTTTCTCCTTGCCTCAATTCCTTCTCCTCCTCCTCCTCCTCCTCCTCCTCTTCCTCCTCTCTTCTCATTCCGACACCTCTTCCTCCTCCTCCTCTCTTCTCCTCCTAACTCCTCTCCCTTCACTTCCTCCTACTCTTCCTCTTCCTCCTCCTCCTTCTCCTCTTCCTCCTCCTCCTCTACTCTTCTCATCTCAACATCTCCTCACCACAACTACTCTTCTTCCTCCTCTCATCTCATCCCAACTCCTCTTTCCTTGCTCCAACTTCTCCCCCTCCTCTTTCTCTCTGCTCACCTGCTTACCAAACTCCCGTTAGGTACAACACTTACCTCTGTCTTCCTATCCTAATTCTTCTCCTCTCTCCTCATCACAACTCCTCTCCCTTCACTTCCTCCTACTCTTCCTCTTCCTCCTCCTCCTTCTCCTCTTCCTCCTCCTCCTCTACTCTTCTTCTGTCTTCCTATCCTAATTCTTCTCCTCTCTCCTCATCCCAGCTCCTCCTTAGCCTCTCTTTATCTCCCTCTTTCCACTGAACTCATCATCTCTCCTCATCCCAACTCTTCTTCTTCTTCCTCTCTCTTTACCCAGCTCCTCTTCCTCCTATTTTCTCATCACAACTCCTTCTCTTTTCCTATTCCTAATATCTATTTCCTCTTCTCTCTTCTCTTTCTAACTCCTCATTTCAACTCATCCCAACTATTCTTCCTCTTCCTTTCTCCTCATCCTTGTCTCCACACATTCCAACTCCTCTCCCTCCTTCCACATTCAATCTCCTAAATCTCCTTTCTTTTCATCACAACTCCTACTCCTCTCTCCTTATCTCTCTCTTCCCCTTTCTTTCCCTCCTCCTTCGATTTCCTCATTCCATGTCCACCTCCTCTCTCCTTATCCTAACTTCTCTACCTTACTTATTATCCCAACTCCTTACCCTAATTCCTCTTCATTTATTATCAACCCAACTCCTGTTTCTACTCCCACTCCTCTGAGTCAATCAGGACTCCCATGACTCTTCCTTCAAGCATCCTCCCTTTCCTCCCGACAATACTCCCACTCTTCCCCTCTCTTCCCTTTCCATAGTCTACTCACCTGTCTTGGGATGAACGCCCAGAAACTCCTCTTCCGTGTCGTGCAGGAGGCTATAGGTGATCTCAGCATTAATGCCCACATCTCTCGAGGTGGCAAGGACACGGGTCACCTCGGTGCCTGGAGAAGTGTTCTCAGCCACAACGGCATTCAAGAGAGTGTGGACAAACTCAGGAGCGTTGTCGTTCACGTCTACAAGAGAAAAAATAATAGTTACACACACACACACACACACACACACACACACACACACACACACACACACACACACACACACACACACACACACACACACACACACACACACACACACACACACACACACACATATACACACACACACACACACATATACACACACACACACACTCGCGCACACACACACACACACACACACACACACACACACACACGCACACGCACACACACACACGCACGCACGCACGCACACACACACACACACACACACACACACACACACACACACACACACACACACACACACACACACACACACACACACACACACATGCACACACACACACACAATAAAAAAAATTCCTTCTGAAACTGCATACATATATACATGCAATGTCGTGATAAAGCAAGTGTCCAAAAGTAGAAGTTCAAGCACTCAGAAGCCCGCATTACCTTTGTTCATTCTTCCTCAGGTCTTTTTTCCAATTCTCATTCCATTTCATTTGTTCTTCTTCTTTATCTTATTTTCTTCTTCTTTTTCAGCCTTTCCTCTCCTCTTACCTCTTTCCTCATCTTTCTATATTTCCTCCTCTTTCTGGCCATCTTCATTTCTTCCCTCGTTCCAACTCTCTTTCCTTACCTTTTTCACCCTCTTCTTTTTCTCATCTGCGTCCTCTTCACCCCCCTCCTTCAATTCCCTCCCTCTTCCTTGTTCTTCCACCTCCTCTTCATTTCCTCTGTTGTCCTCCTCTCTCTTTCCAATCGTCTGCTGAACTCTCACGCTCTTATCACCACTTACCTCCTACAATAACGGCGAGTACCACGGTCGAAGAGAGAGCTGGCTGTCCTTGGTCAGAGGCCCTCAGCGTCAGCGAATACGAGTCTCGATGCTCCCGGTCCAGGGGCTTGACGAGACTGACCACGCCCTCAACAGCGTCAACTTCAAAGTGACCTCCAGCAGAATCGACCATGCCGTAACGGACGCGTCTGTTCACGCCTGTGGATGAAAAATAAACACGAAAAGGTGATGAGATGACTCACCTTTACGAGAGCCAAATACAGTTGAATAAAGCCGTCCGAAGTTGATAGGAAAAAATAAAGTAGTATATATATACATATATATATATATATATATATATATATATATATATATACATATATGTATATGTATATATATGTATATATATATATATGCATATGTATATATATACGAGTATATATATATAGATATATACACATATATATGTATATATATAAATATATGTATATATATAAATATATACATATATATATATGTATATATATACATATATGTTTTTATATATATATATACATATATATATATATATATATATATATATATGTATACATGAACACAAATATATGTTTTATTCAAAGTGATGACAAATTGTGTATTTATTATTTTCTTAAAGGTATTTTCCATATTCCTTACTATGGACTTGTGTTCCTTTGAAAGGAGGTTTATGACTTCACTCTATTGTTTTTAAGACAAACATCAAACAACCTCACCAGGCACTCCACCATCACTGTACCTCCCCTTTTCAGTCACTCTGCATGACATCCATCTAACCCAGGTGCTTTGCCTGTTCTCATTGTTTTAATAACCCTTTTCACCTTATTTTTTCCCATTCACCTCTTCCATCACTGCCATTTTCTTAGCGCCTCCCAGTGGAACCACCTTTCCCTACCTATCCTCCTCCACGTTTAGCAATACCCAAAAATTTTCTGTCCATCTTCTTCTTACCGCCGCCTCTTCCATTATCATCTCTCCATCTACCCTTTTTACCTTTTCTTCTCTACTTGATTCACCTCCCCTTCCCCTTTTAATTTCCTTCCAAAAAATCTTTTAATTACTTTCAAAAGATTCATACTCTTCCTCCATTTTATATCTGCTTTCCTCTTTGCCTCCTTTATCATATGTTTTACTTCTCTTCTTTTTTCTTTGTATTTCTCATATGTTTCTCTCGTCCTATCTTACAACCAATCTGTGAATCCTTGCTTCTTCTCTTCTACAACCTTCTTTGCTTCATCATCCCACCACGCACTATCCTTCCTTTTATTACTTCCATCCTCCTTGTTCCACACATCTTTGCACACCTTATGACTCCCTTCTTGAAACATCCTTATTTCTCCTCCACTCCTAGCTCTACTCTATCCTCCACTTTATCCCACTCTTCTCTCAGCTTCTTCTTGTACTCCTCCTTTTCTTTCTCATTTAAGCAGTTTACTTTAAGCACCTTCCTACCTTCTGTTTTTTCCACTTTCTCCATCTGTCCTTCACTTTCAACTTATCTTCCACCAAAAAATGATCTGATATTCCCCCACTCTTTCCCCTAAGAACATGTACATCCAAAACTCATCCTACTCTTCTCCTGGGTACCACTGTATAGTCCATTAAAGTCCTTCCAACCCTTCCATCTACCACCTTCTCCCATGTATACTTATGCTTGACTTACTTCCTGAACACTGTGTTAGCTATCAACTCTCTAAATATATCTCCACCATGAACTCTCCACTACGATTTTTCCCTGACACCCCACACTTCCCAACCACTCCGTCTATTGTTTAATCTCCTACTCTAGCATTGTGATCTCCCAATACCACTACATTGCTATTTCTTCCTAAATCCTCAATGCACTCATTTAAGTCCATCCAAGAAGCCTTCTATTCCTCTACACTCTTCTCACTACCAGGCCCATATGTACTTATATATATATATATATATATATATATATATATATATATATATATATATATATCTATATCTAAAACACACACACACACACACACACACACTCACACTCACACACTCACACACACACACACACACACACTCACACACACACACACACACACACACACACACACACACACACACACACACACACACACACACACACACACACACACACACACACACACACACATACACACACACACACACACACACACACACACACACACACACACACACACACACACACACACACACACACACACACACACACACACACACACACACACACACATATATATATATTTATATATATATATATATATATTTATATATATATATATTTATATATATACAAATATATATATACATATATATATATATATTTGTATGTATGTATGTATATATATATACAAATATATATACATATATACATATATATATACATATAAATATATATACTATATATACATATACATATATATATATATATACATATATATATATATATATATATATATGTGTATATATATATATATATATATATATACATATATATATATACACATATATATATATACATATATATATATATATGTATATATATATATATATATATATATATATATATATATAATAAATACTGTGGAAAACCGCTATCCCACAATACCTTGGAAAGGTCATCAGGCCTTCGCACAAATATTTAATTATTGTCTGTATTGTATTAATCTGAAAAGTTTTTATGTCAGCAACCTATATTAACAAGGGGGAAAACAATCCCCGATTCTCGACTCTCTTCATATAATAAATTGGAGGATATACAAAATTGTATCCACGAACTAACCCTGTAACCATATATACGATATGTCATAGGCCTGACACGTGATCCACATGGATACATGCAAGAAGGTGTCGATAGATACTGGCCCCTTGCAATACCTCCAATCTTACTAACACCACACCTTCCAGACTCACAACTTCAGTAAGCGTGTCGTCACTATCGCGCGACCCTACCAATAAAATGTCACACGTCTCTCGCCAGACAGTTCATAAACCGCTTCTTGTACCTATCAAACTACATAATCATAACTATGAACCGTATACCACGTCAAGGCATATTCATTAATGCTAACTGGACACACAATACCTACAATCCACAAATATAATTGTAGAAAGTATGTATAGGCAACCTCACACAGAAACGTGGAGTCGTTTTTGTGTATTTAAACCCTGCGATTGTAGTACCTGGGGACTCCCCGTAGGGGATTACATCTCTACTCTGTAAATAACCTTTTCGCTTTAATAAATTAAGAGAGCCCAAAAAGGCTTTATATTCCCTGCCACGGGTGTTGTCCTATGATGATCCACGACAAGTGCTAGCGGGGGCAGTCCGATACCCTTCCCTACGCCTCCGAAGAGTGACCGCCCGTCCACGACTACCCACGCCCGCCTGCGATTGTAGCAGCGAGGCTCTCCCTTCGAAGGAGCACTAGGCGAGTCTCCCTTAGAGATGATGATGATGATGATGATGATGATGATGATGATGATGGACTGAGCCGTCGTGTCGACGGATCTCATTTCTTTGTCTTCTGCATACGTGTTGCAGAATGGTTGAAATCCTGCACAGTTGTATAGCAGCACTGGGGTTGTGCAGGCTCGGTGCTTCTTCCTCTTCCTAAACCTCATCAGTGTCACTCGTACGATGACTGTAACATGTGACAGATGGGGCCAGGTGCAGCAGCTGACCAGGACCCACCTTTTGTGGGCTGCTCTCATAGCTGACTGCATCAGCTAGGTTTTATGTCGGAGTTTTCCTTCTCCTAGCCTTGTCCTAAAGAGGCTTCCCTACAAGGCAGCAGGGACCCTTGCCAGGTACTACCACTCCGGGTCAGA
>NC_134778.1:50322511-50327511 GCF_046742065.1 Oratosquilla oratoria | reverse complement strand
TATAATTCTGTCAGACTCCTAAATCACTTTACATCTGATTTCCTCTTTGCCTCCCTCACCTGGCGTTTTGCTTCTCCTCTCTTCTTTTTGTATCTTCCATATACTTCACTAGTTCTACCTAGCAGCCAATACTTAAATAACTGCATCTTTTTTTCCACTTTCCTCTTTACTTCATCCCATTATCTGTTTCTTTTATTTTCTTCCATCCTCCTCGTCACACATACCCATTTTGGGGGTTTATTATTTTCTTTTTGAAACCTACTACTGTGCGCTATTCTCGCATTCACTTAATTATGGATTCACCTGCCCCAACAGTCCTAGCGCATAGAGTAAAGGTGACGACTTCGGCCGCAGCTACTCGCCTCCTGACGTGGGGTCTTCACCATTTTTTGAAACATCCATTCTTCGCATACTCCTGTTTCCACTTTATTCCTCACCTCCTCTCGCATTTCTTTAATTTTCTCCTGGTACCATATTTCTCTATCGTTCTCATTTTGTCTATTATTCTTAGTACTTTGGGAGTTTTTCAACAAGTACCCTAAGGTTTGGGTCTTTTAATGTGCATGGATGTGGTACAGATGAGAGTAAAAGGGAAGAGATAGGCAGTATGTTTGTAAGAAGAAAGATGGATGTGCTGGCTTTGAGTGAAACTAAAATGAAAGGGAATGGCGAGTGTGAGTTTGGGAGTGTAGCTGGGAGGTACTCAGGAGTGAAGAGGGGACGAGGGAGAGAAGGGGTGGCTATACTAGTAAGTGAAGAGATAAGTAAGCGTGTAGTGGAGTGGAAGGAGGTTTCATCAAGGTTGATGTGGATGATGGTGAAGCTGGGAAAGGAGATGTGGGTTTTTGTAAGTGCGTATGGGCCTGGTAGTGAGAAGAGCGTAGAGGAAAGGGAGGCTTTTTGGGTAGATATAAATGAGTGCATAGGGGGATTAGGGAGAAATGTCAAAATAGTTGTATTGGGAGGCCTTAATGCTAGGGTTGGAAGCGAACCAATAGACGGAGGGATTGGTAAGTATGGAGTTCCACGTAAAAATCGTAGTTGAGAGTTGATGGTGGAGATGTGTCTTGAGAGTTGATGATAGCAAATACATTGTTTAGGAAGAAAGTCAAGAATAAGTACACATGGAAGAGGGTGGTGGATGGAAGGGTGGCAGATAGAGCGTTAATGGACTATATAGTGGTGACCAGGAGTATGGTAGGAAGAGTTAAGGATGTACATATTCTAAGGGGAGAGAGTGGGGGAATATCAGATCATTTTCTGGTGGAAGGTAAATTGAGAGTGGAGAATAGGTGGAGAAAGAGGAAAAGGGCAGAAGGTAGGGAATTACTTAGAGTGAACTGCTTAAATGAGAAAGAAAAGGAGAAAGAGTATAAGAAGAAGCTGAGAGAGGAGTGGGAGGGAGTAAAGGATAGAGTAGAACTAGGAGTGGAGGAGGAATGGGGATGGTTCAAGGAGGGAGTCATAAGGTGTGCAAAGATGGTGTGTAGAACAAGAAGGGCGGGAGAAAATGTAAGGAAGGGTAGTGAATGGTGGGATGAGGAAGCAAAGAAGGGTGTAGAAGAGAAGAAGCAGGCTTTCATAGATTTGCTACAAATTAGGACGAGGGAATTGTATGAGAGGTACAAAGTAAAGAGAAGGGAAGTTAAGCATAAGATAAAGGAAGCAAAAAGGAGAGCAGATGTGAAATGGGGTAAGAGTATGATAGAAAATTTTGAAAGTAATAAAAAGATTTTTTGGAAAGAAATTAAAAGAGGAAGAGGAGGCGAATCAAGTAGAAAAGATAAGGTAAAAGGTGCAGATGGAGAGATGATAATGGAAGAGAAGGCAGTGAGAGGAAGATGGGCAGAGTATTTTAGGGAGTTGCTAAATGTGAAGGAGGATAGAGAGAGAAAGGTAGTTGCAATGGGAAGCGCTAAGAAAATGAGAGTGATGAGTGAGGAAAATGGAGGAGAAATAGGGAAAAATTAAGTGAAAGCAGCTGTTAAGATGATGAGAGCAAGTAAGGCACCTGGGTTGGATGGATGCCATGCAGAATGTCTGAAGAAAGGAGGTACAGTTATGGTGGACTTGCTGGTGAGGTTATTTAATGTTTGTTTAAGAGAGGGTAGAGTGCCGGAGGACTGGAGGAGTGTCTGTATAGTTCCGCTTTACAAGGGAAAGGGGGACAAGTGTGAGTGTAGTAGTTTCAGAGGGATCAGCTTGTTGAGTGTAGTTGGGAAGGCTTATGGGAGGGACTTGATTGAGAGGATTAGGAGAGGAACAGAGGGAGTAATTGGTGAGGAGCAGTGTGGTTTTAGGACAGGTAGGGGTTGTGTAGATTAGGTTTTTTGTGGTAAGACAGATATGTGAGACAGCTATAGGAAAAGGTAAGGATGGTTTAGGGCTTTTATGGATCTGGAAAAGGCTTATGACAGGGTAGACAGGAAGGCACTGTGTGAGGTACTGTAGATATATGGGACAGGAGGAAAGCTGTTAAGAGCAGTCAAGACTTTTTACTAGAGTAGTAGAGCTTGTGTTAGGATTAGAAATGGAGAGAGTGAATGGTTTGAGATAAAGGTGGGACTTCGTCAGGGATGTATTATGTCGCCCTGGTTGTTCAATCTATACATGGATGGGGTGGTGCGAGAGGTGAATGCAAAGGTAGTGGGTCAGGGGTTGGAGATGGTTAAAGAAAATGGAGAAAAGTGGGAAATAAGCCAGTTGTTGTTTGCTGACGACACTGCGCTTGTAACAGGATCAGAGGAGGGATTGAGGAAGTTAGTGACAGAGTTTGAGAAGGTGTGTGAATGAAGGAAGCTAAAGATAAATGTGGGCAAATGTAAGGTGATGAGATGTACAAGGGGAGAGAGTGATAACAGGATGGAAGTGAGCATTAAGGGTGAGAGACTGTTGGAAGTGGATAGTTTTAGATACTTGGGTGCGAATGTGGCAGGAAAGGGAGGAGTGGGGGTGGAGGTAGAATGTAGATCGAAAGAAGCGAGTAAATGCCTTGGTGGATTGAAAAGTGTAATGACAAATAGACATCTGGGAATGGATGCTAAGAGGAGGTTATATGAAGGAGTGATTGTGCCAACAGCACTGTATGGGGCAGAAACATGGAACATAAGAGAGGAAGAGAGAAGGAGTTTGAATGTGTTTGAGATGAAATGTCTGAGAAGTATGATAGGGGTTACTAGGCTAGATAGAGTGAGAGATGAGGAGGTGAGGAGGAGAACAAGGGTTGTAATGGAGCTGGGAGATAGGGCTGGTAAAAGAGTATTAGGATGGTTTGGACACATGGAAAGAATGAGTGAAGAAAGATTAGTAAAAGAGGTGTGGAAGGCAGAGGTGGAGGAAGTGAATATGAGGGGGCGTCCTAGGATGAGATGGATGGATGGGGTGAAAGGGGCATTACAAAAGAGAGGAATGTCTGTTGAGGAAGGACGGGAGAGGACAGAAGATAGGGGTGAATGGAGAAGGGTTGGGTATGGATGATGCTGTGATGCATGAGGGGGAGTGGGTGGGGGATGGGGGGTGAGGAAGTATGTATGAGAAATAAAAATTAGGACGCACATGGGAAAAACGGTGGTAGAGTTCTTCCCCTCCCTAACCACCACAGGAAAACCCAGAAAAGATAGTCATAGAAGTGGTAAAGGACAGGTTCAAGGGAACAGCATAGAGGAGGGACAAAAGTATAACGATTCCTTTACAAATAGATATTTTAATCTCTATTACAGACAATGATGTGTGGCACTGGTGCGTTGGGGTGCTCCCAAAAGACTCCTTGAATTATTAAATGCATATTATCAAGCAGTAAATACCCAGTACACGGAGGAATAAAAAAATAATAATAGATTAGTTACGAAAACAGAAATATTATGTTAAACAAGATCAAGACCAATTGGTCCACCATAAATGCTTTAGTACTTGGGCACACTATAGAATTTCTTCTTGCTGAAGAGCTTTCCATTATCTGAAGGGTGAGGAACTCACGACTGAAGGGGATTGCAAGGAACCGAGAACCCCTTCATAGGTGAACAAAAAAAGCTAACGTTATTCTGAACGAAGTCTACAAAGGGATCAACGGGATGTATCTGTAAGTGATGGTTTTGTCTGAGGGACGTCAAAGGAAATAATATCCTTGCCATCAGTCACTGAACCGAGCTCAAAAGCTCCCTTTATCAGCTCCTTTTTCCTTTACTTTATCATATAATGAGAGCAGACAACTGGTGACGGCTCCTCTCTTACTACTATCAAAAGCCGGAGATAGAGGCAGTACAACACTAATAAAAAATAGACAATTGTTTAAATTTTTTTTAAAAGGGGGATTCATGGAAGGGATGAGGACCAGGTTCCCAGTAAAAGAAACTCGAGGAAACAATTAACATTATTGTAAAACCTTTACACGTATCATCGTGTTAATGTGTTAGAAAATGATAAAGACTGGGCGTCTTTAGTACTGGACCATGTCTCACCTGACCCGAAGCGTGGACGAGGAAATGACCTGAGGAATCGCCTCCACTGACTAAGAAATCGAGGGGCATAAGCATCTCGTCCTCATCGTCGACCTCCAGCTCGACCACGACCGTTCCTGCAGCCGCATCTTCAGGAACTGCAGATATAGAACCATACGGGGTAGGTCATTGTGGGTATACATTTATTTAGTTATGGTTTACATGTTTAGAATCATCGTGATGGAACACACAAGTGCACGCGTGCACACGCAACAATTCATGCAATGAACACGTGAGCATACATACGTGTACACACACGGGCCCACACACAAAACAAGGTATAATAATCGAAGAAAAAGAGAGAGGTCTCCTTTCTTATACATTGTAATTGAATAAATGGAATTCAGTAAACACATGTGAACATATACGAACGCACACGCACTCAAACACGCTCACGCACACACACACACACACACACACACACACACACACACACACACACACACACACACACACACACACACACACACACACACACACACACACACACACACACACACACAC
>NC_134778.1:50297511-50310011 GCF_046742065.1 Oratosquilla oratoria | reverse complement strand
ATCTTTGCCATCGCATTACAGCAGCGCTTTATGCATAAGTGCGCTGGTGGCGTAATGAGAGGCGTGCTGGTCTCGCATTCGCTTAGTTGTGGGTTAGAATCCTTCATTCCTATCCGATTCCCAGCAGTAGTTGAATGTAACCTGACCCAACAGCCTGTGCGCATAGGGCAAAGGAGATAGTATCGTCAGAGGCAGCTAGGCCTCTGCTAGCGTAGGCTCCTCCCTTTCGCATAAATGTTCTCTAGAGCCCTGACAATGTGTTCGTTTGCACCCTGTTTGCGTATAGAATTTAGTATTGCCATTGGTTTTACCGAGTTGAAAGCCATTTCATTATCGAAAAAAGCTAAACATAGAGGTTTATTGTACTCTGTCGTGTCCTCAACTAGCTGATTCATTGTCTGTAAATGGTTTATTTATTCACTTTTTTACTTATTTATCTATTTATTCATTTATCTATTCATTCATTTATTTATTTATTAATTTTTGCTTACTTGTGAATCTGTATGTTCATTCATTTATTTACCTATTTATTTATCTATTTACTAATTTACTTATTTATCTATTTATTCATTTATTAACTTATTCACTTATTTATTTGTTAAACTATTTATTAATATATCTATTAACTTACTTATCCACTTATTTATTTGTTAATCTATCTATTCATTTATCTATTTTTTCTATTAATTTATATATCTGTTCATTTACTTATCTATTTTTCCTCATGACCGGATCAAATGTGCCATGGCTCATAGTACACAATATAGCTTGTTCTCTTAGTTGGTTCTCAGCTAAAACTTTACCTAGTCTATATCTATAAATTCTGATTTTTTGTATACATTACATACATACATATACCAAAGGCTTTTTCCCCCTTACAAGGGAGGTACCCAAAAAGAAAAAGGCATAAAAACCGTTCCCACCCATTCCATCCACCAAATACATTCCACTCCCCTCCACCCCCTACCCTCCCTCTTATCTTGGCACCTCCTGGATGACGGGTCATTCCTGACTCTTGTTCACTGACCTGGGTCAGATGCAGTGTCGCAAGACACAGCACATCCACAGTAGGGCCGCCTCATTAAATCGGCGACCCCCCCTCTCCGACCCATCATGCAGAAAAGAAGACGGGGAGAAATCCCTTCGGTCTGCGTCAAATTTTTCTCGAACATACTACCTCACCCCCCCACCCATTCCACCCATTCCACCACATGCATCACAACATCATCCATATACAACCAGTCTTCATTCACCTCTGTCTTCTGTCCTCTCCCGTCCTTCCACCAACAGACATTCCCCTCTTCCCCAAAGCCCCTTTCACCCCATCCATCCATCTCACCCTAGGTCGCCCCCTCATGTTCACTCCCTCCACATCTGCCTTCCATACCTCTTTTACTAGTCTTTCTTCACTCATTCTTTCCATGTGTCCAAACCATCCTAATACTCTTTCATCCACCCTATCTCCCAACTCCCTTACCGCCCCTGTTCTCCTCCTCACCTCCTCATTTCTCACTCTATTCAGCTTAGTAACCCCCATCAAACTTCTCAGACACCTCATCTCAAACACATTCAAACTCCTTCTCTCTTCCTCTCTCATGTTCCATGTTTCTGCCCCATACAGTGTTGTTGGCACAATCATTCCTTCATATAATCTCCTCTTAGCCTCCATTCCCAAATGTCTATTCCTCATTACACTTTTTAATCCACTAAGGCATTTACTCGCTTCTCTCAATCTACATTCTACCTCCACCTCCACTCCACCCTTTCCTGCCACATTCGCACCCAAGTATCTAAAACTATCCACTTTCTCCAGTCGCTCTCCCTTAATGCTCACTTCCAGTCTGCTGCCACTTTCAACCCTTGTACATCTCACCACCTTACTTTTACCTACATTTATTTTCAAATTCCTTCTTTCACACACTCTCTCAAACTCTGTCAGTGACTTCCTCAACCCCTCTGATTCTACTACAAAAAACAGCTGGCTCACCTCCCACTTTTCTCTAGTTTCTTTAACTATCTCCAATCCCTGACCCACCACCCTTGCATTTACCTCTCGCACCACCCCATCTGCCTATAATTTGAACAGCCAGGGCGACATAACACATCCCTGACGAAGTCCCACCTTTACGTCGAACCACTCACTCACTCCAATTCTAATCCTGACACATGCTCCACTACTCTCGTAAAAACTTTTGACAGCTCCTAGAATCTTTCCTCGTATACCGTATATCTGCAAAAACCTCCCACAGTGCCTTCCTGTCTACCCTGTCATAAGCCTTTTCCAAATCCATAAAAAAAACATCCTCACCTTTTCGTATAGCTTTCTCACATATCTGTCTTACCACAAAGATCTGATCTACACAACCTCTAACTATCCTAAATCCACACTGTTCCTCGCCAATTACTTCCTCTGTTCCTCTCCTAAGCCTCTCAATCAAGAACCTCCCATAATCCTTCCCAACTACACTTAACAAGCTAATCTCTCTGAAACTACTACATTCACACTTGTCCCCTTTTCCCTTGTAAAGTGGAACTATACAGGCACTCCTCCAGTGCTCTGGCACTCTACCCTCTCTCCAGCAAACATCAAATAACCTCACCAGCCAATCCACCATCACTGTACCTCCTTTCCTCAGACATTCTGCATGGCATCCATCCAGACCAGGTGCCTTATCTGCTCTCATCATCTTAACAGCTGCCTTCACTTCATTCTTCCTTATTTCTCCTTTATTTTACTCACTCATTACTCTCATTTTCTTAGCACTTCCAACTGCAACTATCCCTCCCTATCCTCCTTCACATTTAGTAACTCCCTAAAATACTCTGCCCATCTTCCCCTTACTGCCTTCTTTTCCATTATCATCTCTCATCTGCGCCTTTTACCTTTTCTTCTCTACTTGATTCGCCTCCTCTTCCTCTTTTAATTTCTTTCCAAAACATCTTTTTATTACTTTCAAAATTTTGTCATACTCTTACCCCATTTCACATCTGCTCTCCTTTTTGCCTCCGTTATCTTGTGCTTTACTTCTCTTTTCTTTTCTTTGTACCTCTCATATGGCTCCCTCGTCCTATTCTGTAACCAATCTGTGAAAGCTCGCTTCTCTTCTACAACCTTCTTTGTGTCCTCATCCCACCATTCACTACCCTTCCTTCTATTTCCTCCCGTCCTTCTTTTTCCACACACCATCTTTGCGCACCTTATGACTCCCTCCTTGAACCATCCCCATTCCTCCTCCACTCCTAGCTCTACTCTATCCTTCACTCCCTCCCACTCCTCTCTCAGCTTCTTCTTGTACTCCTTCTCTTTTCTTTTCATTTAAGCAGTTCACCCTAAGCACCTCCCTATCTTTTATCCTTTTCCTCTTTCTCCATCTATCCTTCACTCTCAACTTACCTTCCACCAAAAAAATGATCTGATATTCCCCCACTCTCTCCCTTAGCACATTTACATCCATAACTCTTCCTATTATACTCTTATCTACCACTACATATTCCATTAACGCTCTATCTACCACCCTTCCATCCACCACCCTCTCCCATGTGTACTTATGCTTGACTTTCTTCCGAAATACTGTATTTGCTATCATCAACTCTCTTTCTAGACACATCTCCACTATCAACTCTCCAATACGATTTTTTCCTGGAACTCCACATTTCCCAACCACTCCGTCAATTGGTTCATTTCCTACCCTAGCATTAAGGTCTCCCAATACTACTACATTGACGTTTCTCCCTAATCTCTCTATGCACTCATTTAAATCTATCCAAAAAGCCTCCCAGCCTTTTCAGCGTCTTTCCGAAAACCCATCTATACGCCATCTTTCCCAGGTGTTTTTTCTTAATAATTCTTAAAGAGAACAATACTAATTCATTTTTGATACCTGGTCTACCTGGTACACTACCAACGTTTACAAATGAGTGAACTGACTTAATTAGGGTATTTGACGAGTAACTCTTGGCAGTATTCTTCTATTCTTTTTATCATTTCTCTCTGCATTCTACCATTTAGAAGCAGCATGAATACTTATCCATTTATATATTAACTGTACTTATTTTCCTTTTCTTCGTCACTCCGCGGGACCAAACTACAGCCGTTTTGTTATTTGTCAACAACGAAAAAAATATATACATAAACATATGTGGGACTTATATTTGGTCATTATTCAGAGGCAATATTGATATTGCCAACATTTATTGATATCCATGATGTTTTCTGTATCGTCAGTACTACTGTATACAAGGATCTTATGCTCTATTGGATCTTTAGTATCAACCTAACATCGTATTACGTATGGCGTCAGTATTACATTGAGATTACCCATAAACCAATATACAATCCGAACATTCACATTACGACATGACATTGTGAGTACATTCAAAGTTGAGATTTCATCATACAACGTGACAATGTAAATTATAATGTATTTCAGGGCAATCCGGCCTCTGAGGTGACGTCAATGGTTCCCCGTTTTCTTTGTACTCACCTCTTCCTCGAGCCGAAGCGGCAAGTGTGACCCTACCAGTCTTCGGATGGACCTTGAAGAGATTGAGTGCTTCAGAATTGTCAGCCTCGTACATCCGATAAACAATCTCCCTGTTGAGACCCTCGTCCTCATCCTCAGCTTCCACCTGAACGTGAAGTGCGAGAGGAATTCAAAACAAGGATAGAAAAGATCTGGTGGGATTATCGGGAGTATTTGGGAGTGTCGGAAAAAAAATTGTGGACTGTTGGACAAGAGGAATTGATCTGGGTTCTCCAGGCTGTTTATAACAAAGAGGAAAACGGATAGGCAGGCAGACAAACAAGCAAAGAAAGGTACATACGTATACAGGCTACATACGCGCACACACACACACACACACACACACACACACACACACACACACACACACACACACACACACACACACACACACACACACACACACACACACACACACACACACACACACACACACACACACACACACACACACACACACACACACACACACACACACACACACATATATGTATATATATAATGTATATATATATATATATATATATATATATATACATATGTATACATATATACATGTATATACACACACACACACACACACACACACACACACACACACACACACACACACACACACACACACACACACACACACACACACACACACACACACACACACACACACACACACACACACACACACACATATATGTATATATATATATATATATATATATATATATATATATATATATGTATTACATATATATACACATATATATACATGTATATACATATATATATATATATATATATGTATATATATATATACAGTATATATATTATATACATATATATACATACATATATATGCATATATATGCATATATACATACATATATATATATATATATATATATATATATATATATATATATAATACATATATATATATAATACATATATATATATATATATATATACATATATACATATATATATATATATATGTACATATATATATATATATATATATATATATATATATATATATATATAAAGGAAACACAGGAAAACAGAATAAAAAGAAAAAGGAAACAATTAATAGTAACGTATACCAATATAATTGGTATGATTTCGGGATTAAATGAATTAAACGATTATCTGGTGGAAGAGAAACCGGATATAATGGGAACTGTGGAGACGAAATTAAAAAAAAGGTCCGCTACCACTAAATACTGCTGGACAAGGTTTATATAATGACTGGATTAAAAATAGTGACATGAAAATTAGAATTTTGTAGTAATATATGTTGCCCCGAAAACATATTGATGGAAAGAGAGTGACCATTCCAAAATACTTGGAAGACACAAGACATGCATTAAAAGAAATAGTGAATGAAGGAGGAAACTTAATAATTATGGGTGATTTTAACTCTAAAGAAATATATTGGGAGAAGATGACAGTGAAAGGTGGAGAGGACCTTTGGGGAAATATACTACTGGACATGACCATTGAATACACAATGATTCAATGGGTAAAAGAGAATACCAGATATAGAAATAATGAAGAACCGTCTAGACTAGGCTTAATATTTACGTCAGAGCCTGAAATTGTGGGTAAAATTGAATAAAAGACACCAATATGGAAGAGTGACCACGTACTAATTGAGTTCGAACTAAAAGAGGAAATTCATTTAGGAAGAAATGAGAAACACAGAAAAGGAAGACAAATGTATAACAAAACGGATTTTGGGAAACTCAGAAAATTCTTTCAAAAAGCGAGTTGGGAAAATTTCTTTAATGAAGAAACACAGATGGAAGAGAAATGGACGATATTAAAAGAAATCTATAATGAAGGAGTGGATAAGTACGTAAATTACATACATACATATACCAAGGCCATTTCCTCCTTACAAGGGAGGTAGCCAAAAAGGAAAAGGCATAAAAACATTCCCACCCATTCCATCCCTGAATACACTCCACACCCCTCCACCCTCCCTCTCATCTTAGCACCTCCTGGATGATGGGTCATCCCTGCACCTTGTCCACTGCCCTGGGTCAGAAGCAGCGTCGCAAGACACAGCACATCCACAGCAAGGCCGCTTCATTAAATCGGTGACCCCCCCTCTCCGTCCCCCCATGCATAAAGGAGAAGACGGGGAGAAATCCCTTCGGGGCGCGTCAAAATTTGCTCACACATACTACGTAACAAAATAAAAACAGGAAAAGGTGTACATTTAGTGCTGGTACAACCAAAAAATGTAGTGAGGCAAAAGGTAGAAGAGACAAAGCATGGAAAATATGGACCCAGGAGTAATTATCATTAAAGACATGTCCCCAGACAAGCATATAAACAAAATAGTTGGAGAAACCTACAATTCACTAAAACCAATAAAGGTGGTTTTTAATTACTTGGATGAAGTAATGGTAAAAAAATTCTTAGTGACACTGATAAGATACTATGGATACCCAGTACAATATATATATATATATATATATATATATATATATATATATATAGATATATATATATATATATATATATATATGTATATATGATATACATAAAGAAATTAAAAAGAATCCAAAGAGCAACGTCAAAGATGGCCCCAACACTTTCAAAGTTGACATACAAACAAATTAGACATATCAACACACAAACACCATACAGAAATTTAAGAACAAACTAGATGCTGAGAGATACAAAGACGGGTCACTACGAGCATAGCTCCCCTTCCCGTATAATACAACTGGGTGAATACACACACACACACACACACACACACACACACACACACACACACACACACACACACACACACACACACACACACACACACACACACACACACACACACACACACACACACACACACACACACACACACACACACACACACACACACACACACACACACACACACACACACACACACACACACACACACACACACACACACACACACACACACACACACACACAAACACAAACACGCACACACACACGCACACACGTACGCTGGCACACACACACACGCACACACACACACACACACACACACACACACACACACACACACACACACACACACACACACACACACACACACACACACACACACACACACACACACACACACACACACACACAACACACACACACACACACACACACACACACACACACACACACACACACACACACACACACACACACACACACACACAAACACACAAACACACACACACACACACAAACACACACGCACGCATTTTTTACACTTTATAATAATAAAAAAGACATATAAAGCAAAATCACTAGCCCTACCTTGAGGATGATGGTGCCCGGAGCTACATTGACTGGTACGTTAGCCTGATAGGATGGAAGCGTAAAAACCGGGGAATTGTCGTTGGCATCTTCCACGACTACCCGGACCTGTGCGAAGTCTGCCCGACCACCGGCGTCCACGACAGCCACCGGTACCGTGAAGAGCGTCCGGTCCTCCCGATCCAAGGGCGCCTGGGTGAATATATTGCCTGCAAGAGGTCGAGAGGTCGATGGATGAGTTCAAGGAGATGGGAAAAGGTCAAAGAAAGGTGTGGAATCTACCTCCCGGGATTTCGGCAAGACATAACAGAGGAAACAGTGAAGGTCAAATGAGGTCAGGTGTTAACAGACGAGGTCAGACTAGGTCAGAGCATGTTGCAGTCATTGCTATGAATTGAAAGTGGGCTCATGTTATGTGGCGAGTTTGAAGGTCAACTTGTCAAATCGAGATAAATTTAGGTTGAAATTAGTATTCATGGTCGATTTGTTTTGAAATTGAGGTTATCACATGTTAAAAATAAATAAATAAATTCTATACGGGAAACAAGAAAGCATGACGGATCATTTTATATAACCTCTACGTCTCCAGAAAACATTTCCCACACAGGGATTTTTTCATCTCCACATAATCAAAACTAACTTGACTGGGTTAAATTAGGTTAAAATAAGGTACGTTAGATTATTTGCCACCTTTTCCCATATGAAAATTTGCCCCCAACCTAGCCTATCAACCTATTCAAACTTTGCCCATCCTATCCTGGTTAATTTAAGTTTGGTTATATTAGGTTAATTTAGATTAGATTAGGCTAGGTTATTTATCAATGTGTTTACTACAGTAAACACATTAACAAATAACCAACAAATAACACATTAACATATAACAAATATATTACGTGGACCCAGGTCTGAAGTGACAAGCTGGGGTTGGCAAAAATGTTCCAGTCCCTGTACCTGTTGTAGATCTGTACTTAAGTCTTTTGTTTGACACTTAACAAAAACATCCTTACTCTTGGCGTATTTTGTCCAGTTCATCTAATTATTACAAATAGTACATTTCACTTCAGGTGAGGGTATACTGGTGAAGTCTATAGTGTTCTAATAAAGTAAAGAATCTTCACCCCAACTTGTTCATAATAGTATGAAGGGGGAGGTAGATTGTTCATATGAACCAACGTGACCACTACACGTTGCAAACAAAGTAACTAGTAAAATGGTCCGATTTTGAGTACATCTTTTACATATTGGACCAAGCATACATATACAAATCTAATACAAAGTCTGACCTCAGCATAAAGTATCTACATTTCTTCAAGAAAACCATTCATGTAAAGAAAAGGAAAAAAAATGTAAGGAGGTGGATGGCTGTAACAAAAACTATAATTCTAATATGCATAGACAGCTGGGTGAACATTTTCCAACAAAAGCCACTGAAAACTAAATTGAACCTCCTCTTGAATATCATAGTGCTTGATGCCTTCTAGATAGCTGTGGCAGGCCTTTATCATAGAGCTATATTGTACCCTTCTAAGACCTAAGTAATTTATTTGTATTGAGACCAAAGTTAAGAAATGCGTTTGTTATAACCTCACCAAAAACAGAACCGGCTGTAACACTGGGAGGAGAAACCTATTGTACACAAGTAGCTCCTCATTCTCACTGGCACTGACCGCCTCATAGGGCGTAATTCGAGTAAGGCTTCAAGAATGGAGAGGAGTCGTGGGAGGTAACTAATAATTCTGTGTTCTTAAGATCCTTCTAATTGATGTTGGCTTCACGATCTAGTCTCATGTGGTTTCTCGGGGCTCCCGGACAACGGTGCCAACTAAGGCTGTTAATTGATTTCATCGTTGTCATGCTGATATGGGCAGAAGGGAGAGCTGCACAGTCCCCCTTTTCCCAGCTAAATCTATACACAGCCCGAAGGGTGTCAGCTTCTAGATGGGAACTATCTTTTAATATAAATTGGTTGGTTTTCATAGTTTTGTAGTAGATAATGAATTTTATTTTAGATTCGGGGTCCTTAAGCTTTACATTTCTTTTAACAATTTATTTAAATATTTTATCGTCTCATTTATATGTATAAGTGAATGTGGCACTAATTTTTTTCTTGATTATAGACTAATTGTCTGTTGTCTGATTGTCATCTCTCCATTATTTTCATGGCTACATACAGGACGTCTTTCTTAAGGAATCCATTGTCAACTAATGCTTGTGATGCAAGTTGTATTTCTCGATGTACCTGCATGCAAGTGCTGCAGTGTGAGAGGTTACTACGAATATATACATTAACAATATAGCCCTTAAACCTTTGTGGACACTCATTATCGTCATTCAATCAATGTTTATAGCTACTGGCCTTTATATAGACAATGGTGTTAAAATATGTCTTATTTTCTTATCAACACACACACACACACACACATTGTTTCTTCTCTGCAACTTTCTGTTGGGAAACGTGGTCCGCATACTTTATGTAGGCGGCAGCGAAGAGTTTCAACTTCATTTTCTTCATTTACCTTAATGAAGATGTAATCTATGTACCTGCAGTGGATGTTCTGACCATTCACACACACGTGCACGCGCGTACCATCAATTTGACCAATTAAATGTCTTTAAAGCCTTGAGTGGTACTCATCCAGTCTCGTCTCTAATTCATCATACGTAGCATCAGATTCATGTACATTTATAACTTAATCTATAGCCTTGTTTCCAATCATCACATTTAGATCTGAATTCATGTATTTTCCAGGTTGGGCTATATCACTTTCTAATCTCTTCCAAGTATTTATGTATCAATATGGAAAACTATTTTTGACACGTGATCTTTTTTAATTTGTTCCCATGACCGCTTAAAGCCCTCTCATCCTTAATCAAGATATGCCGTCTTTGAATGTAATCTATTCCCTTTAGTACTTGAATACTGTAATCTTATCACCTCTTTCTCTTCGATCTTTCAAAGTTGGCAGACTCTGTGTATGGTTTGTGTATGGTGTATGGTTTGTCTACCAAGCTGGGGACCAGCTTTGTTGTTGCCCTTTATATTCTCTCGATCTTCCTTATATCCTTCACTCTGTGTGGGGACCATACCACTGACGCATATCACAGTCTTGGATGGATCAGTATTTTTGTGAGTTTTTTCATCATCTCTTCAACCACTTAGAAAAAAAAGTTGAATTTTCTGCAGCAGTCCGTACGTCTCTCCCATAATACTGTTGATTTGTCTGTTAGCTGACAGGCTGTCTTTTATTACACTCGCAAATATTTCTACTTTATTAATTTTGTAATGAGTTCTCTTTCCAAGGAATAATCTGTAGATGGTCTTTTGCAGCTATTGCCTATTTCCAGTATTTTGCATTTTTTGAAATTAATTTCCCATGCAGAAATAAAGCGTAGGTAATTTTGCAACAGCCTACATTCCTCCTCGTTTTTCATTCTTCTTATGATTTTTGAATCATCAGCAAACAAGTTAGCATAGCTTGCTACACCTTTTATCGGGTTATTGATATGGAAAAGAAACATTATCGGTGCAAGTACTGAATCTTGTGGAACCCCGCTCCTTATCGTTCTCCATCTTGACACTTTATCCTTTACTGCTGTCTCTTCACAAAAAAAAAAAAAAAAAAAAAAAAAAAAAAAAAAAAAAAAAAAACCAGCCATTCCAGTAGATTGCCTCTTAGTCCCCCAACGTGCTCCAATTTCCACATGCAGTAATTAGATCGTAAAGCACCTTATCAAAAGTCTTCTCTAGGTCGAGGTACACACAGTCCACCCACTCCTCTGTCCCTTGTAGCGCGTCAATCACTCTCGAGTAAAATATATTTGGTCCATCGATCTTATACAACCCTTTCACAAAATTTTACCATTGTGCAAGCCAATGATATCGGTCTATGATTTAGTTGAGTCTTCTTTCTTCAACCTTTGTGAATTGGTACCATATTTGCACTTTTTCATTCACAAACCTACAATAAAACTTTGAACCTTGTCGGCTAGTTGTTCACTACATTATTTAAGTATCCAGTTTGAGATCCCGTTAGGTCCTGAAGTTTGTACGCACTCACACCCGCGGGGTGTGTGTGTGTGTGTGTGTGTGTGTGTGTGTGTGTGTGTGTGTGTGTGTGTGTGTGTGTGTGTGTGTGTGTGTGTGTGTGTGTGTGTGTGTGTGTGTGTGTGTGTGTGTGTGTGTGTGTGTGTGTGTGTGTGTGTGTGTGTGTGTGTGTGTGTGAGAGAGAGAGAGTGTGCGCGTGTGTGTGTGTGTGTGTGTGTGTGTGTGTGTGTGTGTGTGTGTGTGTGTGTGTGTGTGTGTGTGTGTGTGTGTGTGTGTGTGTGTGTGTGTGTGTGAGTGTGTTTGTGTGTGTGTGTGTGTGTGTGTTTGTGTGTGTGTGTGTGTGTGTGTGTGTGTGTGTGTGTGTGTGTGTGTGTGTGTGTGTGTGTGTGTGTGTGTGTGTGTGTGTGTGTGTGTGTGTGTGTGTGTGTGTGTGTGTGTGACATTCACCACTGTCTTGGATCACGTATTGGACTCATAATCGACCAGATATTATTCTCCCGTATGAGAGCTGAAAGCTCATATATGGCCCGCTCTATGGGCAATGCTTTGACTATATACACGCACACACACACACACACACACACACACACACACACACACACACACACACACACACACAC
>NC_134778.1:50292511-50295011 GCF_046742065.1 Oratosquilla oratoria | reverse complement strand
CTTCCAAGAGAGATTTGTGCTGAGGACTGTTGCCAGCCAATGTGGGATGCGAGTTTTTAACTTAATGGAACTTAAGGAAACAACTATCATAACTATTATCAAAACCCTTCTCTCACAGTTTCCTGTTCCTTCAGAACCCTCAGTTTTTGTGACTAATGCTCTCATAATCCTTTCCTAGCTTCCAGCATGCCATCACAATTTACTATAACTACTTTTCCCTTTAAGTTCCATCGTTATGAACTTTTTTCCAGACCCATTTTGTCAATTGTATTCCACGCACAAATCTTACTGAGCGTCTGAATATATCGAGAATGTTATAATACTTGATAACCCTAATGTGACAAATCCTTTTAAAACCCGGTCCATCACAACTGCCAAACAATCTATGAATTGATAAGAACCGCCCATTATAACTAACCTGTTATAGACCCAGTCCCTTTTGATATCAATATACTTCCATAAATCCTATTCCTTACTGTAACCCCATTAATATAGGTACCAGATATTCTCAGAGTGTATTATCTATCATAGTCTGCTTCTTTAATAAACCCTCGCCACCGATATTCCTTTATCTTCTCAATCATACCATTGGTGGAATCAAGGTTAAAGATTCCCTGTGAGTCTCCGGAGTGGATACTGTAGTGGAGAGTTCTCGTATCCTGCGCGTCAGGGTCGTGTGCGGCCAGGGTTGTAACCAAGTGTCCCCGGGCAGCTTCCGGGGACACTCTGCAGGTGTAGCGTCGCTGAGACCACACGGGGGCGTTGTCGTTGAAGTCAGACACTGCGGAGAGGAAAGGCAGGAATGCCGAGGTCAGGGTTGATACTTAAGCGGGAAAATGAAACTAGGGAGGGTGTGGGACAGAGATAGGATGGGGCAGGGAGTGGGGGAAAGGGAGTTCGATAAAGAGAATGGGAAAAGAAAGGGTGACAAGTAAGAGATGAAGAGGGTCCTATTTGAAAATCATATAGAAACAGTATGAGGCTGTTAGAGCATAGATTATGAGGTCCTTCTTTTAAGTACACAATACTTAATGATAAACTCTCTGTCTCCCCTTACAAGGGGAGAAGGCCTTCGGCACATATTACGCTAAGAGATACCAATCTACAGACATTGACTCACCATGGACAATGACCGTGGCAGAGGACGACATGGGAGGAAGTCCCGAGTCCGTCGCCACCACCGTCAGGATGTGGCGTCTCTCCCTCTCAGCGTCAAGGACCCGCGCAAGGCTGACTTGTCCATCCTGGCGCCCAATGCTGAAAAGATCGCAGGCGGTGGCACAGGAATAGTGGACGAGACCTCCCAGCCCTGTGTCCCGGTCCGAAGCCTCAACCTGTATAAGGGCAGGAAGGAGTGTTATTCGAGGTTATGTCAACCAGAAGGTACATACATACATATACCAAGGCTTTTTCCCCCTTCAAAGGGAGGTAGCCAGAAAGGGAAAGGCATAAAAACACTCCCACCCATTTCATCCCCAAACACACTCCACACCCCTCCCACCCTCCCTCTCATCTGAGCACCTCCTGGATGACGGGTCATCCCTGCACCCTGCCCACCGCCCTGGGTCAGAAGCAGTGTCGCAAGACACAGTACATCCACAGCAAGGCCGCTTCATTTAATCGGCGACCCCAGAACCAGAAGGTAACGGTGGTATTATTAGAAAAAAAAAAATCTTTCCTAATATAAACCTTATATAAATTCTTGGAAGGGAAAGGTTTATATAAGGATTTTTTTTTCTTAAGAATACCACCGTAACAATCTTACGGTGGTATTCTTAAAAAAATCTTTCCTTATGTAAATCTTATGTAAATCCTTGGAAGGAAATATTTATATAAGGAAAGATTTTTTTTTAAGAATACCACCGTAAGTTTCTGGAAAAAAGAAGTGAAATGTGGGAGGAGGGACTCAAAGAAACGCTTAGATACAGCCGAAGCCATTATACTTGCTCTATAATCTTTGACATGCAGGGTAACTGGACGGCATTGGGAGTCGTTGAGGAAAGGAGTTAGGATGATTTTACTGCCATACATAAATGTTGGTATGAACATAACAAAAAAAAAAAAAAAAAAAAAAAAAAAAAAAAAAAAAAAAAAAAAAAAAAAAAAAAAAAAAAAAGGATACAAATAACACGTAAGAACATGTTTGGTCTTAGACAAAGAAAAAAATGACCAACCTTTGCAACTTTCTGACCCACAGCGGCAGCTTCTGACACAGTGACGTTGTAGACATGTGCCGTAAAGTCTGGTGCGTTGTCATTGACGTCAGTAAGCGTCAGCGTCAGCTGGGCGTCTGCATGGGAACCTGTGATGGGGTCCCGCGCTCTCAGGGTCAGATTGTGGGTGTGGGTGGTTTCGTAGTCCAAGGGGGCAGCAGTCTTGATAACGCCTGCAGGTGGAGTAAGGTGAAACCCATAAACGAGAGCGATGATGGGTAGAGAACGAGAAAAGGGACGTATAATAATATATGGGGAATATGGGAGGAAGGCAATAGAAAACGGAA
>NC_134778.1:50282511-50285011 GCF_046742065.1 Oratosquilla oratoria | reverse complement strand
CGAAAACAGAGAGGTAAACCAGTAAAGAAAGGGAGGCAGAATGGGCAGGATGTAAAAAGAAGAAGACTATGGGGGGCAAAAGTGAAGGATTAGGAAGGAAAGGACAGATGAAAAGAGTTGAGAAAGGACGGAAATGAAGACACATACTAAGAAAATTGGAAAGGAAAAAAGGAATAAAGAAAATTAAAAATAGAAGTTAAGGGAAGGGAATGGAAGGGAAGGAAAAATAAAGGAAAGAAAAGTGAAGGAAAGAGAAGGGAAAGGAAGGAAAGGAGAGGGAGGGAAGGTGAAAGCTTTGAAAAGGAAGGGAATGGAAGAGAACGAAAAGGAAATGAAAGAGAGGGGAAAGAAAGAGAGGGGAAAGGAAGGCAAGGAAAGGGAAGGAAAGAAAAGGGAAGGGAAGGGAAGGAAAGGAAAGGAAAGAAAAGGAAAGAAAAGGAAAGAGAAGGAAAGAAAAGGAAAGAAAAGGAAAGAAAAAGAAAGGGAAGGAAAGGGAAGAAAAGGAAAGGGAAAGGGAAAGAAAGGAAAGGAAAGGAAAGGGAAGGAAAGGAAAGAAAAGGGAAGGGATGGGAAGGTAAGGAAAGAGAAGGGAAGAAAAGGGAAAGGAAAGGAAAGGAAGGAAATGGGAAGAGAGGAGAGAGAAAGGGAAGGGAAAGGGAGGGGAGAGAAAAAGAAGGGAAAGGGAGGGAAGGGGAAGGAAAGAAAGAGAAGGAAACGGTAGATATTGATAAAGAAAGGAAAGCAAATAGAAGAGAAAGAATGGAAACGGAGAAAAGGCCAAGAAATGGTTTAGCCACAGAATGGGAAACAAGTGAAATAGAATTAATAACCATGTAGCGGTAAGGAGCGCTAAAACAATGGGTTGTTTAAAGAGAAGTTGGGATAACTTTATGGATAGGGACGATAGGTGGCAATGAACATGGAACTGCCCAGTATAGGCCTTATGGTCTCTTGCAGTTTCTTTCATTCTTATGTTCTTATGTTATGTTATTATCTAAAAGTAAAAGGGAAGGAAGGGAAGATAAGGAAATAGAATAGAAAGGAAATGACATAAAAAGAAAGGAAAGATGGAGGAAGGAAAGGTAAGAGAAAGAAAAGGGTTTGTAAAGGAAAGGGAAGGGAATGGGTGGGGTGGAAAGGAAGTGATGAGAAGAGAAGCCTACGCCAGGAGGCCCTGAGGGGCTCTGGCCGAACCCGCTTCTTTTGCCCTGTGCCCTTGGACTGTTGAAAAGAAGTAAAAGCAGGAATAGGAATGGAAAGAAATATATGGCATGGGAAAAAAAGGTGAGCAAATCTTAGAAATAGGAAAGGTGGAGAGGAAAATGAACGGGATGAGAAAAGAGGGAAGATTAGGGTAAGACCTTTGATTGGGGAATAAAAGACGATGGTTAGGTTTATGGTAGGGGAAGGAAAGGTAAATAGATATAGGAAACGAAGGGAAATAGGGTCAAGGTAGGAAATGGGAGGGAGGGAGAAGAAAAAGAAGAGGAGGCGAGAGAAAGTAAATATATAGAAGAGGGAAAAGCCTTAGACTTTTGGGTTGGGAGGATGAAGGATCAGGGCCGTGACCTAAGGTCAAGGATAAGGTTTGAGGCTGGTTCAGGTGATTAAGGATATTGCGATTTATTTCAAATAAATAAAGGAAATGTCATGTTCACGTGGGCACAGGTGGAGGTGGGGGAAAGGGGTAACTGTTACAAAGCTAAAAACAACAAAGGATTTAAAATGGGATCAATAACAATCACCGTTGGGTTATATGGCCAGTTCACAGGGCAGGGAAAAGGGATTGATATTATTGTCGTGGTGCTGAGACAAATAGACTATTTTTTTTTTGGGGGGGGGGGAGAGGTGCAAAACAACAATGCCGTCCATCAAGTCCGCGACTTGGACATAAGTCCCGTGCTCGATTTGCGGACACGCGTCGAAAATTTATATATATATATAAAATGTGTTTATAATCATCCCGCTCCTCTCTTTATTTAAGCAAGATTTTATCATAATAACATATAATCCGTATCTCGATTTTCTCTTGAAGTAAAAAAAAAAAAAGGTATTTCCTTGATTGGTTGTATGCGTAATATGAAATATACGGTTTATATGTGGAATGAATAATTTCTTATAATCTCAGGTTTATCCTCTGTCTATCAAAATGCCATTGGGAGGTCAGCGACGTCTATATGCCTCAGCACCAGCAAACTAATTAAACCCTTCAATATGGTGGTACATTTTAGAAATTTCGTTCTAGCCAACACCACAGTTTAATTTCTTAATGAGACATATCCTGTACTGAAAGGCGCTTGGGTAAACCAAACCTTCAGTTTGAGATCTATCTCGTAAGTGAATAAAATCCTATGGAATCTGCTAGAAAAAAATCTACTTACATATACCACTGTATCGAAGGATATCAATACTAACATTTTTACCATTTCAGTGCAGCAGCCACTGAACAGAGCCAAATCATACACATATATAGAAAAAGAGATGCTTATACATTGATGTA
>NC_134778.1:50267511-50275011 GCF_046742065.1 Oratosquilla oratoria | reverse complement strand
AACAATTCAGAATCATACAAAAAATAACTCGGGAAAAGTATATAACAACTCAGAAAAATTCTAGGGGATGCTATGGAAAACAAGGTTTATCATCACAGTAACCCCAAATGGCGATCCCAAATGGGGACCATGACGCCACAGAGACCTGCTCGCTGTGATTCGCTGGTGACTAGACGAAGGGTCCTTGCCGAAGAGACCACGGGAAAACGTAACTCTGTAGTGAAGAGATGATGGTCAAGAACATGTAAGGGTCCGCTTTTTTTCATAAAGAGCCTCACAGTATGACCAGACTACCTAAGTGCTGGTTTAAGAGATAGAACTGATAGGAATCAAATACGGCCCTGACAGTTTTATTCAGGGCGTAAGCCATGCCTTGTAAGCATCTCCTGCTCTCAACCAGAAGATTCGTTTGTAATTCTTATTTTTTGTACCTGTCAACAGTAGTAAGTTAAATTATGATGTTCTCTTATAGCACCATCAAATAACAATTACATTATGACAATGTACGAAAAACTTAGAAAGATCTTTGTGAAGGATGAGACGACGAGCCTCTTTTAACTGCATTTGATGATGGATAGCTGCTTGTCGAAACTTGCGTGCAACCCCACTTTTACTAATGCTTGCATGTATCTAGAATGTTCTAGCGTCAAATCTTTGATTTGTGATAAATTCTTTTCACCTAGTATACGTGTACCTATTTTTGTTAAATTGTTCCTAGGCAGATTTTCAATAGTATTTCATCAGAGTTTATTTTGCGCAAAAAGACATGTCACCACATATTTTCCCATTGTTATTACATATAGTTTTCCTTCCAAGCAAATTATATTTTTTCTTTTCATTCTGCTAAGCATAATGTCGCTTAGTTTGGTTTAAACAATCAGATCTGCCTAAATACTCAAAAAGGAGCCGACAAAGGATTACAAAGAATTACAAAGGAGGAGCATACCGACAGGAGACCTTTTGGTCCATAACTAGGTCGGATGCAAAAAAATTATAATAATTATAAGTAAATAAATAAGTAAATAGATAAATGAATAAGTAAATAAATAAGTAAATAGATAAATAAATAAATAATAAAAAATAATAATGATATAAATGATAATAATGAAAAAAATTGCGAAAGTTTAACAATTTGAAAGACAGACAGGTAGATAGTAAATAATAATAAAGGGACAGATAAATAATAATAAATAGTCAAACAAACAATAATAAACAAACAGACAAATAATAACAAACAAATAAATAAATATTATGAAATAAATGGTAGGCATTAGAGCATCTTGTTTAGGTGTTTATCTAAACAAATCTTAAAGCTTCGAACTGAACTACATTGCACTGCTTATGCAGGAAGTATATTCCATTCATTAACTACACGGTTGGCGAAGTTATTTCTACTCTTCCAAATTAAGTCTATTTCCGGACAGTTTGAGACCATTATTTCCTCTCGAATTCTCATTCAGTGTGAAAATTTTGTCACTTTTGATGTTGTCAATTCCTTTTAAAATCTTAAAGGCCTGTATCAAGTCACCTCTGAGTCTACGCTTTTATAGAAAAAATAGATTCATATGTTTTAGTCGATTTTCTTATGATTTATTGTTTATATTTTGATTCAATTTTGTGGCTCGCCGTTGTATTTTTTCCAATCTGTCAATGTCTTTAATGAGATTCGGTGACCACACGGAAACAGCATATTCCAATTTATATAGCTTGATAATGAGATACTTTTGAAATCAAAAGATCGCGCAATCAGTCCTAGAAACTTATTTGCTTTCTCAGAGGCTGAAATACACTGCTTAGATGATTTGAGATCGTTACTGATAATAACTCCGAGATCCTTTTCACTATCCAGTTTTGTTAATGAATTGCCAAATTAACTTGTGATCGTATTTACTGTTATTTTCACCTATGTGCATAACCTTGCATTTACTTGTGTTAGATTTCATTAGCCACTTTTCAGACCATTGCATTGCTGTAGTTTATCTAAATCTTCTTGAATATCTAATTGGTTTATGTGATCATTTGCAATTCCGCACATTTTTGTATCATCGGCAAATTTGTAGAGAATACATTTCAGTCCGTGGTCTATATCACTTATATATACTATGAGTGGAAGTGGCCCAAGAACGGAACCCTGAGTAACTCCACTCGTAACATTTTTTCCAAAGGATACAATATATGTTCGCAATCTCACCATTCGCTGCACTCTCAGCATTAAAGATCATCGCTGTCCTTTTATAGCATAGTCGTACATCTAGGTTCGATTTTATTTAGTTCATATCTGTTTTTAAGTTCATCAGTTGCACTACGTGTCTTATCCTCATTCTTAATTGTGAATGAATTCATTACGAAATAGGGTATTATCTATTTAAAAGTTGGTTTTAACTGAGTATAATTTGTAAGATTGCATTGTCGCACCTTCGAATAAAATTAAAATTAAGCTAATGTCCCTTTTAATACGCAGCTAACATTTTGTTTGTTTTTCTTCAATTGATAAGAAAAGCAATTCACTGTTACATTGATGCTAGATGTTATTCTTCTCTCTTTTTATCTTACCACATCCGTACTTTGACCCAACCACTTTGGAGAAATTAACCAGCTTATTACGTTGCACCTATTACGTGGAATAGAGATTATATCATGATCTTAAGAGAACTTAGGTCCATCCGACAACAAAGAACATGGAAAATGCAATTATATAAATTTTCAAGTATACAGCCGTTACTCGCTCTGTGAGGTGGTTAAGCATTGATGCCTTTTCCAAGCTTCTAGGTTTACCACCGTATCCCCTCCCTGCCGTCATGCGCTTGCAAGCAGATTCGAGTGGTTAAGAATATAAGCGGAGGAGGCTGCAAGAGACCATAAGGCCTACACTAGGCAGTTCCATGTCCCTTACCACCTGTCATCCCCACCCATCAAGTTGTCTAACGTTTTCTTAAAACAACCGATATTTTCAGCGCTCACTACGTGGTTACTAAGTCTATTCCTTTCGTTGACCACTCTATTGATCTATTGGGTTCTCTTACGCCTATAAAGTATCCAAGTTCCATTTTAGTTTCTGTGGCATCAAAGCAGCTGTCAACTGTCTCTAATTTTTTTCTTAGCCTCAGCACAAATTACTATTGTACCTGATATGTATATTCAGGGCAAAGTATGATATATTCTGTTAAAAGTCGCCCGACGGCTAAAATCAAACGCAGGCCTACGGGAACTCGAGTGAAAGAGGTTTAGAGGTGAGGAGCTTACACCAGGAAGCGCTTAGATGTGACCAAATCCTTCATTGTTGTTTTATAAGTTCGGATAGAACAGGGCACTGGCAGTCACTGATAGCCGTCGAGGATTAAACTAAGTCCAAAAGTTAGGAGACGAGCACGAATGTCATCGATCTACCATGAGCACCTTAATGATTGAGATTAGAGGCTGGAAACTTTTTATGTTAAGGCGAAAAGTTAATGAGGTTATATCGTGATCATTTGATTGGGAATATAGGAATATGAATACCTCATCACGTGCTAATCGGAGCGTAATTTGATTGCAGAGGAACAGATTGTGGGCTGGGGTACACAAGATCCGGAGACGGAGTATGTATTGTAAAGGAGTGACCCAATTCATGATTGGGTGAGCCGGGGATAAGGGGTGGCCTGATTGGATGATAGGACGGCGATAGGGTGCGTGATTGGATGGTGATGAGGCTGCAAGGGGCGGTGTGGGCGGGTGTACAAGCCTAGGTCATCTATATGCTAACGAGTTTACACTTTAGAGGAAAAGTGGAGTGTCTGGTTTATGATACAAACATCCTACCCTGGCTTCATAAGCCTCAGTGTGTCACGCACACAGTAATTATGTCAACTATTACCATAGTCATAACATATTTATGAAAACTGATAATGATGATTATGGTTAGCCTATGATAATTAATCAGCAACAACACCAGCCCTGTGATCAATATAAGGCAGTCATGAAAATAATCAAATTATAACAGCATTTACGATAACTACCGATCATTCAATTTGCTACTAAGGATTTCTCATGCAGGAGACCCCGACCCCAGATTACCGACCACGCCCACATATTCAGGACACAAGTTACGAAGTAAAGGGATTTTGTGTTGTCCCGTTTAAAATAAGTGAATGTAGAACAGTGTAGTTAAATGTGTTTTGTGTATTCTGTAAGATTCACCACTATAGTTTTGGATCATATATTGAACTGAGGATCGTCAGATGTTACTTTCTGTTACGCCCATGCGTGAATAAAATGTATGTTTAGACATTTTATGGTGATTCATATAATTCATTGTCATGTCGTATGTAATATGTATATGTAAAAGGTAAAAAATATTTCTGTAGTGAAAAATGTTTATTTTGTGAATGTACGTGTATTCATTGTTGCTAAGCACTTACCCCAAATCGTTACTACGATGACGTCAGCAACCCAAAACATATTCATTACCGGCTGGCAAAGCGCATTTGCTCATTTCATTGGCCAGAACGACAAACTACATACTTTTTTGTGTGAAAATAATGTTGTAGCTGCTCACAGACTATATAAGGTGGACCGGACAAGAGAAACGGAGGAGCAGAAACAAGAGAAAGCAGAGACAAAAAATAACACAGCCAGAGACTAAGGAGAAGCAGAAATAAGCAGAATTGTGATACGCCCATGGTTCATCTGAATACTACGTAGAATTCCTCTGCCCAGTCGTTTCGACACAAGAAAGTCCTTTGGATCTCTTTGATTACAATCACCAATTACCGAAACCCGTAAAGGTCAACATCCACGCGAAGTTTTAAGCGTTCGCCATCAGAGTTAATTCGGATATCCTGTCAACGATTACTAGACGAAAACTAAGTACGTTCCTCTACCCTCTCTCTTTGTGCCAATTAACTACAATAAACTAGTCCACCTCCGAAATGTTCCACCAGAAGTTATCAAACATCTGTCTATCCAAACTACTTATTTGTTCCCAAGAGAGCAAGACCGTTCCATACGATTTACGTTGGCACGTCTTTTACCAAACATAACCAAAACTCTCGTCTTCTACCAACCATAATCAAGACTCTCGTCTTCTATCACCCAAAATCAAGACTCTTCAGCCCGCATCTCTAGGTCCTACCTACGAATCTTGTGTAATCTGAGTTAACACACACACATACAAACACACACACACACACACACACACACACACACACACACACACACACACACACACACACACACACACACACACACACACACACACACACACACACACACACACACACACACACACACACACACACACACGCACACACACACACACACGCACGCACACACACACACACACACACACACACACACACACACACACACACACACACACACACACACACACACACACACACACACACACACACACACACACACACACACACACACAAACAAACAAACGAATGCACACTAATCTTTACCCAACAGATCAGGGTTTCGGTTTCAATGGTATGATTTTTTTTTTTCAGCCCTGGGTGGGGACTGAACTCAAGTCCACTTAATCAGCACGCGAACTGTGTATCACTACGTCAGGAAACCGTGTATGGTGGCTGCATATTGGACAATTGGAATTTATTGACAGGGTAGTTTTTTCTACCACGATTTTAAAATGGGATTGTGTCCTGAACGTTGACGTGACAGTGTTCTTGTCTTGGTAGTGATTTCTTTGCTTGATTTTTGGTAACTTTTGATGATGTACAGAATATGGCAGTCTGTTGTAGAGTGTTGTTTTATGATAAATATATATGGAACTATTATAACGGTATCAAACATACGTACATATACCAAAAGGCCCTTTCCCTTTATATGGGAGGCTGTCAGAAAAGGCATGCAAACGACTCCCACCCATCCCTTACTTATCCAACATCCATTTGCTTTCTCTTCTTTCCTTAGCTCCTTATAGATGAAAGGTGATACCTACCACACACCCACTGCCCAGGTCAGAAGCAGTGCAACAAAACGCAATACCTTCACAGGAGGGCCCAACAACTGTAGCTGATTTACCCCCACCGCTTCATTATATGCTGTACCTACTCCCTCATCCACTCAAGATTTTACAGAACATGCAAGATGAAATTTCCTCGTGCCGCGTTAATTAATTAGTTATCCAATCACAATAAATCTCTACTCACACCTATCTCTTGCCCTTTCTCTTCCCTTTTCAAAAGATATTCGCCTTGTACCCAAGTTCCCTTTCACCACATCCATCCATCCCATTTCCACATTCTCTTCAGGTTCACTCAGTCCACCTGTGCCTTCCATACTATGTACAATTGCTAGTACTTCTTCACTCATTCTTTCCATGCGCCCAAACCATCCCAGTATTCTTTGATCAACCCACTCTACCAGTTCTCTTTCCACCCCCGTTCTCTGCCTTGTCTCCTTATTTCTCATTCTAACTATCCTCATAACCTCACCCTAACTTCTTAAATGCTTTATCTTAGACATATTATTTCTGTATCCCTTAAACTTTATGTCTCTACCCTATACAATCTCGTGGGCACAATCCCCAATTTGTAAGTCTTCTTTTTTCGTTCTTTCTTAGCTTCCATTTTCCAATGACACTTTTCATTACCCCAAAATATTTGCTTATACCCTATACTCTATGATCTACCTATAGCCCCACTACTTCATTCCCTGTTATATATAACCCTATATACTTTAAAATTTTTACTATTCCGCTCTCTCCCTGCACATCTCATCGCATTACTTTTGCCAACATTTAGTTTCATCCTTCTTCTCTCACATATCCCCTCAAACTCCGCCATCAGCTGCTGTAGACCAACCATGACCACAGTTCTGCCATCAAACAACTACCGACTAACTGCTCGCTTTCAAACACTATCACATACCATCCTCATCCCTCTTTCATCACCTTCCCGTTCACCCTCTGTACCACCCCATCCATTTACACGTTGGCTTACCATGATGGTATTATATAACCCTAGCGCAAACTCACCTTCTAAAACCACCCACTCTTCCCATTTACTGGAAACATAAGCTTCACTACTCACCCAAGAGCTTTTGACTTCCCTGAACAAAAATAAACCTATCCCAGATTTCTGCAACAACGCCCACAATAGTTTCTTGTCGACCCTGTCATATGCCTTTTCCTGATCCATAAAAAAGACACCTACGAAAGCATAATCTAGAATTTTCTTAATTTCCTAAACCCACACTGTTATCCACCAATTATTCCCTTTGTTCCCACACTAATCCACTTAATAGCCTCCTCTTCCTTGCCAATTACAATTAACAGACTAATTCCTTTAAATTTACTACATTTATATCTATACAAACATTCTTCCAGTCCTGTGGTACATTCTCGTCCCTTAGGCACATATTAAACAACCTCAATGGCCAATCCACTATGACTGTTTCTCCCTTCGTGAGATATTCCACGTGACACCCATCTAACCTAGGTGCTTTGGTAGATTTCATCACTCTCAGTGATCTTTGTAACTCACCTTTTCCTAT
>NC_134778.1:50260011-50262511 GCF_046742065.1 Oratosquilla oratoria | reverse complement strand
AAGAACGGCCACGTTGACCATCACCCGGGCCACATACTCCGGACGTTCTGCCTCCCGGGCCTTCTTGGCGGAATTGGGGACAAGAAGGGGGTGGAGAGGTGTGAGAAAGAAAAGAAAACGAATGAGGAGGGTGAGGACAAGGAAAAGGAGAAGTAGGAGTAGTAGTAGTAGGAGAAGGAGGAGGAGTAGTAGTAGGGGAAGAAGAAGAGGAAAAGAAAAAGGATGAGAGGGAAAAGGAACGGTGGAAAGGAAATGTAATTATAATCAGAATTAGAATTTCGATCAGGAATATGATCGGCATTAGAAGGAAGAGGATATGGGGGAGGGATGGATAACATGAATTCTAACCTAAAGAGTAAAGTTAACGTGTGGCATATAACTGTTAACTGCAATTATGCTATAGAAATATGCAGATGTCGTAAATTAGCTTTTTCCTATTCAAATCTAAATATTATGACGAGTACAAATTGGCAGTTGAAATTTATTATTATATTTTTTTGAAAAATAAAATAGAACTAATCATGTTTTCATAAATGAAATAACCAAAACTTTATGAGATCAATACTGCCCAAATAAGAATAATAGACAAACAAATATACGCTGATACATTGTGACAAGTTGATGAAGGTGGAAAAAGAAGTCACGGGTCTAGTTCCGAGTTTCTGAGTTTATGCCGGTCAGGAATAAACTCAGAAACTCGGAACTAGACCCGTGACCTCTATTTCCACCTTCACAAACAAATATATAAATAAATAGATAAATAAATAAATAAATAGATAAATAAATAAATAAATAGATACATAAATGAATGAATAAATCGGTTAATAAATTGATGAATAGGTCAATTAGATTTTTTCTTTTTATCGTGTCTCACCTGCACGACAAGTGTGTGGTGATCCTTCAGCTCTCTGTCGAAGGGTAATCCTGTAGTCTTGATGACTCCGGCCGTAGGTCTAATCGTAAAGTAGTCCGAAGGATTCAGGATGGAGAATTCAATGTGGTGGTCGAGGGGCGTCCCCCTCACGCCAACAACCACCACGTTTATTTCCTTGGTTGAGTTCTCGAGGACATTGGCGAAGTACTGCTCTTGAGTGAAAACGATAGAAGACTGTGGAGCCTCTTCGACGGAGATTTCGATGTTGGTATCAGAGGAGAAAGCACCATCGTTCACCATTACCGTCAGATTATATTTCGACTTAAGGCTGACCTGATCCTTGACCGTTACACATCCTGATGATGTGTCGATCTCAAACTTCTCCTCCATGTCGCCAGCGGTTAATTCGTACTCGAGCTCGGTGAATTGACTCGTCATTTCTGAGTCCCTGGAGTCCCCAGAAGAGGAGACAGATCCTGTTAGAATGGACCTCGAGAGCTCTCTGGTACGGTCTGGGTCGGTGGCGTTGACGCAGAGAACTCGAACTCCGTTGAAAGTGGGCAAGAGGAGCTTCGTCTTGTAGTTGGGTTTGGTGAAGATCGGAGGCGAGTGATTCACCCGCGTTACCTTGATAGTGACGGAGGCGGGGACAATACACTCTCGCCGGGGGTCTCCGTCGTCATTGGCCCAGACACTCAGCCTGACAGTCTTTCCTGCAACTTCGTCAAGACGTCCCGCAACTCTCATGGCACCTGAAGGAAAAAAAAAAAAAAAAATAGTTTCCAAAAAATTAGTTTGACTGTCCTCAGGTCTACGAGTAACAAAAGACAGATCAAAACGGAGATTCATTTCTCAAGATCAGAAGAAAAAAAAAAGCAATAGAAAAAAAAGAAAGGAAGAAGAATATAAAGAAGAAGAATATTTTAAGGTATGGCAGCGTAGTAGTTGCTTAACAGGCTTTCTCGATGACAATCATGTATTGCGAGGAGATATACTCGACCTACTGATCACTATCCACAAAAATATGATAACTGATGAAGAAATTGGGGAAGCCATTGTATTTAATGACCACAACCTAATTAGGTTAATGCTACAAAATAAATTCGAAAAAGACAATTGTACTTCTGTAATACCTAAAAAAATTGCTTGATCTTAAAGATGGAATGTCAAAGGTGCATGAAAAGCTACATTCCATTTCAGGATGGACCACCTTCGAATCAATATTGTCCAAATTGATTTACAGAAATGAAAAGTATTACAAAAAAAAAAAAAAAAAAAAACGAGCTTATAAAGAATTCAAGAGTCCCTAGATTAATGTAATAACACAGAGAGATTTGATTAAGACGACCAGGAAAAAAAATGACAATTAGAGATGAAAATTGCTGCTAAGTCTTAAAAAAATTACAAATGATTATATATTTATATTAGAGATGAAACTTATCGGAAGTCGTACTGGACGATTTTTTTTCGTGTGTGTGTCAAAAGTCAACTCCTGTCTTCAAATGACATTTTAGCTTCGTATTCGAAAACGAAATGTTTTGCAGCAAAGTATTATCTGAGTTCTGAGTCACTGAGTAAGAATTCAATCACTTTTGTAAATATATACTTTTTTTAGGAATGTCCCCT
>NC_134778.1:50247511-50252511 GCF_046742065.1 Oratosquilla oratoria | reverse complement strand
TATATATATATATATATATATATATACATATGTACAGCACTGAATGGGTCCCAGTGATTAGAGATACATTTTGATAACCACAATGCACTTTAATTCTAAGCCATCAACATCGGGAGACCCAATGGATGCCACATGCAGAAATTGAAATGCAGTACTCCCAAGGACTCGAACCCAGCAATCACATGACAAGTGCCGTAGTAATTTACCAACTGATAGCGTAGTTGGTACGTTACTACGGCACTTGTCATGTGATTACTCGGTTCGAAGCCTGGGCAGTACCGCATTTCAATTTCTGCATGTCGGCCTCCATTGGGTCTCCCGATGTTGATGGCTTGGAATTAAAGTGCATTGTGGTTGTTTGTATATATATATATATATATATATATATATATATATATATATATATATATATATATATATATATATATATAATGTACATCAAAAACTCTTCCCTCTCCTGGTCACCACTACATAGTCCATTGAAACCCTATCAACCATCCTTCCATCCACCACCCTCTCCCATGTGTACTTATGCTTGAATTTCTTCCTAAACACTGTGTTTGCTCTTATAAATTTTCTAGATACATCTTCACTCTGTAGTAAGGGATCAGTCCTTCTATCTGAAATAAATAGCCTGGCGACTTATATTTATTCAAATGACACATTTAATTAATATATCCTAGTTAGATCAAAGGCAATGTACTGAAAATGTACTGCAGTTCTACTCACCTTCAACAACAGAGTAAGAGAGTCGTCCATTCTCACCCCGGTCGTGGTCAATGGCTACCAAGCGGGTCACAGCAGTGCCTTGGGCGACAGACTCAGACACCTAAGGGACACAGGAGTCGTCCGGTTAAAAGAAGGAAAACTAGGTTCTACATGTACATGTTTGTTTTTATTTTTGTTTGAATACGTGTGTGTGTGTGTGTGTGTGTGTGTGTGTATTCACCTCGGATCTGCTGCAGCCTCTTTTCGAGACAGCCAGACACCACCCTACGGCAGTGAGCTCAGAGCTCATTATTAGCAGATCTCTGGGTAGGTCTGAGACCACTCACACTCCACACACCGGGACAGCAAGGTCACAACTCCTTGACTAACGTCCCATACCTACTCGCTGCTAGGTGAACAGGGGCTACACGTGAAAGAAGACAAACCCAACTTTTCTCCGCCTGGCCGGGGAATCGAACCCCGGTTCTCCGGCTTGTGAGGCCAGTGCTTTACCAATCCGTGTGTGTGTGTGTGTGTGTGTGTGAGTGTGTGTGTGTGTTTGTGTATGTGCATATATATGTGTGTACGTGTTTAAAAGTTTCAATAGTTCACCATAGGATCGACCTACACACGGCCTTTGCACCTCAGCACAAAGGGTTGGCGGTATATGTGTGGTGAGAAGTGTACGTAGAGGTTTTGCAAATACAACAGCGATGGGCAAGCCATTCTCAACTGCACCGCGGTCAAGGTTATTTATAGGTATATCATGGAACAAAAGCAAAAGGACTAAATTTTTTTCGTATTGTTTTCTTACCATTCTCCCTCTATATTGTATCTTCACTTTCGTTTCCTAGTAAACACTCCTATCTCGTTAAGACATACCAGACCCGGGCTATGAAATACAACAGATATGTACACATTGCCAGACCTTACAGGCTATCAAGAATATATTTACATATTATTTAGCTCAGCAACAGTGTTGCAAGGTATATTATAGTCATGTTTATATCTTGCCGACATACAAGGACATGACCATCACATAACTGCGGTGAAAGATCTCTGAGCCAAAGAGGTCAATCGGTTTCCTATGTAATTCCAATGTTATAACCCACTGACAATCTGACCAAACCAACCCTTTCCTCCTCCTCAAACTTCTCCTCCTCCTCTATCTCTTCTTCCTCCTCCTCCTCTGCCTCTTACTCCTCTTTCGTCGATATCTTCTGTTCTCCCTCATTGTATCTCTATAATTTTCCAACATCACGGATAATGTACATCAAAGGTTATACCTGAGCAGTGATCATGTTCTCAAGAAAAACAGGATCGTGGTCGTTCTCGTCCATAACCGTGATGACCACGCGGGCGTAGTCTACGTTCTCGTTGCCTCCCCGATCTCGGCAGCTCACGGTGAGTTCGTGGTCACTCGCAGACTCTCTGTTGTGCAACAGATAAAAAGACAACATAGGAATAATTTCATGTTTGTGTGTACAAGGGATAAGTGTTGTTCCTCCTCTAGATTTATATGACTTGTGTTCTCTTGACATTCACGTTAGACACTCCTTACCTTCCCTTCCCTTTGAACTCATAAATGAAATTTTTATTTTTCCCTTGAATATAACAACAAACACACACACACACACACACACACACACACACACACACACACACACACACACACACACACACACACACACACACACACACACACACACACACACACACACACACACACACACACACACACACACACACACACACACACACACACACACACACACACACACACACACACACACACACACACACATATATATATATATATATGTTTGTATGTATATATATATAGATATATTTATATATGATATATATATATACATATATATATATATATATATCATATATGAACATATAAGTATATATATATATATATATATATATATATATATATACAGACAAAAGCTTCAATTGTACAGGCGTTTTGATATACTTAAACGTAAACAGATAAATCAATCATCCAGTAAATCAACCAATCAGTCAATCTGTCAATTACATGTGAATTATAAAAAGATAAATAAAAAATTAGTTTAACGAAAATGTACAAAGATAAATTGATAGATTGATGAATACATAAATAATAAAAAAGAAAAGATAATACACTAATGAATATACAGATCAGTACGGGAATAAATGCATACCTATCAAGAGGTTGCGCGACCATAAGCTCCCCTGTCGAAGAATCAAGAGTGAAGAGTTCCTTGGTTGAGGTCCCTTCAGCATGATGAAGGGTGTAGTACACAGAGGACGAAGCACTCAGTGGGTCGTCTTTGTCCCGGCAGTGGAGGCCGAGGATGACATCGCCGGGTTTGCTCGACTCCCGGATGGACGCCTGGTACACACGGGACCGGAAGACCGGACGCTGGTCGTTCACGTCTAAGACTTCGATGACAAGCTGCGACAGAAGAGTCGTTAAGATCGAAGTATGAGTTGAACTTATTAAAGCAAGAAGAGGTGGGTAAAGAGAAGAAAGAAGGAAGAGAGGTAGGAGAAGGAGGAAAAGAAGATGGAGGAGGAAGAATAGGAAGATGGGGAAGAGGAGGAGCAGAAAGAGGAAGATGGCAAGGAGAAAGAAGAGGAGGAAGAGGAAGAGGAGAAACAGGAAAAGTAAGAAGAGGAGGAAGTGGAGGAAAAGAAGAATGATGAGGAAGAGGGAGACGAAATAGGCTGAGGAAAAGGAGTACGAAGAGGATGAGAAAAAGGAGGAGGAGGAGGAGGAGGAGAGAGAAAAGAAAGGCTGTGGACAATAAAGGTCTATAGTCACAGAAATGCCAAAGTAAATTATGTCACGGAACAGTTAAATTAAAATAGTCATATAGTATAGCGTCAGAGAAACGTTACAAGAAAACTACTGACACGCTATACGATAGACTTCAAATAAACGTTTCAAGAAAATTATTTCTGAGAAACGCACAGTAAAATAACACTACTGACGTCACAGGACAATGACGGCAGATATATTGCAGGAAAACTATGTTACACACAAGCTACATGACCGTGACGTCAGAGGAACATTACAGAAAAAAAAAACCTGGGTTACAGATACGTCACAGAACAATGAATTCAGTGAAACATTACAAGAAAATTATATTACAAGACCCCCGCAGCTACGCTTTGCAATGATCTTGCCCTCTAGCTCCAAAAGGCGCCGGGCGACCTTGTGGCCCCCGACTGAAAGGCCCAGAAGAACCTAGTCTTTAATCTCCCTATCCCGAGGAGACTGTTGAAGGCATCGACGTTAATACGCAACCTCCGCTCCATCTCCACGAGAACCAATCTGTCACCTTTGGCAGCTCATCTGTCAGTTCGCCGCCTAAGCTATAGTTTCGGAGCAAGTTTGCATCGTTCACTTCCAGTTCCGTACTTTTCTTTTAAATAGCATTTAAGCTTACATGTACTGATATAAGTTCGAACAAAGTTTGTAGGTAAATAACTAGGTTTAAGAGATTTTTAAAATCTTATAACCACTTTATGTTCTTGTTTTGATGTGTAACAAAAAATGTAAGTAAATGACTAAACCTAAAAGATATCAGGTATCTTATAATCCCATTAATGTATGAGCTTCTGTCGTCCTATGCTTGCTTTAATCCACATCGCAAAGGGTAACTTCATCGCTATGCAAAATAAACGCTATATTTGATCCGTATCGCCGTCAGTATTACGTTATTATGAAAACTCTATCTAATATCTGGAATTTTTTTTTCTATTCTGTCTTGAAATAAACTAACCGAAATCAAACTACGGTAAGTTAAACGAGCGTAACTTAGCATAAACAAAGTTTTCAGAAAACGCGTGGAATGACTGTGTATTCGATGAATTCGATGTCTGAATAAGATCGCGTAACCATAGCTAGGGGAAATAAGTGGACTGCGTTCTCGGATTAGAGAGGATAGGCGAGTAAATCTGAACCACCTCGTTATAGCAGAAGTTTTCATTTGAATGTGAAAAATCCCTGGACAATAGATACTTATTAATATTTCTGAAATGTTTCTACTCATGATATACTCTAAGTGACAAGTCGATACTAATTATCCAAACATTTCTAGGGAATCTTAGATGATACTGACAGTGGGAGAGATCGGAATTAACAATGAAATAAATGTTGACAATATCAATACTGTTTGTAAGGAATACTCACTTGTGGGTCTCTTAAAAAAGAAGAAAAAAAAAAAAAAACTTTCGCAAAGGGTTTCATTTAGATTTAGTTGATCAGCTCGGGTGATTATCCCAGCTATCCATTC
>NC_134778.1:50232511-50237511 GCF_046742065.1 Oratosquilla oratoria | reverse complement strand
ACCGCAATGGATGAAAAAATAATTCCTTATTTTCTTCTTCATCTTCTTCTTTTGAAAGGGAAAAATATTTCCTTATTACAATGCATTTCATTGTCATTTCAAAAATGTAATTCATGATTAATTTTTTCGTACCACCTTTTGTTTTGGGTGTTCTTTATTCAGGATGCCAGAGGAACGATGGACATCTGCAACTAGTAATCCTGCAAGATGGACGACAAAGAGTCATTTCCCTGCCAGCGTTTTCAAAACCCGTCAACAACATTATATCCTTTAAAAAGGTGTACTCAAAGTCGCCACTTGACTTCTGGACCGGGGCCAAACCTCTTTATATCATCTTCAACTGTATTCATTCCACCTTTCCTCGTAACTACTTCTCTCACCATAATATTGGAAGCCAACGATAAAGAACCAGTACCAATCACAAGCAAACAAATACAACAGTTCAGCGTTTCTTCCCACAGAGATCGATGAGGAGGGCCCCAAGGGCTATTACCAGCTGATGTAGGCCTGCGAGATTATATTGTCTGAAACTCGAAGTAACAACTCTTACATTATCATTATATTAATTTTTATGGATCCACTGAAGAAGCAAAATTTTGTTCAGTATAACGCAAGTATAAACAAATTACTTAAAATGTGAATGTTGCTCTTTCAATTATTGTACAAATGTGCAACACATACATCTGGTCACTGATAACTAAAACGACCCAGTTCAATCACTATGCAATCGGGCCTTTGTCCAGGGCAATGAGGAGTATAGAGACCCTGATCTCGGCCAATTGGTCTCCCTCCCGCTCCCAGTCGGCCCGAACATTCCATCTTCTATTTGCTTGTGGCAGTGGCACTGGAACTAAGCAATTGCGCCAATACCTAAGAAGAATATCTCTTCTAATGACACAATCCTTCCGTCACCTACACCCTCATATCAGTTCAACTTAACTAGACAATCGACAGGTTGATTTGAGATATGGATCAAATGTAAGTTAAAACCTTTATAAAAATAAATATATAATATATATGTTGGCGACATATATAGGCAACCCTACACACAGTTTCAATTCTATGTAATACAAATACATATGCACATACCTATGCATATATAAACACTTATGTACACACACACACACACACACACACACACACACACACACACACACACACACACACACACACACACACACACACACACACACACACACACACACACACACACACATACACGCACACGCACTCACACACACACAGATACACACACACACACACACACACACACACACACACACACACGCACACACACACACACACACACACACACACACACACACACACACACGCACACACACACACACACACACACACACACACACACACACACACACACACACACACACACACACACACACACACACACACACACACACACACACATACACACACACATATATATATATATATATATATATATATATGTATATATATATATACACACATGTATATATATATATATATGCATATATATATATATATATATATATATATATATATATATATCCCCGTTTCGGATATTGGCTGCATGTTATTGTGGCAAAGTAACATGCATTTGATCATTTGATACTTTATGGCCTATATGGGGCGCCCCTACGGACCAGAGTCACACATCATTTTGTCTGTGTTAGAGGAAGTCTCTGTTCATAGAGAAATGATGGCACTTTTATTTACTGCAAGTGTCCCTCCCTTATGCTGTCCCCGAACCCCTTGTTACTGCCCTGAACCATTTCTCTGAATATTCATTTCCTTCTTTCGCCTACCCTGTGGTGGGGGAAAAGAATGCTGCCACCACGTTTTCCCACTTGAGTCGTACGAGACGACATAAAACGGGACGGGTTTTAGGATTAGGAATCCTGCTACTTGTAGCTCCACAGGGGACATTCCCCCAAAAATGTAAAGGCACAAGAGGGTCTAGAAGTTTCCCAACCAGTACCCTGAGGTTTATATCTTTTAATGTGCGTGGGTGTGGTACAGATGAGAGTAAAAGGGAAGAGATAGGCAGTATGCTTGTGAAAAGAAAGAAGGGTGTGTTGGCATTGAGTGAAACTAAGTTGAAAGGGAGGGGCAAGTGTGAGTTTGGGAGTATAGTTGGGAGGTTCTCAGGAGTGAAGAGGGGACGAGGGAGAGAAGGGGTGGCTAAACTGGCTATACTAGTAAGTGAAGAGATAAGTAAGCGGGTAGTGGAGTGGAAGGAGGTTTCTTCAAGGTTAATGTGGATGAAGGTGAAGCTGTGAGGGGGGATGTGGGTTTTTGTAAGTGTGTATGGGACTGGTAGTGAGAAGAGCGTAGAGGAAAGGGAGGCTTTCTGGATGTATTTAAATGAGTGCATAGAGAGATTAGGGAGAAATGTCAATGTAGTTGTATTGGGAGACCTTAATGTTAGGGTACGAAATGAAGAAATAGACGGAGTGATTGGGAAGTATTGAGTCCCAGGAAAATATTTTAATGGAGAGTTGATGGTAAAGATGTGTCTCGAAAGAGAGTTGATGATGGCAAATACAGTGTTTAGGAAGAAATTCAAGCATTAGTACACATGGGAAAGGGTGGCGGATAGAAGGATGGCAGCTAGAGCATTAATGGACTATAATGCGTAACCAGGAGTATAGTAGGAAGAGTTAAGGATGTACATGTTTTAAGGGGAGAGAGTGGGGGAATATATGATAATTTTCCGGTGGAAGGTAAGTTGAGAGTGGAGAATAGGTGGAGAATGAAGAAAAGGGCAGAAGGTAGGGAGGTACTTAGAGTGAACTGCTTAAATGAGAAAGAAAAGTAGAAGGAGGATAAGAAGAAGCTGAGAGAGGAGTGGGAAGGAGTGAAGGATAGAGTAGAACTAGGAGTGGAGGAGGAATGGGGATGGTTCAAGGAGGGAGTCATAAGGTGTGCAAAGATGGTGTGTAGAACAAGGAGGATGGGAGGAAATAGAAGGAAGGGTAGTGAGTGGTGGGATGAGAAAGCAAAGAAGGTTTTAGAGGAGAAGAAGCAGGTTTTCATATATTGGTTACAAATCAGGACTAGGGAATCGTATGAAAGGTACAAAGTAAAGAAGAAGAGAAGTAAATCATAACATAAAGGAGGCAAAGAGGAGAGCAGATGTGAAATTGGGTAGGAGTATGACAGAAAATTTTGAAAGTAAGAAAAAAGGTTTTGGAAAGTAATTAAAAGAAGAAGAGGAAGCGAATCTAGTAGAGAAAAAAAGGTGAAAAGTGCAGATGGAGAGATGATAATGGAAGAGAAGGCAGTGAGAGGAAGGTGGGCAGAGTATTTTAGGGAGTTGCTAAATGTGAAGGAGGATAGGGAGGGAAAGGTAGTTGCAGTGGGAAGCGCTAAGAAAATGAACTTGATGAGTGAGGAAAATGGAGGAAAAACAAGGAAAGATGAAGTGAAAGCAGCTGTTAAGATGATGAAAGTAGGTAAGGCACATGGATTGGGAAGATACCATGCAGAATGTCTGAAAAAAAGGAGGTACAGTTATTGTGGACTGGCTGGTGAGGTTATTTAATGTTTGTTTTAGAGAGGGTAGAGTACCGGAGGACTGGAGGAGTGCCTGTATAGTTCCACTTTACATGGGAAAAGGGAACAATTGTGAGTGTAGTAGTTTCAGAAGGATTAGCTTGTTAAGTGTAATTGGGAAGGCTTATGGGAGGGTCTTCATCCAGAAGATTAGGAGAGGAACAGAGGGAGTAACCATACCCCACCTAACTTTAACCCTTAACCCTAACTAAAACAATTTCTTTTTGGAAATGAAATATAGCTACCGAAGTACCTGGAGTGATAGGGTATCAGAATATATATGGTTATGGGGGGTCTATCACCAAAACCCTAGGTGTTCGTGAACAAACAAACAAACAAACAAACAAACAGACAGATAGGCAAATGAAAGATAACTATCCAAGTACCTTGGGTTATAAGGTTTCAGAATATATATATAGTTATAGGGGTCTATCTGCAAAAACCTAGGAGTAGTTCGTGAATAATCACTCACCTAACCATACCCCACCTAAATTTAACCCTTAACCCTAACCAATTTTTTTTATGAAATGAAATATAGTTATCCAAATACCTGGAGGGATAGTATATCAGAATATATATGGTTATGAGAGTCTATCTCCAAAACCCTAGGAGGAGTTCGTGAACAAACAAACAAACAGACAGACAGGGGCTACTATTTTATTATAGTATATATATATATATATATATATACATATATATACATATATATATATATATATGCAGGTATGTACATATACACCACAAACGTACTCAGACGTAGGGAAAAACGGTATGAAACCTTTCGATAAAAAAATCATTGGTATCTTTACACACTGCAAACAACCATGAATGAAAGAAATATTGGAAGGAAATTCGTATGACCAAACCTTCTCATTGGAAAAGAATCCTTAAATCTTGGGCTTTCCTTCTGATTCCTGAGTTCATGTCATACATCAAAGACTTGATTGTACAAAAACAAAAAACAAAAAGATAACCATATCAATAGCAAGCACGCGCTCTAATCAGTAGAAGCAGACCCTAATTCCAATCTACAAACAGTTTTTTAAGACCACACTTGACTAAGTTACTACAAGATGGTGCCCAGCTACCAGGAAAAGAAATAAAGACACCCTACTAACTGCAGAAATTAATGACAATAATAGCAAAATTACTTGGAATCATCTCAATAGAAGGTGTTTATGCAGGCATCAAAATCATTGACCTAGAACATCACAACAAAATAATAGGAACATAATTCCATGCAAAAACCCTTAAACCCTACTCATCTATCTCATTACATCACCTAAGCACAACTAAGTGAAGGTAAAAAAATGCTCTCGTAGCATACTATTTCAATATCTACAACAACCTATACAGATACTATACAATCCATTCACAGAGAAACGCATTCAGATTCATTGAGGCGAGACCGCTTGGACTCCAGGTCTCCTGGACACCAACGC
>NC_134778.1:50217511-50222511 GCF_046742065.1 Oratosquilla oratoria | reverse complement strand
GAGGCGATGGTCACACAAGTCATTGGTCAAAGGGGCTCTAAATTTTTGTTCAAAGTTCACTAGCAGTCGTGGCTTTTCAAACATTAGTCTCGTTCCGCAAAGAGTTTTACCGCTAAATTCAATGTTGTGTACAGTTTATGTCTATTGTATATGACTTATGACATACCATTTGAAGCATAATATTTGTATTACAAATACTCCAAAGAGATCGGGTAATAGTCAGATGTAAGGCCTCAGAAGAGATAATTACGAGGTTAAGTGAAGGTGGCATTATTAGTTCGTCTGATGCGATGGAAACACAAAAGTCCCACACACACATTATATATATATATATTATATATATATATATATATATATATTTATATATATATATATATATATATATTTGTGCAACACTGAATGGGTCCCAGTGATTAGAGATACATTTTAACAGCCACAATGCACTTTAATGCTAAGCCATCAACATCGAGAGACCCGATGGAGGCTAACATGCAGAGATTGAAATGCGGTACTGCCAAGAAATTTAACCTGGCTAGCGCATTTCAATTTCTGCATGTTAGCCTCCATCAGGTTTCCCGATGTTGATGGCTTAGAATTAAAGTGCATTGTGATAGTTAAGATGTGTATATATATATATATATATATATATATCTATATATATATATATATACATATATATATATATATATATATATATATATATATATATGTATATCAAACAACGTAGTGTCGTAGCACATGAGTAAAATAAAACTTAAACCCACTCTCGGAGAAAGATAAACTGAGATACAGATTAAACCGTATATTTTGACCACTACCTGTGGTCCTCTTCAGTAGTTACATATATTGGGTAGAACGACAAGAACATATATACAGAAGAGAAAGCTACGAAAGGGGAACTAGATAAACCTCAAGTCACGTGCCCTGAGTGGGGTCGGACGTTTCGTCCTCTGGAGATGAATTTATTAACTGCTAATCTAGTAATGGCATCTGGTGACCATTGACCTTTGGATGTGTTGTAATATGGGAACTGTTTGATTAATGAGGACTCAATAATTTTTCTATTAAAACTACAATGTGAATTATATACTGCGGCTGCATTCTTCCAATCTATTTTGTGATCTAAAATACTTGAATGAAGGAATACAGCTGAATTTTCTTGGCCGTATTTTAACGAATTTTATGTTCTTTTATCCTTGTAGGTAGATCACGTCCCTGGGGACAAACAAGACGAAAATAGGGAAAGCAGGAGAAGGAAGTAGAGGAGGGTAAAGTAAAGGAAGAGGGGTAGAAGGAGAAGAAGGATATACAAGAAGAAGAAGAAGAAAAACATGAGGAAGAGGAGAAGGAAAAATGGAGGAGGAGGAAGAGAAGGCAAAGTGAGTGAAGTAGGAAAAGTAGGAGATGAGTAGGAGGAGGAGCAGGAGGAGAAAGCGAAGGAGAAGGACGCAGAGAAGGTGGTAGAGCAGTAAAAGAAAGAAAAAGAGAGTAAGTTAAAAGAAAAGAGAGAAGAATGGGGACGTAGAAGTGGTGGTGAAGCTAGAGGGGGAAGAAAAAGAGAGAAATTTGGAAGAGGAGGAGGAGGAAGTAAGTGGACAAGGAGAAAGACGTAGAGGAAGAAAAGTGAATGGAGGAGGAACAGATGTACGTAGAAGTGCAAGAAGAGAAAGAGGAGGAGGAGAAGGAGGTAAGGGATGACAAAAAAGGGGAGAAAGAGGAGAAGGAGGAAAAGGACGAAGAGGAGGAGGAAGACGAAAAAGAGCGAAAGTAGAAGGAGGGAGTGGAGGAAGATGGGAAAGACATGGAAGAACTGGTGGAGCAGGAGAACGAAGAAGGAAAGTATGAGAAAGAAGTGGAGGAGGAAAAGAAGGAGGAGGAGGAAGAGAGGGAAGGGGAGAGGAGAAAAGAGAGGGAAAGGAGATGAAGAGGACGTGGAAAAGGAGGAAGAGGAAAAAGCACAAGGAGGAGAAGGAGGATGTGGAGGGGAGGTGGAGATGGTGGAAGATGATGATGATGACGATGATGATGATGATGATGATGATGATGATGATGATGATGATGATGATGATGATGATGATGATGATGATGATGATGATGATGTTGATGATGATGATCATGATGATGATGATCACGATGACGACGACGACGACAACGACAACGACGACGACGACGATGATGATGATGATGATGACGATGATGGTGATAATTATGATGATGATGATGATGATGACGATGATGATGATAATAATGATGATAACGATGATCATGGTAATGACAGTGATGATGATGATGATGATGATGATGATGATGATGATGATGATGATGATGATGATGATGATGATGATGATGTGACGACGACGATGACGACGACGACGGTGGTGGTGGTGGCGGCGGCGGCGATGATAATGATGATGATGATGATGATGATGATGATGATGATGATGATGATGATGATGATGATGATGATGATGATGATGATGATGATGATGATGATGATGATGATGATGATGATGATGATGATGATGATGATGATGGTGGTGGTGGTGGCGGCGGCGGCGGCGATGAAGATGATGATGATGATGATGATGATGATGATGATGATGATGATGATGATGATGATGATGATGATGATGATGATGATGATGATGATAACGATGATGACGATGATGACGATGATGATGATGATGATGATGATGATGATGATGATGATGATGATGATGATGATGATGATGATGATGACGATGACGATGATAACGATGATGACGATGATGACGATGATGATGATGATGATGATGATGATGATGATGATGATGATGATGATGATGATGATGATGATGATGATGATGATGATGATGATGATGATGATGATGATGATGATGACGACAATGATGATGAAGATGACGATGATGATGATGATGGTGACGACGATGATGATGATAAGGAGGAGGAGGAGAAAGAGTAGGAGGACGAGAAGAAAGAAGAAGACAAGTAGAAAAAGGAGTTAAAAGGAGTATGGATGTGTTGATGAAGGTTAAGGAAATGAGTTGGAAATAAACTAAGGCAAGAAGAAAAAGAGGCGTCACAAATAATAGAGATCGTTGAATATAGAAATGTAAATTGAATAAACAGGACAAATTATAAGTAAAAGGAGGTCCCTTTGACCAAATAGAAACGGACAGTGGAGGCAGATTAACCACATTAATCACCTGTCAAATTATGATGTAGAGCAAAATAAATATATTCTCTCTAAGTCTTCTGAACTAAACGGAATCACCCAATGATTGTCAGAATACAAAGGGAGTTCATTATAGCATGAAAATGACAGAAAAAAGGAGATATTAAGGTGTAAGAAAATAAAGGTAAAAGATGAGAACCGCAGCAATAATAATAATAATAAGAAAAAAAAAAAGAGTCCAACAAGTAGGAGAGGGGGATAGTGAATGATCATAATATTCAAAAACGGACTCGAATGTATGAATGAAAATATTTCTTCTCTAAAATAAATAAAACACCAAAATATTACAAAGAAAGATATTGTTGACAAAACATGTCGATGTACGTATACATACACACATGTGTAGTTACATATGCATATATGTATATATATACATATATATATATATATATATATATATATGTGTGTGTGTGTGTGTAAATATATATATATGTATAGACAATTATAGACATTATAAATATATATATATATATATATATGTATATATATATTACTTATATGCATATATATTATATATATATACATATATATATATATTTATATATATATATATATATATATATATATATATATGCAAGAAGATCACAAAACCAAGTGATCCAATAAATTGCTGCTAACCATAAAGGAAACCAGAAAAAGAAACTGAAATTCCCAAGCGCTTTCGTGATATTTCTCATCTTCAGGGGAATACTAAAGAATAAAATTACACATGGTATATAAGAGGTTTGAAAATAAACTGGGAAAGGTACACTACACATCGAGACAATGGGACAAATATATATAAAAACAATAAAAGAAAAGTAATATGATTACAAATTTTATCAGTGATAAAGTGATCCAATTTCAAAATCCCATTGCTAGTATCAATGTTAGAACCTTCAGCTTTTTTTTTTATCAAATAACTTTCAGTGATGCTCCTTTTGGCAAATGAATCACATGTCATGATGGATGAAGAATTAGACCAATCAGTACAATTATCAAAATCTCGCATATGGACAAACAGAGCACTAGACTCTTGTGCTGTTTTGACACTGTATTTGTGTTGATTAATCCTTGTTGAGAGTTCCTTGCCCGTTGGCCCAAGTTAATATTTTTTACAATCTCTGCAAGGGATCCTGTATATGCAGCTACTTGAACACTATACACACACACAGACACACACACACACACACACACACACACACACACACACACACACACACACACACACACACACACACACACACACACACACACACACACACACACACACACACACACGCACACGTGTTCAACCATCCCCTTCTATTGATACTAAGAACCTTCTGATTTTACCTTTCAGTAACAATCTGGCTCAAATTCCTCACATCCTAAAATCATGGAATATTAAAGTTGTACTTAATGATCCATATACTTTTAAGAAGTTGATTATTAAAAATTCACCTAGTGTCTCAAGTGGCTGCATATAGAGTATCCCTTGCAGAGATTGTAAAAAGTATTACCTTGGGCAAACGGGCAAGAAACTCTCAACAAGGATTAAACAACACAAAAACATTGTAAAAACAGCACAATAGCCAAGTGCGCTGTTTGTACATATGCGAGATTTTGATCATTGTATTGATTGGTCTAATTCTTCATCCATCATGTCATGTGATTCATTTGCCAAAAAGAACATCATTGAAAACTGTTTGACAAAAAATCTGAAGGTTCTAACATTAATATTGAATCATTTTATCACTGACAAAATTTGTAATCATATTACATTTATTCAATTTTTTTTTGTATT
>NC_134778.1:50202511-50205011 GCF_046742065.1 Oratosquilla oratoria | reverse complement strand
ACTAGACAAATTATGAAACACTGATCAATGTTACGTGAAATCTGTTGGAAATAAGTGATAATATATCGCAATTAACCGAGAACTATCCAATTCAGATACATAAATGAAATAAAGCTTAAATAACCCGTAGATTTCTACATCGCATTGTTTTATGAATTTTCTGCATTGATTGATCCATAGGCTTTACCTTTACTTTAAGTAAATTATGATAAGCATTCTTTACATACCAAAATCACAGTTAAGTCTCTATAACCACAGCCAAAGAAAAATATTAATTTTCTAGGTATTGTCTTTGAAGACGTGTTCATTAGAAGAATCAATGCAAATGATCCCGTGAACATTGATTTATTGATATATGTATGTTATATAAATCTATGTATATATATATATATATATATATATATATATATATATATATACGTATATATACTTATACATTTACATATTTATGTATACGTGTATATATATATATATATATATATATATATCATACATGTATATATACATATACAGTATATATATACATATGTATGTATGCATATATATATATGTATATGTATATATATATAAATATTTGTATATATATATACATATATTTATATACATAGATTTATATTTATGTATACATTATAAGTATATACTCGTATTGTATGTATATATATATATATATATATATATATAATATATATATATATATTATATGTATATAAATATATGTATATATATATACATACATATATATATATACATACATATATATATGTATACATATATATATATATATATATATATATATATATACATACATGTATATATATATACATGAAGTACTAAATACGACTGAAATCTCAATTGTTAATAATGTTTTTGTGAAGAACTTCTTTTTTTCTAATAAAAAAAAAGCGCTTCTCATCATTACTCAAGGAATACACATATTCTCCGAAAGTGTGGCGTATGGAGACGAATAAAGTAGATTCTATGATTTACTAGCAGGACGTTTCGTAGCCCTTGTTACATTTTCAACTGCCATAGACATTAGTTTTGTATCCAGACTCAGAGTTGGAGACTTGTGCGTGTAGAAAGGGAAGGAAGTTATTGATGCTTTTGTTGGTGGTGAAAATTAAGCCTCATTCTTACATGAGTCTCTAGCAGGGGTCTTCTAGTTCATCAGCGTTATTGAACTTAACGAAGATGTCATCTCCATATATACAGTAGATACTAGAATTCTTCTCAGGCAGGAACTTTGCTTCTATTGTTTCTATGAAGAGAAAATCCAGCTCCCAAGGAGAGCAAAATTGCATCGTTGGATGTCGAATCCTTCTATTTGAATCTAGATGTAGACAGAACAATTGAGATTCTACCAAAATAACAAGACTCCCACCTTAGACATTCCTGAGCACGCCCTACGCTCCCTTCTCGAGATGTGCACAAGATAAGTACCTTTTAGAAGCCCAAGAGGACACATGTACGCACGAACAGACGGCGTGGCAATGGGATCCTCTCTTGGGGTCCTCTTCGCCAGTTTCCTCATAGGAATAAAAGAAGAAAAGGTTCTGTCGGAGAAGAAACCTAATATCTACTGTAAATATATAGACGACATATTCGTTAAGTTGAATAACGATAATGAACTAGAAGAACCCCCCATCTACCCACCAGAGACTCATGGAAGAATCATGCTTAATTTTCGTCACCGAAAATAGCATCAATGGGTCCCTTCCCTTTCTAGACGTAGATGTCTCCCATTCTGACTGGATACAAAACTAGTGTCTATGTCATATCTACCAACAATGGGTGGTGTCTAAATCGACACACTGAATGCCACGTAAGATACAAAAGGTTATTGATGCGTACGTTACGAGGGAGTTCATCCACTGTTTAGACTGGACATCTGTTCAACATGAACTTGAATGGACCTCCCTTTTTTTTATTTTATTTTTTATAAATACTGGTGTCCCTAATTACATTTTTGGGAGATCTATCAAGGATGAAGTCGACTGTTGGTACCTTGCACAAAACCGCTACACTGACGCCCCAAACATGACATCCATAAAACTGTTTTACAAAAGCCAAATGAGATCAGCATAAAAAACTGAAGGAAGACCAATACCCGATGATAAATATCTTAATCTTATTATCTTTTACCAGTCCAAGAAGTCTTCCAACCTTTTACTAAGAAACAACTCTTTCCCTCTGAGCCCCTCCAGAGGAGAAACGTCATCTAAATGCATACATATTAACACGAGGACTGGAACTCGTACTTCTTTTGTAGGAATGACGACTACTCGCCTCTACAGACGCCTTACTTTTCCCCCTACAAGTAGCATCCATCAAGAATCATTACCTACACGACCATGGAATCCCCCCGACACAAGAACATCTGGTCAAAGGCACCATAATCCTGGACCAGGATGACGATGCCCATCGTCTTTCCCTATTGGGAGCCATTTATATAGAATATTTATTACCATCTATCAACATCCAGAGTGGTGATCTACTGGCC
>NC_134778.1:50183862-50188862 GCF_046742065.1 Oratosquilla oratoria | reverse complement strand
GCCACGCAGTGCACGTAGCCACGCAGTGCACGCAGTGTACGCAACCACGCAGTGCATGCTGACTACGAGGAGACGAACTACAAGCAACAGTGCACACTGGTGCGACGATTCGGCTACGAGGAATGAACGAAGGTGATGTACGTAAAAGGGCGCGCCGTACGTGTGAGGATGACTACAAAGAAAGCAGTAGATTCAAATTAACATTAACAATTGAAGGTATGGCTACAGGTGTTCTTCGGTATGGAATTATTTCCTCGCAAACAAACATTCCAAAGTTTTTGGGGGGCAGAAAACACGATAGGGATAAACAGGTTTTTAGGTTTGATAGATACCCTAATATTGAAAAAAAAAAAAAAACAGATGATAAAAAGAAAATATAAATTTTAAAAGAAAATGTAGATCCTGAGAAAGGTAGGGCTAGGTTTATAACAAATTTCCAGCAAATGAAAGATATAACCAGATATAAAGATTATACAAAAAAAAAAAAAAAAAAAATCAAGTCAAAGTTTGATCAGCATCCTATCAGGTCAGCTGAAAGGAGACACTATAGATTAAAATTTTAACCATCCCAGATTTATAAGACACACAAGAACAATGTGGAAATATTAGTGATAAGTAATCTGAATAAAGACATAGTCTTAAGAAAAGGTACACAAATAGGATGTTTTCAAGTCCGTACAAAACCTATTAAGATTTTAAATGAAGGTGCTGTGGAGGTGGAATCACCAATTTCATCAATCTGTTCAATTCAGGAAGAAACAGGTTTAGGAGAGAAATACAAGAATCAACTAGAACCTACTAGTTGTCCTGAGTGGGATGAAAGCTTAGTTGCATTGATCTTGAAGCGCAATAAAGCAATTGCTTTGCCGGGGTGACGCCTTGGGCAAAACAACTGTTTTAAAACATCAGATCAAATTAAAACCAGGGACTCATCCTATTTATATACCTACCTACAGATTTCCACAATACAAGCTAATCATCACATATAATGTTATAACAGGATATTATCGAACCTAGCCGAAGTGAACTGAACTTCCCCTTGATTCCGGTGCCAAAATCAAATAGTACCATGCGTCCAGTTATTGATTGTAGGGAATTGAATAAACAGACTATAACTGATAGATTACTATTACCGGTAATAGTAGATATACTTCGAAGTCTGGGAATCGAGAATAGGTATTTTACCACTATAGATATCAAATCTGCGTTCTGGCAGATCAAGTTGCATGAAGATTCACGGGATTATACAGCTTTTTCTACAACAACGGGGCACTATGCGTTCAAACGAATGCCTTTTGGGTTAAGTAATAGTCCATTAACTTATATGAGATTAATGAATACAGTTCTAGATGGGTTGTTAGGAAACACTGCCAGTGTATTTCTAGATGATATTTTAATAGCCTCTCAGATAGAGGCTGAATACCTTAAGAAATTAGATCTAGTATCCTCAAGACTAATTGAAGCAGGATTGAAACTGAAAATTAAAAAATGTAAGTTTTTGCAGAACATAAAAGAGGCAAATATGGACTTGGTACAGTAAATTCAAAGGTAGAAGCAATAAAGAATTATCCAGTTCTGGACAATGTGGAAAGAGAAGTTCCTTGGGGTTGACAGGGTATTATAGGAAATTTATCAAGAGTTATGCAGGCATAACTAATCCATCAAGTTCTTTCCTGAGGAAAGATTCAAAGTTCATTTGTGGACCTGCACAACAACGAGCTTTTGATAAGTTGAAAGATAAACTTACTAGTTCTCCAGTTCTCATTTTTCCTGATTATGATAAGGAGTTCATTCTTTGTACTGATGCGTCTGACATAGGGTTAGGAGGCATACTGATGCATGAGAGAAATGGAACATTAAAAGCAATAGCTTACACATCGAGACTTTGTAATAGGGCAGAAACTACTCCATCACAGAAAAAGCAACCTTAGTAATGATATATTCATTAGAAAGATTTAGAGACATGATACTAGGTTATCCAATCAGTGTGGACTGATCATACAGCTATCCACAACTTATTCATGCATAAGAACCCTAGTGGCAGATTAGTCTGGTGGTTTACTACACTTCAGTGTTATGAGGTTAAGTTTGAATATATTCCAGGTAGAAATAATGTTGCAGCAGATGCACTATCTAGAAATATTAGCAAACCAACGTCAGGGTTGATCAGTTTCATCTGCAGTGTAAGAGGCTGGTAGATAAAGGTAGACAAGTAAGGTAAATAGAGGGGTAGGTGGTGAGAATTTAATTTTATGAGTTGGATGTTTGGTAAACAACAGTCTAGACGAAGGCGTTGCATAATATCGCTCCTCGTCTAAAGTTTATAAACAACGGCTGTATTATGGTGACGTAACAATATGTAATCTAAGCCAGTGATGCATTGGCTTCGAGATTGCCTGAGTAAGCAATATTACTTAAGGCGTTTGTAACAGTCTTTCTGATTTAAGAAAGGATGGAGGAGGAGAATATTTAATTGATTCATGGGAGTAAAGTCACGCCTTTAGGGGAGGTATTTGGATGTAAGAGTAAAGAGCATTGGACTACAGAAATCATGATGTCAATGGAAACTGATCTAGTGATCAAATTGAGGATTCCAGTTGGGAGTCCTCTGGTGTACCTACGACAATAACGTTGTAAAAGGATCAGTGAAGAAAATCAAGAAAATATCTCAACCATTTAAATACCCCACTTCTATTGACTAAGGCGGATGATCTGAGGCATGGAGCCTACAGATGAAAACAAAGTAGTGAAAATTGAGTGACTAACCTACGTAAAGACAGTGATGAAAAGAAAGTTGAAGTTGAAAAGGGACAATAGAAAGGAACAATAGACTGATTAGTGAACAGTAACAACAACGGAGATAACGCGGAGGTAAGCGAAGGGAAACATGCAGTATTAATGAACTAGTAACATTGGATGAGGAAGTTATAATAAGGAAACAAAGAAAATATGTGACTTGGGAAAAGGTAGCCCAGAATTTGATGAACCCAAGAGGTATTCCTCCAAGAAACGATCAAAAGGGTATAAGATAGAGGGACTTCATTTGTACAAAGAACTTTTGTATAGAAAAACAGTTGTAAGTGGGAAGGATATTTGTAGGGGTCCAGAGAGTCAGTTGGTACTTCCACAAAGTCTGGTACAAGAGGTATTGAAATTACTTCATGATGGTGATTGTAGTTTACATCCAGGAAAGGATAAAACTTATAGACAAGCACAACTTATTTATTTCAGCCCTGGGCGGGATTCGAACCCGGACCGCCTTAGTGACGGCCAGGAACTCTAACCACTGCGCCACCATCAAGTCGATGTGTGTGTGTTTGATTCACCATTCACCACGGTCTTGGCTCACGTGTTGGACTCGTGATCGACAGTTATTAACCTCCCAGATGAGAGTTCAGAGCTCGTATGATCGATATATGGGTAACACTGTGACCTTACATGCACACATACACACAACTCCCCGTCCACGAGAGTTGGAGTAACACCCCGCACCGCAGCGATGGTGATATTATTTCAGCCCTGGGGGGGGGGAGTCGAACCCGGACCGCCGCAGTGACAGGTGGGAACTCTAACCACAGCGCCACGAGGTGTGTGTGTGTGTGTGTGTGTGTGTGTGTGTGTGTGTGTGTGTGTGTGTGTGTGTGTGTGTGTGTGTGTGTGTGTGTGTGTGTGTGTGTGTGTGTGTGTGTGTGTGTGTGTGTGTGTGTGTGTGTGTCTGTGCCTGTGATTCACCATGGTCTTGGATCACGTGTTGGACTCGTGACCGACAGCTTTTCCCTCACGGAAGAGCTCTCAGAGCTCATATTTGACCGATCTATGGGTAATGCTGTGACCTTACACGCACACATAACCCCCATGAGAGTTGGGGTAATGACTCGCAGGGCAGCGATACTAAAATTATTTCAGCCCTAGAGGGATTCGAACCCGGACCGTCATAGCGGCGGCCGAGAACTCTACCAGCTGCGCTACCGATCGATGGTGCACGCGCGCGCGTGTCTGTGTATGTGTGGGCATATGTGTGCGTGAATATGTGTGTGTGTGTGTGTGTGTGTGTGTGTGTGTGTGTGTGTGTGTGTGTGTGTGTGTGTGTGTATGTGTGTGTGTGTGTGTGTCCATGTGTGTGTGTCCATGTGTGTGTGTGTGTGTGTGTGTGTGTGTGTGTGTGTGTGTGTGTGAGTGTGTGTGTGTGTGTGTGTGTGTGTGTTTGTGTGTGTGTGCATGCGTGTGCGTGCCAGTGTGTGTGCGTGCCAGTGTGTGTGCGTGCCAGTGTGTGTGTGTGTGTGTGTGTGTGTGTGTGTGTGTGTGTGTGTGTGTGTGTGTGTGTGTGTGTGTGTGTGTGTGTGTGTGTGTGTGTGTGTGTGTGTGTGTGTGTGTGTGTGCTTGCGTGCGTGTGTGTGTGTGTGTGTGTGTGTGTGTGTGTGTGTGTGTGTGTGTGTGTGTGTGTGTGTGTGTGTGTGTGTGTGTGTGTGTGTGTGTGTGTGTGTGTGTGTGTGTGTGTGTGTGTGTGTGTGTGTGTGTGTGTGTGTGTGTGTGTGCTTTAGAACAGGTAAAAACGGGCTGGATCACAGCAAAAATAGAATCAAATTAGGAGCTTGTTAACCTGACCATATACGAATACAAGCATTTGACTTCCACCATCTGAGAATGACAATATCAGTAATATATCAATCCGGACTGATATCCTGAATAAAAGCCGACATCATCCCGAATATTTAAGATGTTCATCAAGACAAACCTTCTCCTGAACGGCGGAATTCGCTTGAATTATTTGTCGTATATCGTCTTAGTAGCAACCAGATTCCTTTTTTCACATTTCTATTTCCATGAACTCACTGCCTCGACAACTTGTTGACTCCAGTTTCTGTCTGTACTTCCATCTCCCTCCTCTTTTTCGTCCCTGCTCTCCGTGTTGTTCTGCTATTTTCACCTCTTCGTAACTCCATTTTTCATCTCCATCCTACGCCATCCTTGTCCTTCAGTTTAATTCTCTTTGCCTACCT
>NC_134778.1:50173862-50176362 GCF_046742065.1 Oratosquilla oratoria | reverse complement strand
TCGAAGAAGAAGAACTCGAAGAACTCGAAGAAGAGGAAGAAGAAGAACTCGAAGAACTCGAAGAAGAAGAAGTAGAACTCGAAGAAGAAATCGAAAAACTCGAAGAAGAAGAACTCGAAGAACTCGAAGAACTCGAAAAAGAAGAACTCGAAGAACTCGAAAAAGAAGAACTCGAAGAACTCGAAAAAGAAGAACTCGAAGAACTCGAAAGAGAAGAACTCGAAGAAGAACTCGAAGAAGAAGAACTCGAAGAAGAAGGAGAACTCGAAGAAGAAGAACTCGAAGAAGAACTCGAAGAACTCGAAGAAGAACTCGAAGAACTCGAAGAAGAACTCGAAGAAGAACTCGAAGAAGAACTCGAAGAAGAACTCGAAGAACTCGAAGAAGAACTCGAAGAACTCGAAAAAGAACTCGAAGAACTCGAAGAAGAACTCGAAGAACTCGAAGAAGAACTCGAAGAACTCGAAGAACTCGAAGAACTCGAAGAAGAACTCGAAGAAGAACTCGAAGAACTCGAAGAAGAAGAAGAAGAAGAAGAAGAACTCGAAGAAGAAGAACTCGAAGGACTTGCGAGAACAGCTAGATGTTGACAAGAAATAAAAAGCAATATGATTTTGATATTTTATTTTCCAAAAAAGGGGCGTAGCCCAGGGCGCGCAGCGCCCGCGCCTAAGGCGCAGCGCCGCAGGCCAAGGCCCCCGGCGTAGCCGGGCCGGCGCAGCCGGTGGGCTTGTATTTCATTAAAAAATATTTTGGTTAGGGTTAAAGTTAGGTGGGACATGGTTAGGTTAGGGATTATTCACGAACTCCTAGGTTTTTGCAGATAGACCCCTAAAACCATATATATTCTGAAACCTTATAACCCAAGGTACTTGGATAACTATATTTCATTTGACTGTCTGTCTGTCTGTCTGTCTTTTTGTTTGTTTGTTTGTTTGTTCACGAACACCTTCTAGGGTTTTGGAGATAGACCCCCATAACAATATATATTCTGATACCCTATCACTCCAGGTACTTGGATAATTATATTTCACTTAGAAAAATATGTTGGTTAGAGTTAAGGGTTAAAGTTAGGTGGGGGTTTGGTTAGGATAGGGGTTATTCACGAACTCGCCAGAAAGCTCGGGTAATTTGGCTAGTATATATATATATATATATATATATATATATATATATATATATATACATATATATATATGTATGTATTATATATATATATATAATATGTATACACACACACACACACACACACACACACACACACACACACACACACACACACACACACACACACACACACACACACACACACACACACACACACACACACACACACACACACACACATATATATATATATATATATATATATATATACATATACATATGTGTGTGTGTCGTGCTTGTGTGCATTTAGATAGGAGCGCAAGTCCTTGAGCTGTAGACTGCACAGAAGGGACTGATAAAGCGCCTGTAAAGGATCAGCATCTGATAAAAAAGAGAGGGAAATCAGAACTTCTTTAGAAGATACTTACCTGAAGTTCTGTGGATATGAAAGTATTCATCAGCATCCCCGCCTGATATAGTGAAGGAGATGTTGGAGGGAGCTAAGTCCCCATCTCGGGCTTCGAGCGTAACCACGGAAGTCATCGGTGGGAGGTCCTCCTCGACGGTAGGGTAGTATGCAGGTTGGATGGTTTGTGGCACGTGATCATTGACGTCCTCAACTTCCATGTAGACCTGCAGGAGGGAAGAGGGCATTGTGAACATATGTTGGGAATTCACAGTAAAAGTACCATTTATAAAGCACAACTCGTATTTGTTTGTTTGTTCGTAAATAAGGTGAGAAATACAAACACACACACACACACACACACACACACACACACACACACACACACACACACACACACACACACACACACACACACACACACACACACACACACACACACACACACACACACACACACACACACACACACACACACACACACACACACACACACACACGACTCGATGGCTCGGTGGTTAGAGTTTCCGGCTGCCACTGCGGCGGTCCGGGTTCTAACCCCATCCAGGGCTGAAATAATTTCAGTATCACTGCGCTGAGAGTAGTTACTCCAACTCTTATGGGCGGGGAGTTGGGTGTGTGTACGTGTAAAGGTGACAGCATTACCCATAGATCGATCATATATGAGCTCTGAGCTCTCTTCCGGGAGGGAAAAAACTATCAATCATGAATCCAACACGTGATCCAAGACCATGGTGGTGAATCACATACACACACACACACACACACACACACACACACACACACACACACACACACACACACACACACACACACACACACACACACACACACACACACACACACGTTCACACATGAACGGCGTTTTCAGCTTGAAAAGGTTTAATTGATTACACACCCTTATTGTTCCTCTTAAGGAAAAGAGATGGAATGTGACTATGTGAAATTGCAACATTATTCATATGG
>NC_134778.1:50148862-50153862 GCF_046742065.1 Oratosquilla oratoria | reverse complement strand
AGTAAGGAAGAAAGGTAAGGAAGATTATATATTGAAGAAGAGATAAGGGGGAAGGAAAAAAGAAGGTTAAACAAAATTGTTCATGAAAATGGATAAAAAAGAGAATATAAAAGCTGCAAAATAAAAGAGATAGCATGAAGAAAGGAGGGAGAAAGGAGTTGATGGCATGAAGAAAGTGGAATAATGAAAAAAATCAATGGAAAAGGGAACAAAGGGGAAGGGACTCGGGAAGGGACTGAAGAAGGGGGAAGCAAAGAAATGGACAAAAGACTGTCTATAAAAAGGGAATTGGCAGAGAATTTTATTATAGAGAGGGAGGAGGAGGAGGAAGAATGAAAGAAAGGTTGAGGAGAAAAGCAATATGAAAAAGAATTACATACAGGGAAAAAGGAACAAATAGAAAACAAGAAGTGGAAAAGCAAAGGAAAAACGTGGAAATTATGTGGAAGAAGAGAGTAGACATGAAAATTTTTTAATACTAGAAATAAGCTAGGAATAAGAAAATTGACGGGCGGAGAGAGGAAAAGAGATTGGGGTGAGAGGCAGAGAGGGGTGGAATAAATCGTCGGCAATAACTAGCACTTCTAATCTTGGGGGACACGATCGGATCGGTGAGATAGTCATAGAAGACTTACGTGAAGGAATTATATAAATTTGGGGGTAGATAAACGGAGTGATAATAATAGAAGTCAAGAAGAAGTCAGCATTTTTTTTAAATGGATATTCAACACAAATGACGCTAGGAAAAGAAACATGTAGTACCTATCTGCGGGTATATTTCTAAAGTCTTTAAACTATTAATTGCATAATCAATATCCTGACCATATAAAGTGGAGGAGGAGGAGGAGGAGGAGGAAGAGGCGGAGAGAGAGAGAGAGAGAGAGAGAGAGAGAGAGAGAGAGAGAGAGAGAGAGAGAGAGAGAGAGAGAGAGAGAGAGAGAGAGAGAGAGAGAGAGAGAGAGAGAGAGAGAGAGAGAGAGAGAGAGAGAGAGAGAGAGAGAGAGAGAGAGAGAGAGAGAGAGAGAGAGAGAGAGAGAGAGAGAGAGAGAGAGAGAAAGAGGTGGTGTGAGGGAAGGAAAGAGAGGAATGAGTGATACAGAGCAAAGTAGTGGAAAAAGAGGGAAAACACAATAGTGCGATTTTTTTTAGAGAACGTAACAGAGTTGTGAGTGAATAAGAGAGCGACAGAGAGAGTGAAAGAGAGAATGTTAGGTGGAAATCACAAAAGGATTATATATGGTAAAAGAACGAGTTGAAGAAGAATTGGATGTTGATGACAAAGACAAAAATAAAGACAAATAGATGTGAAAGGGAAAATTCGAGGACAGTCGAAGTAAAAAATGGGGATCAATTGCCCGACACAAGAAAGAGAAATATAAAAGAGAGCGACGAATCATAAGTGAAGTCTGATTCATAAGCGAAAGAAAACGGTGATGAGATCAGGTGCAATGAGCCAAAGAAATCAGGTTTTTGTAAGTTAAGATATGAGAGATGTAACTTAGAAACAAGGCACAAGGGTATCGATAATAAAGGAAGATGAAAAAGAAGGAATAGAAAAATAGAGAGGAAAATGAGGAGAAAGGAGATATAAGAGAAGGCAAAGAATAAATGAACAAAACTTTAATAACAACAAAAGCATATACAACTAAAATCATACGATTCCGAAAGAAGAACGGGAAGAGAGGATCGATTGGGGACTAACAAACGATTGTACTGGTGTACCCACAGTGAAAAATGGGAACGAAAAAACAAATACACAGAGAAAGAAGAAATAAACACACTATTCGTATGTTTTCGCAAAGGAGACAAACACTCGATAAACGCTGAAAGAGTCTCCAGGGAGAAGGCAATAAACGGCGGAAGAGGATCCTAAAGTGTAAAAGGTTCTAAAAATGGAAGAGGAGCAGCAGGATTAGGATTAGAATTAGGAGGAGGAGGAGGAGGAGGTGGAGGAGGAGGAGGAGGAGGAGGAGAAGGAGGAGGTAGAGGAGGAGGAGGAGGAGGAGGAGGAGGAGGAGGAGGGAACAAAGGAGAACAACTTGGAATAAGACAACACGTAGGAGGACGAGTACGACGAAGATGATGTGGAGGAAGAGGTGGACGAGGAGGGCGACAAGGGCGAGGAGGGCTAAGAGGATAAGGAGGACGAGGAGGGAGAGGAGGATAAGGAGGACGAGGAGGGAGAGGATGGTAAAAGCGAAGAGGGGGACGAAGAGGCTGAGAATTAGGAGGAGAATGTGAAGGACAGGGAGGAGTAGGAAAAAAGATAAAAAGGAGAGAGAATGAAGAAAGTAGAAGAAGGAAGGTGGAAAAGAGGAAGAAAAGAATCATAAGTAGATCTGGTAGAAAGAATGGGGAGGATGTAAACACAGTCGAAGTAAAAAAAAAATATGTTTTGTAGTCGTATCAGTTCGACTACAACATAGGGTGGCTGCGGTGATCGTAGGACATTTCATTAAATGCATTTAGTGACTGTAAACTCTGTGCGACTTCGAACAACGTCTTTATAGATTTTTTGTGTGTTCCGGTGCTGTATATATATAAATATAAATATAAATATATACCTGTATATATATATATATATATATATATATATATATATGTATATAAGGAAATACAGTAAAGAGATACAGACAGTATATATACAGAGGTAAAAATATTTTAGGAAACACGGAAAGATGTGTCACACAAGCCTGAGAAAATTACCAACAGCCCTCAGGTCACAGATGGACCAAATGTCCGGGCAGGAAAACATGTAACAATTTTCTTTGAAATAAAATTATCAAGCCTGTACAATATTAATCTAAGCCTAGGTATGTACAGGCTTGATAATTTTATTTCAAAGAAAATTGTTACATGTTTTCCTGCCCGGACATTTGGTCCATCTGTGACCTGAGGGCTGTTGGTAATTTTCTCAGGCTTGTGTGACACATCTTTCCGTGTTCCCTAAAATATTTTTACCTCTGTATATATACTGTCTGTATCTCCTTTACTGTATTCCCTTGATGATGTCTTAAATAGACGAAAACGTTCGGACTACGTTTCTTATTTACCAGTGGGTTTTTTTCTGCAAAATGTATATATATATGTATGTATATATATATACATATATATATATATACATATATGTGTATATATATGTATATATATGTATATATATATATATATATACATATTTGTATAAATATATATATATATATATATGTATATATATATATACATATATATATATATATATATATATAAATTTAGAATGTAATTATCTACACTAATCAAGAAGCAGAATTTACTGAAGCTGCTATAATGGGCAGGGGTTTGGTGCAAACCGCCTATATATGACAATCACCAGGAAAGTGAATCTGGATTCTCTTAATTGTTATGCAACAATTTGACCTACGTAGTATCCAGTCAAGGCCACCACAACCCGAATTTGGAAACCATCCCTACACACAATGGCTCACAAGGGGGCTCCAACCCTGGGGAAATCTTGAACCTTCAGCTCAGATGTCGATGCATCTTTCGTAATGGCCTCCCATTATTTTTTCATTTATTTCATTTTCTTCTTCTACACTGTGTGGTATACATTCATTGTCTTGTCGTCCTCAATCTCTCCAATGTGTGTAGCAGCCACGTAAAAGTGAATGACTACTTGGTGTATTTTGTTTCACATGTGAATGGCGTCCTTCGAGCGACAACGACTATGCGATCGTCTCCATACTATACGTGGTGTAGATACCAGGTGACATGCGACACGAGAAGCACCGTCACTGACGCCACTTAGAATATTTAAGCCACGTCCCCTCTACCTCTGCCTGATCTCTGCTGATCAAAGATATTTTGCTGTCTGCAATAGGATCGTTGTATGTACAGTATATCTACTTCCACATGTAGTTTGAACCAAACTTCCTTTTCTCTGCGTTCCAATACCTCAACAGTCCAACCACATAGGGTAAAGCTGAGGGCTTTGGCCGCAGCAACGTACCTCCTTGCGTAGGCGCCTCACCTTCTTCACTACTTCTTCGCTGTCTTACATTGCTTCCAGCGTCGATTCCTATTTTGCCACCCATTCTTCAGTGTGTGATCCCCTACGGCGACCACTGACTTGTCCTGGCTATCCAAATACATTCGCTAAATTTGATTGCTGCACACTTGACAATGCATCTCCTGGTACATGCTCCTCACTTGTTGTGTTTGTTTAAGTCGTCGTACAAGGATTCCGCCACCTCTCTCCCTTACTTCTTCGCCGACTCCTGCTGCGTTTGCTTTATTGCCACCTCGTGGACCACCCATCGCGTCCCATTTGACACCTTCTGCTGCGTTTCCGTCATCGTCTTCTGTGTTTCCACTAGTTCACGTTTATGACATTCATCGGCAAAAGCCATATGTTTTTATTCATCTGAGCACCACCCACTGGACTGAAGGAGATTTTGGGCGAAATGACTCAATCCTATAGCAAGGCTCTACCCACAAACTGAATGAAATTTTGTGGCGTCAGCCAAAACAAATTCTACAACGTATGAAGAGGCTAAACGCAGGCGACGAGGAGTGGTAGAAGGACCCTCGTATTCTCTACCTTACTCCATTCCTTTGCATTTCTTTCTACTTTGTCCTTATCTGTTTCTTTCTTCTCTCGCACTTTATGATCGTAAGCATGGTGATGAAGATGAATATGATGATGATGATGATCATCATCATCATGATCATCATCTTCATAATCATCTTCATCATCATCATACTGTACCTTTCTTTTTCTTCTTTTATCATTCTCTTCTGTTCCTAATCTTATTCTCCCTCTCACTTCCTCCTCCCTCTCCTTTCCTCTTCCTCCTCCTTCGCCTCCTCCTCTTCCTTCTTCGCCTCCTCCTCCTCCTCCTCCTCCTCCTTATTCACTCCCTTTCCGCCAAGCCAATTTGTATGTTTGCGGTGTTGTCAACAAATTCACTGCAGTCACCGTTTTTCTTCATTGACACTCTAACGGCTCCCCTTCCTCCCCCTCCTCC
>NC_134778.1:50138862-50143862 GCF_046742065.1 Oratosquilla oratoria | reverse complement strand
GCTGACAATCAAACAAACAAGATCAAAAGCGCAGCACCCTTGACGGAGATAATGAATGTGTAAGTGCTTTCTCTCTGCTCGATGCTCTTTTCTTGATCAATATTCTCTCTTTTTTTATTATATTCATTTTTCATTATTTATTTCTTCAAAATGTCTCTCATCCTGCTTGCCTCTATTCTCTTTTTATTACCATCTCTCCCTCCTTCTCCTCCTTATTCCTTAATTTATTTCCTTCGGGGCATACCGCTCCTCAGAGCAGCAATGAAATGTCGGGGGTTTGTTTTATTATTATAAAAATCAGCAGCATAAATGTATGCTGCAGCGCAGCATGACTAAGGAAAGTTGTATAGCGAGGCATTGGAAAAGGAGACGGAAAGGGACCTGGGAAAGAAAGAAAAAAGAAAAAAAAGAGGGAAAAAGACAAGGAACACGGTATGAGGGAGGAAAGGAAGAACGAAAGAAATAAGGGAAGGAGAGAGGGAGGAAGAAAAGGAAAGGGAGACAAAGAGTGGAGAGAGGAAGGGAGAGGAAGAGTGGAGACAGGGAGGGAGGAAAGGAGGAAAGGGTAGTGATGACGGAAGGGGGTGGGAGGAGGAGGAAGGCGGTGAGGAGGGGGAGAAATGGAGACTTGGGAAAGAGAGGATGAGGGAGAGAGAAGGAAAGTAAAAGAGAGAAAAGGAAAGAGGAAGGGAGGGAGAGGGAAGGGTGGGGGGAAGGGGAGGGAGGGGAAGGAGGAAGGGGAGGAGAGAGGGGGAGGGAGAAAGGGAGGAAAGAACAGGGGGAAGGAATGATGAGAGGAAGGTATGAGAAAGAAAGACGTCGAAAAGAGGTAAAGGGAAAGAGAAAAAGAGAAGGAAGAAGGAAGTGGAGGGGGAGGTGGTGGAGTGAGGGATGGAAGGGAGGGAGGGAGGGAAGAGAGGGAGGTGAGGGAGGAAACGAAGAATTGATGAAAGGACAGGAGGAAAGAAGGATGGTAGGGAAAAAGGGAAAGGAAAGAGATAGATAAATAGATAGATAGAAAGATAGACAGATAGATAGATAGATAGATAGATAGATAGATAGATAGAGAGAGAGAGAGCAGAGATCCCGACAATATGTCTTCAAGTAGTTTCACCTTTGTACCTTCGTATACACAAGATATACAAACATGACTGAATTGCGCAGGCCAAAATAATACAAAGAGAAGACATGTTACCTAGATAAGGGAATTTCGTTTTATTGCGATTCTTGATGGACAGGTGGTAGCCCAATCGGTGGAAATCTCACGTGCGTGCTTACATTTGGCACAGTGCATGTTAACATTTGACACTAAAATGGAGCTCCGTGGCGTGTTCTCCATTGTTTGGCTATTGACATCTGCATCAAAGGAAAGTATCTCCTTTGTATAAATCGTCATAATATGTTATTCCTGCTGTTGCTATAAATTTTACGGTAACATTAAATAAATATATTTCATCATGTTCTTCATCAATTTCGACAAACTCTTATTAGCTCTCAAATTATCAGCACCATCTCTCTTCACGTCAATATATTTGTTTTTCTAAATCAGTGTTCTGGAATCCAACAAGGATCACTTCTACTTCGTGGATACCGAGCTCTTATGCACTCCCTAAACAAGTGTCCTTCTTCATGAACACCATCCCCAACTAACACCACTTCTAATACCTCACGAACATTTCTGACTCTATCATTTTTCATCAAATAAATAAACCCCTCGACCAGCACTTCAGCATACTCCTTCCACTAACACCCATTATTCCAACACCATCATTTCTTTTTCTTGCACCATTATGATTACTCTCCTCCCATTACACACCAATATACTCCAACACCACGACTACATCCATCACCACCATTAATCATTCTTCCCCAATATCATCATACTCCATCAACCCCGACCCTTCTACCATCATCACCAAACCGCCAGTAACCACTTACTTCGTCTAACACACCTGATACTACGAGGACGCAAGAAAGTTTGCGACTTTTACCTAAGTGAGGACGGCTGGGAGCTTTTATCGTACTCGTTCGATGTAACCCTAACTCCATACCTTCCTCCATCCCTCCCCCCTCCTTCCTCTTCTTACCCTGTCTCCTCCTCTGTTCTTCCTTCCCTCCGTTTCTCACTGTATCCTCTCCTTTCCCTTCCTCCTTTCCTTACCCTTCTCATATATTATCACTTATACTTAAGTACACTCATATTCACAAGCTCTCACACTTACTCATTCCTTTACTCATTCACACTTCCCCATCCCTTTTTATCGTTATACTTGGGGGACGTTTCACTCTTACCTGCACTGCTGCCCAGTCGTGCCTTGAAAATAATCTCGCTTTAACTCATATCTATTATTATTAATTCCATACGCTTTCACATTATCAAGCATTCACACACGTATTCATGTACTCAGGGACTTTTAATAAACACCTCATGGCCCGTTTACACTCATGCTGTTTCTCCATTCTTGCATCTACTTTCATTTGCTTTTACGTTTACACATTCAGCGTATTCACTCTTTAGCAAATGATCAAATATCAATGCACATCCATTATGGCCTTCGTCCTGAGCAAGGACATTTGTGAGTAGACAATCACAAACGCATTCTCTCATTCGTCACGTGGTTTCCTCAGTCGATCCTGACGCCAAACATTACCTTCTGTCTTTATACCATTTACCCTTTCCCAAAGGTTCTTTAACCCATTAAACTCCGATGACAAGATGTCTTGTCATTTGGTCAAATAAAACAAAAAATCATAAAACACCAAAATGTTTGATCAAACACCAGAAAAACAGGACGTCACTCTGACGTCATATTTTTCTGGTGTTTGATCAAACATTTTGGTGTTTTATGATTTTTTGTTTTATTTGACCAAATGACAAGACATCTTGTCATCGGAGTTTAATGGGTTGATACTGATATACACTACAGATTTTTCTGTCTAAAATCAGGTTTAATTGAGGGGTGGGCTTCAGACTGATGGGTGTTCAATCGAAACTCTCAACCCCGCAACCCCCGCACTCATTAAAGTAGAATAATTTGGTATATCTCCCTTTCCTTAGGATAAATAAATAAATGAACGAATAAACAAATTAATCAAATAATAAATGAACAAATAAACAAACAAACAAGTAAATGAATGAATAAATGAATAAATAAACAAATGAATATACAAGTAAATAACAATTAGATAAACAAATGAATGAATGAATAAATGAATGAATGAATGAATGAATGAATGAGTGAATTGATACCTAAAAGAAGGACACAAATGAGACGAGGGGTATGAAGGCGTGGAAGATTGAGAAGAGTGGAAAGGGGGGGGGCAATAATGACGTCAATAAGGCCGAGGCTTAAGTTCAATGAGGTTGGGGTGAGTAGCAGTAGGCAAGTATTTGGAGGTTGTAGTAGGGTGACATTAGTTGACGCTGTCCGATTGGGGTGCGGGGCGGGGGGGGGGCGATCTTATCTTGGGCAGATAAGAGGCTGAACCTTGTTAAGGGAATGGGGGGCAAATACAGGCAAAGGAATCATGAAATGAGGACACCTATAAAACAGAAACTGGAAGAGTAGAATAAAAGATTTAGGCGTTGAAATAATAATGAAGCTTGTGAAAAGATAAGGAAAGGGATAGACAAAGAGTGAGAATCTAAAGAGGAACTCTAAAAATAGCAAAAATGGTTGCCAAGGAGGAGAGGAGGAAGGTGATAACATGGAAAGATGTAAGACGGTAGATGAAATTGACTAAAGGAAGGAGAAAAGAAAAACATGGAGGTACTTGAAACAGAGGGAGATGCGGTGAAATGTGCGGAGGATGGAAATATGTGAACAATTAAAAGTACAGGTTGAAGTCAAGTTGAAAATGACTTCAGGGAATAAGAAGAAACTGCAGGAGTTGGGGAAAGGGAAGAGGCTGGGGATGGCATAGGAGAATTTGAAGAAGAATAGTGGTCATGTAAAACACAGGGTCGGGAAGAAAAGAGGACGAAAAGAAACGGGCATTGAAGTAGAGGGAAGAAATGACCTCAAAATAAAGATAAAATGGAAACAAGGGGAAGGAATAGAAACGAGAAGAAAAGGAAGGGGATAGAAAAGAGGGTGGTGATCAGGAGAACAAAACGAAAGGAAATGAAGGAAAAAAAGGACATAGAGAAATAAAATGAGATGGAAAGGAAAGAGAAAGGAGGGGCAAGGGGCGAGAAGGAAAAGGAAAGGGAAGTAATCGGTGAGGAAAGAATAGGAAGGGAAGGAATGGATATGCGATCGATGGAAAGGAAAAGAGTGTAAAGGATGGGACTGAGAAAGGGAAAACTGGGGAGAAATAGGCGGCTAAGGAAATAAGAACTGGGAAGGGTGGGTGGGCATGGAAGGGAATGGGAAAGGAAGAGAATTGTAAGGAAAAGAATGGACAGTAAGGAAACAAAAAAGGGAAGATAGGGGAAGGGTGAGAATAGGAAGTGTAATGATGAGATAGGTGAAAAGATATACAGAGCGAATGACAAGGTGTGAATGAGAAAAGAGGGAATATAAATGAGAAGAGGACGAGGAGGGAATGTGGAGGAAGGAGACTGGAAGGGAGGAGTGAATAGCGAATGAAAATGGTGAGGGAGGGGAACGTGGTGGAAGGAACGGGGAGGGAGGGAAAGGAAAGCGAGGGAACAGTAAAGAAGGGAATGGATAAATGGAGAATGGAAAAGGAATAAATGGGAAGAAATAGAAAGGAAAGGCAGGGAATAGGAAGACATGGAGTGGGAATGGAAGTAATAGGAGAGGCGTGGGAATGTGGGAATGTAAAGAACAGGAAGGACGTTAATGGGGAATAAAGAAACGGGGAAGGAGAGAAAGGGATTGAGAAACGATGAAATGAGGAGGCAGGGGAGTGGAGATAATGGGAATAAGTGAGAAGGGGAAGAATAGAAGGAGAGATAGTTAGATGGGAGAGAATGAGAAGGCAGTGAATGAAAAGTAATAGATATTGAAAGATGGTGAGGAATGGAAGGGTCA
>NC_134778.1:50126362-50131362 GCF_046742065.1 Oratosquilla oratoria | reverse complement strand
GTGTATGTGTGTGTGTGTGTGTGTGTGTGTGTGTGTGTGTGTGTGTGTGTGTGTGTGTGTGTGTGTGTGTGTGTGTGTGTGTGTGTGTGTGTGTGTGTGTGTGTGTGTGTGTGTGTGTGTGTGTGTGTGTGTGTGTGTGTGTGTGTGTGTGCGTATTTATTTATCTAGTTGTATTTATTTACCTAGTTGTATCCTATTGGAAGGGTAGCTAAGCTCGTGGTGTCCCGTCTTTGTATTTCGCAGTATCTAGATTGCTCTTAAATTCGTGTATGCTTTTGCACACCCTATTTTTTTCGTTGTTTGTTCCAAGTGTCCACCACTGTGTGGAAAACTTATTTTCTTCAGATCTCTTCTATAACTATCCTTTTTGAGTTTCTTTCCATGTCCTCTTGTGTTTCTCTTGTCCCAATATAGTAAGTTCTCTCTATCAAATATTTCCGTGCCTTTTATGATTCTATAGATGAGCAGTACGTCGCCTCACTCTCTTCTTTGTTCCAAAGTCGGTAACTTCAATTTAGCCAGTCTCTCTCCATATTACAAGTTTGAAAGTACTGGGGCCATTTTCGTGGTTGCTCTCTGGATTCTTTCAATTTTCTTTATATTATTTTTGGTACTGGGTGACCATAATGTAGCAGCATACTCCAGTATAGGCCTTATTAATGTGACTAATATTTTTTTTAATAATTTCTTCGTCCAAATAGGTAACCCCACTTTTATTGATCTTAGCAAGGTATAGGGGTCTCTGACAATTTTGTTTATTTATCAGAGGATAAGTCGTTTTCAGATCCCACTATTTCTACCTTTTTAGTTCCAATTGTATATTGTCCTGATATTCTTTTTTTACTTTTTCCGAACTCCATTATGTTACATTTCTTAATGTTGAAGTCCACTTCCCACTTCTGACTCCATTTCCAAACCTTGTTCAGGTCTCTCTGTAGTGATTCGCAGTCCGTTTCGGTTTTCACTTTCCTCAACAGTTTAGCATCGTCTGCAAAGAAGCTCATGTAACATTCTACATCATCATTCATATCATTCACATAAATAGCTAACATTATTAGAGCCAATACAAATCCTTGCGGGACTCCACTAATCACCTCCTTCCAACCTGAATACTTTTCTCTGAGTACTACTCTCATTTTTCTACCATGTAGGAAATTCTCCATCCAGTTTAGTAGGTTACCTTGTATTATCACTCGTAGGTTTTCCTATTTTTTTTTTTAAATAATTTTTGTGTGGTACTTTGTCGAAGACTTTTTGTAAGTCTAGGAAAGCACAATCAGCCCATCCATCTCTTTCTTGTATCATATCTATTAATCTTGAGTAAAAATAGATTAAATTTGTGATACATGGTCTTCTCTGTCTGAATCCAAATTGCCTTGGGTTTATTATGCTGTTTTCTTCCATGTGTTTTACCCATCTATTCTTGATAATATTCTCACAAATTTCGCTACAATGCTTGTATTGGTACAATGTGGGCATTTTTCCAGTCCTTTGGTATTTTTCCTTCTTTGAGTGAGCATCTTGTTTATGTTGTACATTTTGTCCATTAGTTCTTCTTTGCATTCTTTTAGTATCCAGTTTGCAATTCCGTCCGGGTCGTGCGATTTCCTAACGTCAAGGCTCGTTAATTGCTCCATTATTTCTTTTTGTGTTATTATTATTTCCCTCATGGGGGGAGATCGCACTTCGCTTCCTTCGTCCCATTACTGTGCTTTTTCTCTAGTAAAAACAGACTTGAAGTGATTGTTCATGACTTCGGCCATTTCTAGATCTATGTATTCTGTATTTCCCTGTCGCAGTTTTACCATTTCCTGTTTATTTTTAAGTTTACCATTCATATATCTGTAGAATAGTTTGGGTTGATCTTTACATTTTTCTATGATGTCTTTTTCATAGTTTCTATTTTTCTCTCTGCGCACTTTTACATATTCATTTCTAGAGTTTATATATATTTGCCATTTTCCGTTTTTTTATATTTTCTCCATCTTTTCCAAGCTTTGTCTCTTCTATCTTTTGCCTCACTGCATCTTCTGTTGAACCAGCATTTAACGTACACCCTCTTTTGTTTCTGTATTGGTATGTACCTATTGACTACTTCATTATAGATTTCCATCAAGATCGTCCATTTCTCTTCCACTTTTGTCTCATCAATGTAGTTTCTTTTTTTCTCAATTTGCATTTTGAAATAATTTCTTAAAATTTTCAAAGTCCGTTTTGTTGTACATCAATCTTCCTTTTCTGTACTTTTCATTTCTCTCCTTTAGTTCAGCCTCTATTAGTATGTGGTTACTCTTTCCAAATGGTGATTTGTATTCAATCTTATCTACAATTTCAGGTTCTGTTGTAAATATTAAATGCATCCTCGACGGCTCTTGATTACTTCTGTATCTGGTATTTTCATTGACCCATTGTGTCACTGTATGATCCATGATCATGTCCAGTAATACATTTACCCATAGATCCTCTCCGCCCTTCACTGTCATCTCCTCCCAACAGATTTCTTTGCAGTTAAAATCCCCCATAAGTACCAGGTTACGTCCGTCCTTTAGCATCTTGTTTAATGAATACCTTGCATCTTCTAACATTTTTGAATGCTCATTCCCTTTCCAAGAGCCCATTTTTGGGGGAACAAAAATCATCATAACCTTTCTATTTTTCATGTTTCTGTCTTCGACTTTTATCATGATAATTTCTACATTGTTTTTACTCTCACTACCTTCGATACATTCAAGTTTTTCTTGGCCAAAAACATGATTCCTTCTCCTTGTTTCTCGTTTCTATTTTTAATCTCATAATTGTATAACCCGTGCCCAACACTATTAGGTGGTATTGAACTCCTTAATTTTGTCTCCACAATCCCCATTATGTCTGTTTTTTCATCTGACAGGTAATCGTTCAGTTCATTCAATCTTGAGATTAATCCGTCAATGTTAGTATAGGCCACTTTTAATTTTTTTTAGCTCTCCATATGCTTTTTCTCTCATATACCTCACCAGACCATGTTTTTCCCTTAGTCCATATACCACAATAGTTTTTTTTCTATCCATTGTATCTCTAACCTAATTTGCCTTATCTTTAATATTTTGAATGATTGTATCTTTTGCATTTTCCTGCATCTGTTGTTTTACTATTTCTTTAAAGGTAATTTCTTTGTTTTCTGTTTTCATTCCATTTCTTAATCTTTTGCATACTTTCCTCACCTAAGTTTTCTTCAATTCTTTCAGTAATTTCTTGTATCTTGTTATTTACCTCTTTTTTAAGTTCTCACTATGGGTAGTATCACTAATCTTCATTTTTTCATTTTCACATTTAAATTCTATTATATATTTCTTATTACCTGGAGTTTGTTTCTAAGTTCAGAGTTTGATTTCTTCAGATCGGATATCTCTTTGTTAGCTTGGGTTAAACATTCCATGAATTTTATAATCTGCTTGCCTAGTTCAGTGAATTCGTTCTCCCACCATTTTCTGTTATTACTCATTTCCCTTTCCATGTCTAAGATTCGACTCACATTTCTTCTTTCGTACTTACCAAAACCGGAAAAGGAGTCTTTCATTATACAGTCAAAATCTTACTGGCGTCTCAATTCCTCTGTTTACATTATACTTTGGCATGGCGCCCCTAGATAGCTCTGCTTTCGAGTCGACATTCGTCTCAAAATCATCCTTTTTATTTTCCTGCATTTTCTCCTATCAAATCAATCTAACACTGCAGAGAAATCATTTGGGTAACCATAATTGCTCCCCCTCCCATTCAATACAAGCCAGGCCCCTGTTTTCCTTGCACTATTAAGAATTTTCGTCTTCTTCGGCAGCCTACAGAGCTCAAGTGAAATGTTGACAGTTTGGAAGCTTGTGTGTGTGTGTGTGTGTGTGTGTGTGTGTGTGTGTGTGTGTGTGTGTGTGTGTGTGTGTGTGTGTGTGTGTGTGTGTGTGTGTGTGTGTGCGTGTGTGTATGTGTGTGTATGTGTGTGTGTGTGTGTGCGTGTGTGTTTGTTTATACGTGTATGTGTGTGTTCGTTCAGAACTTCGTAAGATCATTTTACAGTGGAACGCTCTATTAGCAATGTCGTGCCAGAAGAGATTCCGAGGCCAATTGGAAGATAAGTGTTTCTCAAGACCCTCCCTTCATCTGCCCACAAGGCAGTACTATCTTTGTAATGCTGATAATTATATACAAAATAAATCGCATTTGAATCCTAGTAAGAGCGACGAGAAATTAATCGTGTGCTGGACACGGTTCAGCAACTCCTTTGACTTCAAGAACTTCAATTCTTATGAATGAAGAATGAACCATGCCCTAGAGCATAGCATCCCTTTCAGCGCGATGCTGGAGTTTTCCATTACAAAATCTATAAAACAGGTTGTCGTGTGGACCTGCCATCACTAGGATAAAATTCCCTGGCGTTAGCCCAAATATTACTTGCTGTATATTGTCGACAGAGTGAGAAGGTTGGCAGCCTTAAACTCTTCCGGACAAAGTTCTGTATTTAACCGAATTTAATTGTCTGCCGTATGTCAGAACAAAATATGTGAAGTGCATTTTCGTTATGAAGAGTTAACAAGGCCTTAACCATTTACAGGTTCCCTTGATCAAGAAATTAAAACAGTCTGAAGCAAGCTCACCAGGTCACTAAGGTATTTGGGGCATCACGACCTGTCAGTTGAGATCCCTCCTATGAAGTGTGTTATCGTAAGAAATGGGCATAAAACCAAAAAAACAATAATTTTCTAATTGTTAACAAAGTCTACAACACCGACGATGCCGATGACGACAGCAACTAAGAGGAATATGACGACAGAAATGACGTTCATACATACATACATACATACATACATACATACATACATACATACATACATACATACATACATACATACATACATACATAAATACACACACACACATATATATATGTATTCATATATATATATATATGTATATATACATACATATATGTATATATACATATATATATATATATTTATATATATATATAC
>NC_134778.1:50113862-50121362 GCF_046742065.1 Oratosquilla oratoria | reverse complement strand
CCCTAACTTACACGCTTATTGATGATGTTCTGTATCATCAAGCAACACTGGATCATAAGCACGAACCACACTGTTCAGTAAATCAGTTGGTAGTCCCTTCTACTTTGATTCCTGAAGTGCTCCACCTTCTTCATGATCGTCCTATTACTGCACACCTTAGAAAGGGTAAATGCGTTCCACAAGTCAGATTATAGTTATTTTAGTTGTCCTTGCGTAAAGATAGCCATGCTTACATAGATAAGTGTTCTTCATGTCACTCCCACAAAGGTCATTTTCGCGGTCAGGCCCCTCTCTTAGCTTATCCGCCACCTTCTAAACCCTTTGATACTATGTCCATTGACCTGTTCAAGCTCCCTCGCACTTCCAATGGAAACCAATACTTGTTCGTCTGCATAGACCATTTTTCCAGATTCTGCATCCTTGACCCCCTCCCAAATAAGACTGCACAACACTCGTTTGTCCTTTCACTACGCCCAGAACTCTTCTTTCTGACAACGGTAAAGAGTTCATTAATGATATTCTTTTTGCCATCTTCAAATCCTTTAATATCACAAAATGCAACACTCTCCCCTACCACTCCAGTTCAAATGGCCTTGTTGGACGCCAAAATTGTAAGATCATTAATGTACTCCGTCATCTTGTTTCTGACCTACATCCTTCTTGGAATGAACATATTCCTCTCATTCAAGCTTCACTTAATAGTGCTATTGACAGGTCCCATATCGGGATCTCCCCATTTTGTCCTCTACGGCTTGGACAAATGGCTCCCATATAACCTCCTTGCTTCAGACTTGGGGCCTATTACAATTTCGATGACTATGTCAAAATCAAGGTTTTAATTTTAGCTCTTCAAGATAATTCATACTTTACTTACTCTCTCGAAGGAAGAAATGGCACGGCTTTAGGACAAATTGACGAGAGATTGTACCTTTGAGATAGAAAACATTATTTATTCCCTCAATCACACTCCTACTTCAAAACTTTCTCCTAAGGTTCTTGGCCCTTACAGAATCATTCAATTTTCATGACTTCCTGGAAACTGTATTGCACCTTCACCACACAAAGAAACTTCCCCGTGGGCTCGACTTGGATGATATTCACTCTGTTGATCCTCCTCCCCTTCAGAGGACCAAACTCCCTCTACACAGAATCTTCCCACATCCAATACTGAACCTCGTTATGCCCTCCGTAGTCGTACCACTATTCCCTGAGGCTATCGCCTTTGTGTTATACTTTAGGCCATACATACCTACATACGTACATATATGCATACATGCGACCAGCACATGAGTATTTCTTGCACTCGACATTTGCCAACCAAACAGGATAGCCTCTATACACTAAACACAAACAACTACAAGATTGCCACAATAACATTTATAAGTAATATTTCAGTGACATTTTTCACATGTCATTTACACTCATATTAGTAGTGTTTATGTACAATTCAGTCAATTTACATGTATTATAAGTTCCCAAATCCTGTAATAAATATATACATGTAAGATTTACTTCCCATTATGGAAAGCTATTGTAAGTAGTCATACACAGTGACGCAAGCTTACCCAAGCGGTCAGATCAGTCCAGGCTGGGTCTATAGTGTAGACAAATATTGGTTGGGTGTGTGGAATTAGAACAGAAAATACGGTCAGTTAATCCGCAGTGTTTTCATGTCAGAAATAGCTAGATATCATTCTTAGATAGAAAACAACTTGTCTGTGTATGTGTGTGTGTGTGTGTGTGTGTGTGTGTGTGTGTGTGTGTGTGTGTGTGTGTGTGTGTGTGTGTGTGTGTGTGTGTTTGTGTGTATTTGTGTGTTTGTGTGTGTGTGTGTGTGTGTGTGTGTGTGTGTGTGTGTGTGTGTGTGTGTGTGTGTGTGTGTGTGTGTGTGTGTGTGTGTGTGTGTGTGAGTGTGTGTGTGTGTGTGTTTGTGTGTGTGTGTGTGTGTGTGTGTGTGTGTATGCGCGCGCGTCTGAGGTCATAGTATTACCCAAAGTTCGGGTCAAATATGAAATCTGAACTCTCATGCGGTAGGGTAATCGTTGTCGATCATGAGTCTAACGCGTCATCCAAGACCATGGTGAATCACAAACACACTATTCAGACGAAGCACTGAGCATCACTTATTCTGGTCTTTCAGTAAAGTCTTTTTCCATGTTGGTTGGGTGGTAAAAGATTTGCAAGCCTGAACCATTGAAATATGATATAGTAAAGAAAATTTGTCAAGATAAATTCAAACTCTGAAACAAAGGTTTTAACCCTATCAGTAGCCTGCTCAGTTGCTGTCATTCTTTCTGCCCCCCAAGCAATCTTATTTCGTTTCTTAGAAAAAATACCCAAGAAAGGAAACGGATAGATACAGCATAACAGTGATATTTAATATTATAAAAACAAAAGTGACTGCATGGACGTAGAATTTTCAATTTAAGAGTCCAAGGACTTTCACTGGCTAATTTAGTTTTCTTAAGGAGGTTGCTAATAAAAACTAGTAGTGGTCCCTGTCAGACAATTTTACTCTATGTTGTATTACTCCCCATGAAGAAAGGAAACATATTCATATAAATAGGAGAGCTATGAACGCCCAGGTTGAGAATCACTAATATAAAATCTTGCAGTCACCGCAAAGGTCTCAGACGAAACAAGCCACGCCCATTTTTTCCCTGGCCAATCAAGTGTATCGTGTGATTATCTGCTCCAGTTGCGATTGGCTTGTTTGCCGTAGATTATGGAGTTGACTGTAATCTCCTTACATAGAGCGTAGGTATCAACTACAGCTCGATAACTGGAGCTTATGGCTGCATTCACAATACAAATAGGAGACGTTCTGGGAATTCGAACAAAGCCGCCTTCTCTCGTTAATTCTAATGACCTCAAATAAATTTCTGGAAAAACAGAATGAAAATATTTTGCAAATGTTTGGCATTCCCAATGAAATTAGATGAACGTGTAACAGTTAATTATTTTGTTCCTCAAAAATGTCCAGTTCGGCAGAAATTTTCGGAGGCACCAAACAAGCACACAAAAAAATATGCATGTTAACATATATGCAAGCAAGCATGCACCCGTGTATGTGTATGTGTGTGAGTTTGTGTGTGTGTGTGTATGTGTGTGTGTGTGTGTGTGTGTGTGTGTGTGTGTGTGTGTGTGTGTGTGTGTGTGTGTGTGTGTGTGTGCGCGCGAGCGTGATTTACCATTGTCTTGGATCGCGTGTTGGAATCATGATCGACAGCTATTACCTTACCGGATGTGAGCTCAGACCTTGTATATGACCGATCTAAAGGGTGATGTTATGACCTTACACGCACACACACATCCAACTTCCCGCCCACGATAATTGGAGAAACGGCTCGCAGCGCAGTGATACTGAAATTATTTCAGCCCTGGGCGGGATTTGATCTCAGACCATTGTAGTAGCGGTTGCGAGCGCTACCTCTACGCCGTCGAGCTGTGTGTGTGTGTGTGTGTGTGTGTGTGTGTGTGTGTGTGTGTGTGTGTGTGTGTGTGTGTGTGTGTGTGTGTGTGTGTGTGTGTGTGTGTGTGTGTGTGTGTGTGTGTGTGTGTGTGTGTGTGTGTGTGTGTGTGTGTGTGTGTGTGTGTGTGTGTGCGTATTACCTAGTTGTATTTAGCTAGTTGTATCTTATGGAAAAGGGAGCTATGCTCGTGGTGTCCCGTCATTGTATCTCGCAGTGTCTAGTTTGCTCTTAAATTCGTGCACAGTTTTTTGCACACACTATTATTTTATCCAGTTTGTTCCAGATACCCAACACTCTGAGTGGATTTTTTTTTCAGGTCTCTTCTATAACTGTCCTTTTTGAGTTTCCTTTCATGTCCCCTTGTATGTCTCTTATCCCAATTTAGTAAGTCCTTTCTATCAAGGATTTCCGTGCCTTTCATGATTCTGTAGATGGTCGGCAGGTTACCTCTTTCTCTTCTTTGTTCTCTATGTATGTGGTGTGTGTGCGCTTGTGTGTGTGTGTGTGTGTGTGTGTGTGTGTGTGTGTGTGTGTGTGTGTGTGTGTGTGTGTGTGTGTGTGTGTGTGTGTGTGTGTGTGAGTGCGTGCGTGCGTGCGTGCGTGCGTGTGTGTGTGTGTGTGTGTGTGTGTGTGTGTGTGTGTGTGTGTGTGTGTGTGTGTGTGTGAGTGAGTGAGTGAGAGAGAGAGAGAGAGAGAGAGAGAGAGAGAGAGAGAGAGAGAGAGAATGGGGGATACGAAGTGGATGAAATGAAAGGGAAGAGAAAGGAGAATGGAGGAGAAGAGGAGAGGAGGAATAGAAGGAGGAGGAGGAAAAGGAGAAGGAGAAGGAGGAGAGGAAAGAGGAGTAGGTGTTGGAGGAAAAGGAAGGAGAGGAGGAGGAAGAGGAAAAGAACAGTGGTGGCGCCAGGGGGGGGCTTGGGGGGGGGCTTTATACCCCAAAAAAATTGACCAGCCCCCCCATTAGCCCCCCCAACTGAAATGAGCAAATTGAAAATTTAAAACACTCATTGAAATAATTTTATTAAGTGGAATTTTTAATTGCCAGGGCTAAAGATTTGTCAGCCATCAGTGCTAGCCCAACCATTAACCTCCTCCCCTTCTGAAATGAGGATAATATATGTGTATTATCATATTACTATTAGCCCCCCAAAAAATTTGCTCAGCCCCCCCTTAGCCTCCCCAACTAAAAATTCCTGGCGCCGCCACTGGAAAAGAAGAAGAAAAAAGAGAAAGGTAAGGATGGGGAGAAGGAAAAAGAGAAGGAGAAGACTGAGAAAGAGAAAGAAAAGGGTAAGGGTAAAACAAGGAAAAGGAAAAAAAAAATTAACAGGAGAAGGAAAATGAGAAGAAGGGGAGCAGAAGAAGGAAAATAAGGTGGTGTAAGGGATGGAGACAGAGAAGAAGAAGAAAAAGGAGAAAAATAAGAATAATGATGAGGAGGAAAAAGAAAAGAAGGGGGAGGAAGAGAAAGAAGAGGGAGGACTGAGGAGAAGAATGAGGAGGAAGGATTATGAGTAGGAGAAGAAAAAGGAGGAGGGTTGTATTACCTCAAATTTATGCAAATCATATAATATACAGGTCTATTGCAGAACCCGCTTGCAGCAATAGGAGGCGTTCCTGACTTGGATACATAAGGTCTGAGTTTGATTCCCGCTAGGTGCCTACTAGGCTGTTACTTAAATGAGATATCAGAAGTTCAGTATCAAGTTTACAGTATCAAATTCAATGTATGGTGGAACTAATTACACAGGTTTCAGACAACATTCACAACCAGTGACAGCATGTCTAAAACTCCAATTTGACTTTGTATAATGACCACAACCTTAGCAAGTCAGATGTAGCCGCTATGGCGAAGTACAAAAGTATAACAGCTGTATCATCCGAAGGTAATAGGCTGGTCCTACATAGGGTCATAAAAGCTAACATCACTCAAAGCTAAGTAAATTCATAAGCACTTGCACGAGCGTGAATATGCACAAAGGCAGACGCAGTCACGCACGCACATATACACTAATCATATGTACATTCGAGAAGGTAATACGCCTTGATCACGAGTTCGTCAAGAGGTTTAAGATGATTGTAAATCACAAAGATACAAACAACACACACACACACACACACACACACACACACACACACACACACACACACACACACACACACACACACACACACACACACACACACACACACACACACACACATACACACATACACACACACAATGTAGACAAACACACGTATGCGGACACACGCACTACACACACACACACACACACACACACACACACACACACACACGCACGCACGCACGCACACACACACACACACGCACACACACACACACACACACACACACACACACACACACACACACACACACACACACACACACACACACACACACACACACACACACACACACTGCTAGCTGTGAGCCGTTTGGTTAAGAACTTTCACCCTCCTGACCCCTCTCCCATCCCGCTTCCCTTCTGACCTCACACCACCCACACATCCCCTCACGTCTGACTCCGCCCTACGGGACGGATTTTCCTGTTTTTAGCTCTGCGTGCTCCCCTTCTACTCACATCTCCATTGTACTTATGTCTCTGCAAATTCTTGTAACCTGTACTTTCCTGAAGAGGGCTATAGCTATTAGCCGAAATATAGAAATTATACTTTCTTCTAAGTTTCCTTTTATTCTGACTGTGGGTTCTTCGTGATTATTATTTACAAATGTGCCACTACATTTTGTCTAAGTGATATATATATATATATATATATATATATATATATATATATATATATATATATATATACATACATATATATATATATATATATATATATATATATATATATAGAGAGAGAGAGAGAGAGAGAGAGGGAGGGAGAGAGGGAGAGAGAGAGAGAGAGAGAGAGAGAGAGAGAGAGAGAGAGAGAGAGAGAGAGAGAGAGAGAGAGAGAGAGAGAGAGAGAGAGAGAGAGAGAGAGAGAGAGACAGAGAGAGAGAGAGAGAGAGAGAGAGAGAGAGAGAGAGAGAGAGAGAGAGAGAGAGAGAGAGAGAGAGAGAGAGAGAGAGAGAGAGAGAGAGAGAGAATCCCCATTAATCAGTCGCCACCTCTTTTCCTCCAAAGCCTTGAATCCCTCTCTTCACAGTTTCCCATTCCCCATGACCCTGCGACCCTGCGTTCCCTTGGGATCAGCGGCGGGTCCCCTTTACCCAAAGGCCTGACGGTATACAAATCCCTCAAGGGGCCACGTGGAGGAGCATACGATCTTCACGGACTCAAAACTTCTTGTTCACTGGAGATGTGGTAGCCTTCTGACACCCAGTTGTAATTGCCTGGTGCCACCGATTGTAGTCAGAGGTCAACCCTCAACTCAACAGCCCGTTTATTCTTTTCAGGGAGAGATTACAATGATTCATATGTTATCCCTGACAGTGTGTGTGTGTAGGGGAGGGGGGGATGAGTCATCAGTCCTGTCTAGCCTGCTCATGGTGTTTCATTATAAATGTTATTATTCTTGTTTTTGTTCTTCTCCTTTTTTTTATCTATAGATTTTTTTTCTTTCCTTCGTGTTATTACTTTACTTTTTGTACTTCCCCCTCCTACAAGGTGAAGTGGCCAGAGGTTATTGTGACTGTATCGTTATAACCGTTAATGAGAAAGGGCGCAATTCTACTGGAATTATCTTTCGACTCCAACCTGTTCAAGTGATACTAATTCCTTTCCAAATTTTCATCACAGTGGCTACAATCAGTGCCATACTCTTGGTATTCCTAAGTCTTCAAACACAATCCACATTCTCTCCTGTCTGAAATCCTCTCAATTCATAGTTAGTGATACCACAGGTACTTCTGGCCGATAATGTCAATTTTTTTTTCATGGCGTCAAGAGTGTTCGTGTCATCAGCACAAATCCTGACGTTAGCATAATTCATGACGTCAAATCGATGTCAGAAGAGTTAACAATGTCCGGGAGCTTCCTGTGTCGGAAGAATATTTGGCAACAGTTTGTAACAT
>NC_134778.1:50093862-50103862 GCF_046742065.1 Oratosquilla oratoria | reverse complement strand
TGCAGCACAGAAAGGATAGAGAAGAAAATGTGGTCGTTCGAGGTCAAATGCCGGAAGATGAAGAACGTCTAGATAACAAGCGTCGCAAGAAGGGGAGAAAATATTGCTAGACGATTTAGAAATTTACCGAAAAATTTAAATGCTATGTCAAGCTTTTAGCAAAGACATGAACACTATCTCTTTTAGTGCTATTCAGGAAGACGAGGACCCTACGTCAAGAGGCGCGTAGCTACGGCTAAAGACGTCACCTTTGCTTAAAATGCTTGGGATGCCGGGGCAGGTAACAACCACTGCTGGGAATCGGAGATAAGTGCAGGGCTCGAATCCACAACCAAGCGAATACGAGACCAGCAAGCTTCCGATTACGGCACTAGCACTCAATTGCTATTCACGACGTGTATATTTGTTCTGCTTGGCACCAGGTAATTGTATTCAGCAAAAAGAAGCTTCCTTGTGCAATAACGTACAATGAGCGTAGTTGTAGAGCTGAATCAATTGTACAGGAAAAAAAATCGAAAAGAAATATCCTGACACAATTCTACAGTATGTGCCATTTAAAAGGCCACAAATGAGAAGCTTTCAGGAATATTCTATACAAATTACATACAGGAGACTTTTTCAGACTTCTAGTCACTTTATCTTTACAATTTAGTCCACTACCGGTCTTGAATCCAGCCATGGGAAGGAGCTACTTCAACAGCGGCCCGTTTTCTGACACATGAATGGAGAGTGCTGACATTCGAAAAGTCCTTTCCCGTTAAAGAACAATAGCAATACATTCAAGACGAGGGCCTTTACAAATATTACCCTTTCAAGCCTCGGTCAGGAGCCCATTCTAGGTTTATACCGATTTCAAGCGTTAAAAAAACAAGATTACTGCAGCCGCCTGTGCTTATGAATAAGTTTATTTTGGAAGTAAAACATTACACGACTATAAAGGGACGTTCCAGGAAGCCTCCCAAAATTTTATGGGAAACAATGAAGTCCAACAACGTTTTCGCTTACCTATCACTGTAACTCTGGTGACATGACATGGACACTGTAAAGTACATCCATTAGCACCAGCACGCGCGCGAGTGTGTGTGTGTGTGTGTGTGTGTGTGTGTGTGTGTGTGTGTGTGTGTGTGTGTGTGTGTGTGTGTGTGTGTGTGTGCGTGCGAGTGTGTGTGTGTGTGTGTGTGTGTGTGTGTGTGTGTGTGTGTGTGTGTGTGTGTGTGTGTGTGTGTGTATGTGCACGTGTGTGTGCGCGTGTATAACAACCAGAGAAAAGAGAGGAAGGGAGAGAAAGAAGGAGAGAAGGATGAAGGAAAAGGAATGATCGCAGGAAGAAAGAAGAAGATAGAGGGCGGCAAAAAAGAGAGAGAGAGAGAGAGAGAGAGAGAGAGAGAGAGAGAGAGAGAGAGAGAGAGAGAGAGAGAGAGAGAGAGAGAGAGAGAGAGAGAGAGAGAGAGAGAGAGAGTGAGAGAGAGAGAGAGAGAGAGAGAGAGAGAGAGAGAGAGAGAGAGAGAGAGAGAGAGAGAGAGAGAGAGAGAGAGAGAGAGAGAGAGAGAGAGAGAGAGAGAGAGAGAGAGAGAGAGAGAGAGAGTGTGTGTGTGTGTGTGTGTGTGTGTGTGTGTGTCAGGTTGTTATGCGAGTACGGTTGAAGTAATATGATCTCTGAAGGAGGTTACCTTTCCTTACCTCCGGCTCCATTATGACACAGCGAGACCCACACCGCTGTACTCTTGTGCCACCAGATGTGAGCTCTATGGGCATCAGTGAGTTCTGAGCACCGTTTTGTGAATGCTTTCGCTGGGGGGACAGGAAGAACGGGAAGAGAGTCGAGAAAAAAAAAGAGTTGATAATATTGGGAAGAGGATCCTGAAAAGAGAGGAGGTGAGGAGCTGAACATGAATAGGAGGAAAACAGTGAGGAGGAGTGAGGGCGGGAAGAAGAGGGGAGTAAGAGGGTGAGGATGTAGATGAAAGTGAGAATGAAGATGAGGAGGAGGATCAAGTAGGCGGAAGAAGAGTGGGAGAAGGTGGAGGACGAGACGAGGAGGCAAAGAGAGAAGGATCAAGAAGAGGAGAGGAGGAGCAGCAGCAGTATGAGGGGGATGAATGACTGAGGGAGAGGAGGACAATGATGGTGATGAAGAAGATTAGGAGTTGAAAGAGGAAGATGAAGAGAAGGAGGAGCAGGAGGAGCAGGAAGCAGTGGAATAGGAGAAGGAGGAGGTGAAGAATAAGGAGGGAAATAGAATAAGGAGGAGGAGAATGAGAAGGAAAAGGAGGAAAAGGAGAAGGAGAAGGAGGACAAGCGGAAATATTATGAAAAGGGAAAGGAGAAGGAGAAAGAAAAGGAGAAGGGGAAAGGGAAGGAAATGAGGAAGAGGAGGAGAAGGAAATGGAAGAGGAGGAGGACGAGAAGGAGGAGGAGGAGGAGGAGGAGGAGGAGGAGGAGGAGGAGGAGGAGATGGTGAAGAATAAGAATGAGGAGGAAGAGGAGGAAGAAAAGGGGAATGAAAAGGAGAAAGAGGAGAAAAGGAGAAATAAGAAGAGTAGGAAGAGGAATAGGGGGAAAAGATCAAGAGGGAAAAGGAGGAGAAGAGGAAAAAGAAGAGATGGAGAAAGAGGATGAAGAGGAGAAAGAGGAGGAGGAGAAGGAAAAGGAGGAATGGGAGGAAAAGGAGAATAATGAAGATGAGGTAGATGAAGACGAGGAGGAAGAGGAGGAGTAAGAGGAGGAGGAGGAGGTGGACGAAGGTGAGGACGAGGACGAGCATTAGGAGTAGGTCAGGGAGGAGGGGCAGAGGGATGGGGAGGAGAAGGAAAAGGAGGAGGGAGAGGAGGAGGAGGAGGAGGAGGAGGAAGAGAAAGAGGAGGAGGGGAGGAGGAGGAGGAGGAAGAGGAGGAGGAGGACAAGAATAAGAAGGGAGGGAGAGAAGGAAGAGAAAGAGAAGGAGACGCAGGAGTAGGAGTAGGAAGAGAAGAATAAATAAAGAAAAGGAAGAGGAGGAGTAGGAGAAGGAAGAGGAGCATTTGGGTGTGGAAGAAGAAGGAGAAAGAGGAAGAGGAGGAAAAGAAGTATGAGGAGGAGAGAGAAGAGGTGAGATAGGAGGAGTGGGGAAAGAAGGGGAGGAAATACTGATAAAGTACAAGATACAAGTTAAGAAGAGTGAATGAAAAAAAAAAAAACTAAATATAATTGACACGGTGCTGTGGTTTAAGAATCTTCACTCCCGCAAGCATAATAGTTTTATTCGTTAAATTCCAAGTCTCCTTGAATCTGAATAGAATAGCGTGTTAAAGCAGCCAAGGGAAAGAAGACTATAAATGAGAAGACAAAATTAGAAATGAGAAGAATGGAGACTAGGAAAAAAAAATTATGTATGAAAACGAGGATTGAGAAAAAAAAAAAAGATGGTTGGAAATGGAAGAGGGGAGTCCTATATAACAAACAAAGGAAGAAGGGGAGAGTGAATTGAATGTATTAGGGAATCTGTGTAGGGGGAGGGAGAGGAGAGAGGAGAGATTGGAGAGTGGAGTAAAGAGATGGATTGGGGGGATGGGGCGAATGGGGCGACAAGAGGGGAACGGGACGGTGAAGAGGGGACAAGGGAGAAGGGGCGGGGGGGGGGAAAGGGAAGACCTGAGGGGAAGAGAGATGGGGAGAAGAGGGTTGAAGGGAAGAGGAGGAGAGTGGAGAACGAAGAAGGGGGAAAGAAAATGAAGAAAGAAAAATGGAGTAGAAGGAACTGTAATATTTCGACAGCGATTACCAGCGCTTACATACATGGGGAGACTAGTTTCCAATCGCAAAAGAATGATTCGTAACTCATTTCTGTAGGGATGTCACTAAATTCCTTAGAATATTAACATCATAAGTGGTAGACAAGAAGGATGGTAAAAGAGAAAGGCTTGCCTCTGGTCTATACGGATGTACAATATCTCTGAAGTAATGATCGAATAAGATGAATGCAAGGAAAACCCGAAATGAAGCAGAGAAAAGGGAAGAAGAAAATAGGGGAAGAAGGGAAGAGGAAAAATAGGAAAGGCTAAGACGGGGGAAAGTGAAAAAAAAAAACGAAAAAGAAAAGACCCACATGGGGAAGGTAAAGAGGGGAAAACAATGGGAGAGGGGAAGGTAGGAAAGGCCAAATTAGGGGAAGTGAAGGGAGGAAAGGGAAAGAAAGGAAAGAAATAAAGGGAAAGGAAAAGTGGAAGAATGGAAAAAGGGAGATGGGGAGTAGGGAGAAGGTGAAGAAGAGAAAGAGGGAAGAGCCGAAGAGGAGGAGAGGGAAAGAAAGAAAGAGGGGAAGAAGAGCAGGGAGGAAGAGGGGAAGAAGGACAGGGAGGAAGAGGGGAAGAAAGGAAGAGGGGAAGAGAGAATTAAGGGAAGACGGGAGGATTGAAAGAAGAGAATAGGTGTAGTGGGGGGAGAGTGAGAGAAGAAAAGGGAGAAAGAAGAGAAGAGAAGAGAGGGAAGAAGAAAAAGAAAAAGGAAGAGTTGAAAAGAAGAGGGGCAGAGGAGAAAACGACGAGAGAAAAAGAAGTGAAGAAGGGAAGAGAGGAAAAAGGAAGACGCTGATGAGGGAAGAGCTGAGGACGAACAAGGGGGAGATGTAAGAGGGGAACTGGAAAGGGGAAGAAGGTTAAGGGAAAGAAGGGTAAGGAGAAGACAAGAAAAGGGAAGACTGGAGAGAGGAAGATGGGAAGGGGTGAAAGGGGGAAGACAGATGCGAGGAAGACCGGAAATTCGGGAAAAGATAAAACGGCAAACAGAGAAGAGGAAGACAAGAGCGGGGAGGAAGGGTAACGAGGAGGATGTAATGGGAAAGACAAGAAAAAGGGGAAACTAGAAAGACAAAAGAGAGGAAAGATGAATAACTTAAGGAGAAGATGGGAAAGATAAAGAGGGATGGCGGAAGTTGGGCGACGAAAAAGGTGAAGTCAGGGAAAGGGAAAGAAGAGAGTAAAAACGGAGAAAGTCAAACGTTGAAGGGCAAAGAGAGAAAAGGAAAGGGAAGAAAATGGAAGGGGGAGGAGGAAAGAGGAAAAGAGGGGAAGGGAAGGAAAAGATAGTGAAAGAGGAAAAGGGTGAGGGGAAGGGGAGGGGAGAGACGGGGAAGGGGACGGGAGAGAGAGGGAGAGATGAAAGGGAAGAAAGAAAAAAAAAGGAAAGGAAAAAGAAGAGAAAGAAAATGGGAAAGAGGGTAATAGAGAGACACAAATAGAAAGAATTAGTTGAAGAGAAAGGTAGAAAGGAATCGGAGAGGGGAGAGTGGAAAAAAGGTGAGGGGAAATAGAATAGGGAGATAAGGCAGATAAAGAGGCCAGGAACGTAGGCATGTGCAGAGAACAAAGAAGGTCGTTGAAGAGAGCAGAGGAATAGTGGAGTGATAAAATGAATTGTGAACTAACTACATGATATCAATATTAATATCTAACACAATGTGAGAAAGGAATGGATCGAGGGCATATCTGGGTGTGATAGGGGAACTAGCTGTGAGAAGGGAAGTAGAGAGAGAAGGGGAGGAAGAGAGAGAGAGAGGAGGAGAAATGAGGGAAGTTGGATCTTGGGTAGATGCATGGAGTAGGACCTAAGGGCCATAGTAATCGGGCAAAGTAACAGCTTTACTAATTTACTCTCGAGGGTTATGAAGGTTGAGGGTGCTGAAGGATGAGGGGAGGGCCGTGGAAGGTGGATGGACAAATGGGGGAAGTGGGTACGGGTGTGGGAGGAAGAAGCAGTGAGAGCATACGGGAGAGAGAGAGGAGACACAGACAGGGTGGAAAAAGAGCTAGAGGAAGAGGGAAGGGGAGGCACGGGAGAGAAAGAGTGGAGAGAGAGGAGACGTAAGGTTGAGAGTGGGAGGGAAGATGGAAAGAAATGGGTGGAAAAGAAGAGTTGAGGAAGAGGGGAAATGGAGAAGGAGGGAAGAGGGATAAGGGTAATGGAGAGAAATCCTCGAAGGGGGAGGGGGAGGAAGAGGAGGTGGAGTAAGAGGAGGAGGAGGAGGAGGAGGAGGAGGAGGAGGAGGAGGAGGAGGAGGAGGAGGAGGAAGAGGGATAAGGGTAATGGAGAGAAATCCTCGAAGGGGGAGGGGGAGGGGGAGAGGTAAAGAAGAAAGGTACGGCACAGAGGTAGAAGGAAGTTGGGGGAGTGGGGAGACAGAGGGAGAAGAGAGAGGTAGAGGAGAGATGTAGAGGAGAGGAGGGGACGTGGGAGATAAAAAGGGGAGAAAGGAAAGAGAAGATGGAGAAATAGAAGAGAGTTGAGGTAGGAGGAAGTTAGAGAAGTGGGTAGAAAAGGTGAGGAGTAAAGGGGAGAGATTCTGGGATGGGGAGGGAGATGAGGTACAGGAGAGAGGTAGGGAGAGAGAAATATGGGGTAGAAGGAATAGGCGTTGGAGGAGAGGAGTAAGAAGAGAGAGAAGGCGAAGGAGGACGGAAAGAGTTTGGGAAGGGGAAGGGAGGTGGGGAAAGGAGGCGGGAGAAAAGTAATATAAAGAAGAATAGATGGGGACAGGGAGGTATGAAGGGAAAGGAGAAGGGGAAGTCGGGGGTTAGGGTGGGGAGGGTAGGAGGGGGAGAGAGGGAAGGGTGAAGTGAAGAGAGGTAATGGGAGGGAGGAAGGTTAAGGGAAGGATGAAAGGGAAGGGTAGAGAAATGGGAAAAGGTAGAGAACAGGGAAAGAAAAGACTGAAAGGTAGAGGGAGTAGAAAGGGAGAGGACGCATGGAAGCTGCAGGAAGAGGACGAAAGAGAAGAGAGGAGAATGAATAAGGGAGGAGGAAGGAGGAAAACAGGAAAAGAATGAGAGAAAGTAAATGTCGAGAATGGAGAAATTGTGAGAAGAAATTAGAATAGAGGAGAAGGGATGTCATAGGAAAAGAAAAAAATGCAAAGAAGGAGTCGGGTGGAGAAAAGATAACAAAGAAGAAGAAAAGATAAATAAAGGAGGAGGAGAGAAAATGGAGGAGAAGGGAGAAGAACAGAATAGAAATGTGGAGGAAGAGGAGGAAAAGGAGGGAGGCGTTGGGAGAATATAAGAGAAAAGAGGAAAGGGTAAAAAGGAGAAAGGAGAAGGGAGGAGGGAGAGAATAGAAGGCAGAAGGTAAAGGAGAAAGAGGTGAGAAGAGAGAGAGACTGGAGAAAGAAGCAAGAAGGGAGAAAGGAGATGGGGAAACGGGGATGGGAGTTGGGAGAAGGGGAAAAGGAGATGGAAGAAGGGAAGAGATGGAAGAAGAAATGTGGAAAAGGTAGTATAAGGGAGACCCAAGGAGAGGGTAGACAAGAGGAAAAGGAAGGAAAGGGGAGAGTGAAGGAGAAAGGAGAGGAAAGGAGGAGGGATGGAGATGGAAAGAGAGTGAAAGCGAAGGAAAGAAAGGAGAAAAGGGAGAAGGAGGGAAAGGAGAAGATGGGAAGCGAGGAGAATAGAGGAGAAAATAAGAGAGGGGGATGATAGGGTAGGACAGGGGAGGGGAGGGGAAGGCAGAGGACGGGAGGGAAAAGGAAGGGAGTGGAGGGAGGGGAAGGGTAGGTTGTTGACGCAATATTGTTTGCTGAAACCGTCCGCTGACTTCAAATGTCACACGATTGCGAACGTGTGTGGGCGCAGGCTGCTGACGGAGCACGTGGGCGACTCGGGTGGGGTCGGAGCCATGTGCAGAGACGCCCTCATCTTGGACGGGATCCTCTGAGAAGAGCCATTGTAGCACAGGTCCTTGTGGGCGAGTCTTCGCGTTGAAACTTATAAAGTGTAGGACTGTGTGCCAGTTGATATAGGCGGGATGGACTTCCCAGGCACATGGCGAGTGTAGGGGGAAAGGGCGTTAGGCGTAAGGGCGGTGGAGTAGGGGGGAGGGGAGGGAAGGGGAGGAGAAAAAACAGAAGGGTATTGGAGTAGGAGAGTATGGGAGGAAGAGGAAGCAAGGGACAGAAGAGAGGGTGGGAGGAAATTGAAGGGGAGGAGGTGGGAGAATGGAGAAGGACGAAGAAGGGGAGTAGGAAGAGGAGAGGACAAGGCATAGTAGCAGCGGGAGAAAGAAAAGGAGGAGTAGGGAGAGGAGAGAGAAGGAGGAGGAAGAGGAGGAAAAGGAGGTGGAAGAGTAGAAGGAGGAAGAGGAGGTGGAGTAAGAGGAGGAGGAGGAGGAGGAGGAGGAGGAGGAGGAGGTGGAGTAAAAGAAGGAGGAGGAGGAGGAGGAGGAGGAGGAGGAGGAGGAGGAGGAGGAGGAGGAGGAGGAGGAGGAGGAGGAATGTAAGAGATCATGAAGGATAAAAAGGCTAAGCCTGCCATACTTCAACAAAGCAAACAATCTAATAGCTAATTTCGGGTCGATATTAAGGGCTGAAAGCGCTTATGCACTCCAACAACAGCTCCGGGGAAAGGACGGTGAAATAATGGTGAAAAATTACGGAAACTTTGTGAAAAAGCTGTGAAGTTATTGTGAAATGATTGTGAAAAGTTCTAAAATGGTTGCAAAATTATAAAAGAGCGAAATTTACGTGAGAGGTGGTAAAATATTATAGAAAATGTGAGGAGCTGATAAAATCTTGTAAAAGATAGAAAAGAAATTGCCAAAAAAGACGGCAAAATGATTGTGAAAAGGTTGTGTTGAAGGAAGATCGGGAAAAAGAAAATAGCAAGACCATCTCGAAGAAATCCAATTTACCAAAGAGAGGGAAAGGAAAAAAAAAAAAAAAAAAGACAGAAAGAAAAGAAATGAACGCTGCTTAATGAAAATTTTGTGAAGAAAGAAGAAAGCAAAAATGACGGATTCAGAGGCAGCCAAGGGCCTAATATTAACTTCTTTTTTTTTCTTTTATTTATTTGCCTTCCCTTTTCGTAAGGGAAACATACAAAGTACATTATTCCTTGCCCCAAGACTGTCGCCTGTGTTACAGAATTACTTTTCACCAACCACAGTGAAATCGAGTAGTCACAGAAGTAGTAAGACACGGGTTCAAGGGAACAGGATCAAGGAGGAACGACTGTAGAACTATAGTATCACCATTCCTTAAAGCATAGAAATATCTATACTCTAACATAGACAAATGATGTGTGACTCTGGTCTGTAAGGGTGCTCTAAAACAGTTTCTAAGATGAAATTGATGGCAAATGGGTGATTGATGGGTGCAGGGTTGACGCATGCTCCGAACGGTCAACTCCCTTAGAATGGAAAACAAGGCCTCTTGGTAAATGTTTTTTTTTCTATCTACTCATTTACTAATCTATTTATCATACTTTATCTTATTTCTTTATTCTATTGATTCCATTTAATTTTATTTTATCGTATTCTATCTTGGTATATGTTTTTTTTATCTATCTATTCATTTACTAATCTATTTATTATACTTTATCTTATTTCTTTATTCTATTGATTCTACTTTATCTTATTTTATTTTATTCTATCTTACTTGGTATATGTATTTTTTATCTATCTATTCATTTAGTAATCTATTTATTATACTTTATCTTATTTCTTTATTCTATTGATTCTATTTAATTTCATTTTATCTTATTCTATCTTACTTGGTATATGTTTTTTTATCTATCTATTCATTTACTAATATATTTATTATACTTTATCTTATTTCTTTATTCTATTGATTCTATTGAACTTTATTCTATTTTATTCTATCATACTTGGTATATGTTTTTTTTATCTATCTATTCATTTACTAATATATTTATTATATTTAATCTTATTTCTTTATTCTATTGATTCTATTTAATTTTATTTAATTTCATTCTATCTTACTTTAATTTACTTCATTCTATTCTATTTCTTAATAGGATGACGAAACCGGGAGATGAGAAGGATGGGTTGGGATTGATTGGACAAGAATAGATTGGGATAAGCTCGGACGGGATGAACTAAAATGAACTGAGTTGGGATGCGAACATTGTCAATTGTTGTCAGATACCATAATTCAATTAATTTAGTATCATCCACACCAGTATAATGAGAGCACAATTTCTATTACGTGTTTAGGTTATCATGACTCACTGCCTTC
>NC_134778.1:50083862-50086362 GCF_046742065.1 Oratosquilla oratoria | reverse complement strand
AGGACTTCTATCCCTTTCATAATTCTGTAAATGGTCAGTAGATCTCCTCTTTCTCTTCTTTGTTCTAGGGTTGGTAGTTCCAATTTGGACAATCTTTGTTCGTATGTCAATTTGGAGTGTTGGTGCCATCTTTGTTGTTTCCCTTTGTATTCTTTCTAATTTCTTTATATTCTTTTTAGTACTAGGTGTCCATAGTTTCACATCATACTCCAATCTTGGTGTTATCAGTGTAACTTATATTTTCTTTACCATTTCCTCATCCAAATAATCAAATGACACCTTTACCTTTATTGACCTTAGTAAATTGAAGGTTTCTCCGACTATTTTGTTGATATGCTTGTCTGGTACATGTCTTTGTTGATAATTACTCCTAGGTCCCTTTCCAAGCTTACTTTTTTAACTTCCTTTATACCAATTTTATATTGCCCCGATATTCTATTTTTTCTTTTCCCAAACTCCATTGCACTACATTTCTTGCTGTTTAAGTTCACATCCCACTTTTGACTTCATTTCCAGACTTGATCCAGGTCTTTCTGTAGTGACTCACAATCTTCATCTGTACTTACCTTCTTTAGTAATTTTATATAATCTGCAAAGAAGTGCATATAACATTCCACACCTTAATCCATGTCATTTGTATATATGGAAAACGTAATCGGAGCCAATACCGAACCTTGTGGGACTCCACTTATCATTACTTCTCAGATCGAGTATTTGTTTCTAAGTACTACCCTCATTTTTCCCCCGGTCAAGAAATCTTTCATCCATTCCAATAATTTTCTTTGAATACCCCCTATTGGTTCAATTTTTCTTAATAGATTTTTGTGTGGTATTTTATCAAATGCTTTTTGTAGATCTAGGAAAGCACAATCCGCCCATCCGTCCCTTTCTTGTATTATTTCTATTAGTCTCGAGTAGAAGCAAATCAAGTTAGTGGCACATGATCTTCCTTGTCTAAATCCAAATTGTGTTGGATTCAGTATATTATTTTCTTCCAGATATTTAATCCATCTACTTTTGATAACTTTTTCACATATTGCTACTATTGCAATTGTAAGGGAGACTGGTCTATAGTTAGTTGGATTTTCCTTGTCCCCTCCTTTACATATTGGTACAATATTTGCATTTTTCCAAACCTGTGGTACCTTTTATTCTTTGAGTGAGTAATCAATTATCTTATATATTTTATCCGCTAGTTCATCCATGCATTCTTTTAATATCCAATTTGCAATTCCATCCAGACCGTGTGATTTTCTTACATCAAGATTTCTTATTTCGTCTCGAATTTCCTTCTGTGTCACAGTTATTTCTTTCATTGGGGAATTTTTCCTCTGTATTTCCTCCCAATTTTGTGTACTTTAAATTGCAAATATAGAATTAAAGTCTTTGTTCATAATTTCAGCCAATTCTACATCTTAAATATATTCATTACTCCCTTGGCGCAGTTTTACTATTTCTTGTTTGTTTTTTAGTTTACCATTCACATAACTGTAAAATAGTTTAGATTGGTCCTTGAATTTTTTTTATTATGTCCTTTTCGTAGTTGCTCTTTTCTTCCCTGCGTATTATTACATATTCATTTCTTAGTTTGATATATATTTGCCCCTTACTCATTTTTTATATATTTTTCCATCTTTTCCAAGCTTTGTCTCCTCTATCTTTAGCCTCACTACATTTTTTATTGTACCAGAACTTACTGTATACCCTTTCTTGTTTCTGTTTTGGTACGTATTTGTTTATTACCACATTATAAATTTTCTTTTAATATACTCCATTTCTCTTCCATCTTTGTTTCTTCATTTAAGGAGTTTTCCCAATTTGCATTTTGAAAGAATTTTCTAGGTTTCTCAAAATCAGGTTTGTTGTACATTAGTCTTCCTTTTCTATGTTTCTCATTTCTTCTCAAATCAACTTGTTCTTTTAGTTTGAACTCTACTAGTATGTGGTCACTCTTCCCAAATGGTGTTTTGTATTTCATTTTATCTATAATTTTAGGCTCTGACGTAAATATTAAATCTAGCCTCAACGGTTCGTTATTGTTTCTAAAGTATATCTGGCATTTTCCTTTACCCACTGAGTCATTCTGTATTCGATGGTCATATCCAGTAGTATGTTTCCTAGAAGGCTTCTCCACCTTTCACTGTCATTTCTTCCTAACATATTTCTTTTGTGTTAAAGTTACCCATAATTACTATGCTATCTCCTTTCAGTAAATAAGTCAGTGCATTTTTTATGTACCTATATTACTACAAGTTTTCTACTTTTCATGACACTGTTTTCAACCTTTATCATAATCAATTCCACATTATTTTTCCTTCTGTTGTCTTAGACACATTTAAGCCCTTCTTAAAAAAAAAAAAAGACTGCGCCACCCTGTTTCTCCTTTCCATTTTTCATCCAATGGTTGTATTGACCTTGTCCCACAGTGTTTGGTGGTAGAGGGCTTTTTAATTTCGTCTCCACAATTCCCATTATGTCTTGTTTTTCATCTGCCAGATAG
>NC_134778.1:50061362-50071362 GCF_046742065.1 Oratosquilla oratoria | reverse complement strand
TCTCCAACCATCTTTGCTCCTCATTCATCTAATCACAGGTCATTTCTTTTTTAATCATAGTTGCATGAGAATCCTTTACTGTTTCTTACTGGGGTATTGGCTGCATGTTATTGTAGGGTTAACAGCTGCTCAGTAGTATGGAGTTGATACTTTAGGATCTATATGGGGTACCCCTACGAACCAGACCCACACACCATTTTGTCTGTGGTAGAGGTCATCCCTATTTATAGAGAAATGATGATACTTCATTATACTGCGATTGTCCCTCCGTTATGCTGTCCACCCACGTTTGATACTGTCCTGTACCACTTCTCTAATCATTCATTTTCTTTTTTTTCACCGAACCCTGTGGTGGAGGAAAAGAACACTGCCACCAAGTATTTCTACTTGAGTCGTATAAGGCGACAAAAAACGGAACGGGGATAGGACTAGGCATCCTGCTACCTGTAGCCCCCAGGGGGACATTCCTTAAAAAAGCAAAGGCACAAGAGGGTCTGGGAGGAGTTTTCCAGCCAGAAGCCTAAGGTTTTGGTCTTTTAATGTGCGTGTATGTGGCACAGATGAGACCAAAAGGGAAGAGATAGGCAGTATGTTTGTAAGAAGAAATATGGATGTGTTGATATTGAGTGAAACTAAGGTGAAAGGAAGGGACGTGTTTAAATTTGGGAATATAGTTGGGAGGGTCTCTGGAGTAAAGAGAGGATGAGGGAAAGAAGGGCTATACTAGTAAGTGAAAAGATAGGTAAATGTGTGGTGGAGTGGAGGGAGTTTTCTTCAAGGTCAATGTGGATGAAGGTGAAACTGGGAAGGGAGATGTGGGTTTTTGTAAGTGTATATGGGCCTGGTAATGAGAAGTGTTGAGGAAAGGGATTTTTTTTATAGATTTAAATAAGTGGATGGATTAGGGAGAAATGGCAGTGTAGTAGTACTGGGAGACCTTAATGCTAGGGTAGGAAATGAACCAATAGACGAAGTAATTGGGAAGTGTGGAGTTCCAGGAAAAATTCGTAGTGGCGAGATGATGGTGGAAATGTGTCTAGAAAGAGAACAGATGATAGCAAAGACGGTGTTTACGAAGAAAATCAAGCATGAGTACACATGGGAGAGGGTGGTGGATGGAAGGGTGGTAGATACGGCGTTAATGGACTACGTATATAGTGGTAACCAGGAGAATAGTAGAAAGAATTTTGGATGTACATGTTCTAAGTAGAGAAAGTGGGGGAATATAAAATAATTTTTGGTGGAAAGTAAGTTGAGAGTAGAGGATAGATGGAGAAAGAAGAAAAGGACAGAAGATAGAAAAGGTGCTTAAAGTAAACTGCTTAAATGAGAAAGAAAAGAATGAGTATAAGAAGATATTGAGAGAGGAGTTATAGAGAGTAAGATACAAAGTAGAACTAGGAGTGAGGGAGGAATGGGGATGGCTCAAGGAGGGAGTCACAAGGTGTGCAAAGATGGTATGTGGAACAAGAAGGACGGGGTGAAATAGAGGGAAGGGTAGTGAGTGATGGGATGATGAAGCAAAGAAGGTTGTAGAAGAGAAGAAACAAACATTCACAGATTGGTTGCAAAACAGAACGAGAGATTATGTGAGAAGTACAAGGAAAAGAAAAGAGAAATAATGCACTAGATAAAGGAGGCAAAGAGGAGAGCAGATATGAAATGGGGTAAGAGTATGAGAGAATTAAAAAGGTGTTTTGCAAAAAAATATAAGAAAGGAATAGGAGGCGGATCAAGTAGCGAAGAAAAGGCAAAAGGTGCAGATGGAGAGATGATAATGGAAGAGAAGGCAATAAGAGGAAGATGGGCAGAGTATTTTAGGGAGTTGCTAAATGTGAGGGAGGATAAGGAGGGAATGGTAGTTGCAAAGTGAAACAATAAAAAAAATGATCATGATGAATGAAGAAAATGGAGGAGAAATAAGGAAAGATGAGGTGAAGGCAGTTGTTAAGATGATGAAAGGAGATAAGGCACTTGAGTTGGATGGGTGTCATGCGGAATGTCTAAAAAAGGGAAGTACAGTGATGGTGGACTGGCTGGTGAGGTTATCTAAAAGCTTGTTTAAAAGAGGGCAGAGTGCCGAAAGTTGGGAAGGTTTATGGGAGGGTTTTGATTGAGAGGATTAGGAGAGGAACAAAGGGAGTAATTGGTGAGGAACAGTGTGGGTTTAGGGTAGGTAGGGGTTGCGTGGATCAGATTTTTGTGGTAAAGCAGGTATGTGAGAAAGCACAGCAGAAATGTTAGCTTCTAGGCTGCAAGGAAAAGGCTCTAGTGAACCAAAGCACAAAAGTTTCATACTTCTGAAACCGGGATTTTTTTTTTTTTTTTTTTTTTTTTTAGTTTATTAAAGAGGAGAATAAGCTTGTTTGTTGCCATAATATCTTGGGCATTCTCCAGGAATTAGGGATTCCAGTGTATAATCCGAATGACTGGAAATTATTTCTAGATAGTTCTAAGCGCAGCCTGATGAGTGTTTTACTACATAATGGCAATGTCTATGCAGCTGTTCCAGTAGGTCATCCTGTGTGTTTACGAGAGGAGCATAATGATATTAAAACTATGAAAGACCTATTAAAATACCACAAGCACGACTGGACAATTTGCGTGGACCTCAAAATGTTGAACAAAGAGGATTTACATAGTATCCCTGCTTTCTTTGTATGTGGGATAGCCTAGCTAGAGGTAAGTATTGGAACCAGAAAGAGTGGCCCTTACGTGAAACTCTAGAAGATGGTATGCCAAATATTGTCAATGATCCAATCGTTAGTCAAGAAAATATCATATTTCTTCCTCTCCACATCAAGCTGGGTCTGATGAAACAGTTTGTCAGAGCAATAAATACTGACGGTGAATGCTCCCAATACATAGTTTCCTGTTCTCCCTATTTCGTCATTCGAGAAGTGCTTGATGGACCATAGTGGACAATTTCTTGGTAATAAAAAGGTTGATAACTATGAAATCTTTGTAACAACACTCTTGTAGCTTTTCATGACCTTGGATGCAACATGAGTGTCAAATTCCATTCCCTATACAGTCATCTTGATAGATTTCCTGAGAACTTGGGGGCAGTAAATAACGAGAAGGCGAGCGGTTCCATCATGACCTCAAGACCATGGAGGAGCGCTACCAAAAGAGATGGGACAAACATATGATGGCAGACTACTGCTGGAACATTAAACGAGATTGCCCTGAAATAGTCCACCAACACAAGAGCTTTAAGAGTAAATTCCTGTCTGACTAAAATGTAACTGGGTTTTGTATCTCCATAGCAACCAATTTCTCAATTAAGAATGAGTTTAATATAAAATTTAATTTTTGTGTTGATGGAAAATGTTTCAAATAAATTTAGACTATGTAACATTTTTTCTATTCACCAGTTATTTTAATGAGATATTAATCACGCGTTTCTTCTTATAGATGACGATGCCAGTGAGACGAAAACAAAATTTTGATATTTTGAAATACCTTGGTTGCAAAATAGATAAATAAATAAATAAATAAATAAATAAATAAATAAATGAATAAATAAATAAAAAATAAGAGCTTTCGGTAAAAGAATCATATTTGAAATCAGTACATAAATAGATAATAGCAGGTTGATATTAATGCAACAAAATTTTTGTTGAACTGTGTTATATGTTCACTTTCACTAGTCATTTGTCTTCCCCCATGCACCACTTCCTTTATGATTTTATAATTTCTCTTCCTCCATCTACCTTTCCCCTCGTCTATCAATCAGTTCTCCTCCCCATCTATCATTTCTCTTCCTTCATTTATCTTTCTCCCCTAAATCTATTCATGTCCCCATTTATAAATTCTCCTTTATCGATTATTTCTTCTCCCCCACTTATCATTTACGCTCATCTATCTATCATTTGTTTTCTTACATCTATTTTTTTTCCTCCTCTATCTATCATATGAATTCCTGCACCTATGATTTCTTTTCTCTCATCTATTTCTCCTCGTACATCTAAAGTTTCTCCTTCTTCATTGATACTATCTACTAAATCTATAGGTTCACTTGTTTCGTCTGTTTTTCTCCTCCTACAACTATCATTTCTCTTTCAACTATTATATCTCCTATGTCTACAATTTCTCTTCCTCTTTCTATCTTTCCTCTCCTACGTATATCACTTTTCCTCTTCCTTGTACCATTTCTCTTCGTCCTTTATCATCATTTCTCTTTTATAATTTCTTGTCCTCCTTTACATGTCTCCGTTTCTCCTCCTCTTTTCTTCTGTTCGTATTATTCCTATCACTTTCTCTTTAAATCCGTCTCACTCCTTTTGACTCCCTGAATATGAATCAAGCAAGAAACAATGGTCTCAAACTGCCTGAAAGTAAATTTAATTTGGAATTGGGTTGGAAGAGCTTCGCCAACCGTGTAGTAAATGAATGGAATAAACTTCCTGCAGAGGCAGTCTAATGCAATACAGTTCTAAGTTTTAAGATTCATTTAGATAAGCACCTAAGCAATATGCTGTAAAGCCTGCCATTTTATCTATTTATTTGTTTATTATTATCTACCTGTTTATTCTTTTGTTATTCATTTATTACACAGGTCAACAAAGAATTTGCCCCAAGAGAGAGAGAGAACACCTCATTCCCAGGTATTTTCGAAATATAAATAAAAAGAAAAATTAATGAAAAAAAAGGTTGTATCACCCATATTATTTTGTATTCCAGTACGCTTCTTTATTTTTTCCTATTGTGACCATCATTGTGTTTCCAAGAAAATTTCCTCACTTGAGGATGGTCTGGAAACACAATGATGATCACAGTAGAGAAAACTAAAGAAGTATACTGGAACAAAAAACTATGGGTGATACAAATTTTTTTGGAAAGTTTTTGGATTTAGAATGCAAAAATACCTTGAAAAGAAGTGCCCTCTCTCTTGGGACAAATTCTTTGTTGACCAGTGCAGTTTTTTGTGTTCTAGTACACTTCTTAAATTTTTTCTATTGTGATCATTATTGTGTTTACAAAAAAATTTCCTCACTTGAGAGTGGTTTGCTATTCTGCAATGATGTCCAGTCTTTATGAAAGACTTTGATCGTAAATATAAAACAATTGAGTGGCACTTATTTATTGACTCTTCCTCAGTAAGCTTGAAGGCAGTCCTCTGTTCCTCTGTTTCATGCAGCTAATGTGAAGGAAACACATAAGAGTATGAAGCTTTGATTGCAAATGAATAAATAAATAAATGAATAAGCAAATGAATAAATAAATAGATAAATAGATAAATAAATGAATAAATGAATAAAGTATGACAAGTTAAAATGGAATATCTGTGATGACTAAAGGTAGTAGAAATTTACTCGGAATACAGATGGCCACACTAAGTTTTGTTGCTTTCTTTGTGAGTGGGACAGAAAAAAAAATAAATAAAAAAATGAGTGGGACAAAAAAAAAAAAAAAAAAAATCACTGTATAAAGAAAGTGTGGCCAAAGCGATAATTAGTTCCATGAAAGAAGAATGTCATTTGTTCTCCACTTGTTGATCCTGAGAAAAATTATCTGCCTTTGTATATCAAGCTAAGATTAATGAAGAAGTTTGTCAAAGGTATGGATAAAACTGGCGAGGGATTCAAATATTTGAGAAATATATTTCCCACAGTAAGTGACGCCAAAATCAAAGAAGGTACTTTTGTAGGACTACAAATTAGGGAACTGATGTAAGATCAAAAGTTCGATGAAGTGCTTACTGATGTTGAAAAAGCTGCATAGCTATCATTCAAGAAAGTTTGCATAGACTTCATACAAAAACCTGGGATACAATATGAGCCTATAAATCCACTTCTTGGACTCTCACTTGGTGCAATCAATTGACGAGCACGGCGAGAGATTTCACAAGAACATTTTGAATATGGAAATTTGGTGCTAAGGAAAGTGGAGCCCTTCTTTGTTAGCTGATTAATGTTGAGCATTTAGAAGAGACGTTCTAGAAGCCAAATATAGCCGGAAAGCTAATATCACTACATTTGAAATGTCACTAGACCTACATTAGTAATATCACCATGATATATTAATTAAAGATATACATTTGTTACAAGATTAAGCTATACCACCAAACACCATGCCTGATAGACTAATTCTGAAAACGTATTTGAATTTCACATAATAAACACCATTAAATTTTTATTGAATAGTGTTATTTATTATCTATCTTATTCATTCATCTACTTTTTCGCATCCGACCTAATTATGAACCGAAGAGTCTCCTGTCGGCAAGCTCTTCCTTTGTAATCCTTTGTAATGATGGTTATTTCCTAAGGTTTTAGCTGTCAGAAAATATCACCGGGTGAATGAAGTAATTCGGCAATAGATGTATATTATATCTATTTTGAAAATAATAAAACTAATTCTAATAATAGGCTAGATTATATTATAATTAAGGGCTGCTACAATTTTACGATCAGTTTGTTGCTTCATGTGTATTTCATCATATACTTATTCACTAATTTTCTATATAAAATTTCTTTTTTTAACCATTTGATTCTACCTTCTCTCTACATTTTCTTTCTTTCTAATTTCCTTTCCTTACCTCGATTTTCACTACTTAGGGCACAATTGGATTCAAAATCGCCTCTGCCATATCCAGCCATCAATTACAATCTATCCATCAATTACAATATATCCACTTTTCCACTCTTATTGTCACCACCAACGCCGCCATATCCACCACAGCCACTTCTACCACTACTTTGCCTCCATGGATATCCACCACCACCTCCACCTTCACCACATCCACCACCACTACATCCTCCAGTCCACACCCACTGCAATAACCATTTTATTCGTCACTGTCATATCAATCACTACCACAATATTCACTCAGACTCCCCGTGTCGCTACCATCACTATCATTATATTGTGCATGACCACCCTCATCCCAGCCATTCAAATTACATAAAGTAATTACCCTAACCAACCTATTCAGCACCACCTCTATCACTATGATCACTATCGTTATCACTAATACGAATAATATCACCATCCTCTCATTATCATCCTATCACCTTATCATAGATACTATCATCACCACCATCCATTAGATCATGACCATAATAACTATTACTTCATAGTAACCATGATCGTTACCACTATATTTCCTTCTCCTCCTACTCACTTTCATTTTCCTATTCTTTTTCTACCGTACACACAAGACATTTTCTTATTCTATTCCTTTCTTCTTCACTTATATTTTCATCTTTTCATTCGCCCTTATCCCTCACTCTGTCCTTTCTCCCTTCATTTTATTTTTCTTCCTTTTTCTTACTCTCCTTCTTCCCTTCTCCTTTCTCCTCCTCTTTCTTCTTAATCATTTCTTATACACCTTTCTTCTTCGCCAGTGTTTTGTGTTCATCTATTTTTTCTCCTCCAACCATCTTTGCTTCTCCTCATTCTATTATTCATTCGTCATTTATCATATTACTATCGCAACGATCACCACAAAATGTCTAGAACTATCACCTTCATTGTTTTCGGTGCCACTATCACTGTTATACTATCTATCTATCACCACCATCTCTATCACCAACACCGCCATAAACTCACCATCCCGATTTCGCGGCTCTCAGGAGCAGCGCAAGTTAAAAACTTTAATTTCACTTCCGACACTTAAGGAGATTAAATGCGTCTTAAACATGAGAAAGATATTAAAAGAGCTGGAGCCAGATATAAATAGTACCAAACTCTATTACATACCATTAACATAGGCGTCTTGTAGGATGGAATGATAAAATGAAATACACTAATATGTGAAAGAATGCAGCTTCAAACATTAATGCATTTTTGTATTAATTTTTCTTTCTAATAAAGTTGACTAAGTTGCAGCGTTTCATTTAACTTGACTCCAATAATTAATCAACCCTTTCTCAAGATGGCTTTAAGGCCTGAGTTGCTTGGCCTTACATAGAGCAGCATGATGTATTTTGGGGCAAGTCCATATATCTATATTACATGCTTCAATACCATGCTTTCAATAGTCCTAGTCGGACACTTAGTCATCCACAGAAGCTACCGGTATTCATAATGTTATATACATAAAAAGTATACATATGCACATGTATATATTGATGTCGATGTATATATACATATAATTATGTATACACACACAGAATGGTTCCCAGTATACACATATTAATCTTTTTTCAACCACACTAATTTTTCATTTTAATTCCATGTCATCACGATCGAGACTGGCAAGGAGCTCGACGGAAACATATACGGAAACTGATACGTAGTGAAGGCAAGGACTCGAACCCAGGTCAGACGTAACAAGTGAACAGTGCCTTAAACCACTGCCTGCTCAATACACGTCTTGTCCCCTGGCTGACGGAGCGCTACTAAAGGGACGCCTTGAGGTGATATCTACCGAAGTTGTCTACGTCATCACTCTGTGTATTCAGAGGCTAACAATTCCAGTACATTATGGTAACCAATACATGTCCTCCTTGGTCCACATTTTGACAATACCCAACAACATTTTATTGGCTCTAATACAACATACTGTCATTGTACGGTAATACCTTTCTATGACATACACTAGCACTCTATTCTATCGCGGAACAATACAACAGGAGCGTCGTAAAATCTGGAGTTTACATTCCTTCACAACAATACCATTATCTTACAAATCTTACAATATAATTTCACAACACAATTATATCATACATAATGAACCAATACAATGTGACTCAAATCCAGATTTGTAACACTTCCAGTATCATATTTCCTATATCGTGAATTACATCTTTAAATCAAGACATTATACGCCGTGAGTTACAGTTAGCTTGAATCATGTAATTAGCATTCACATATATAATGGACCAATACAATGTTGCTCAAATCCAGATTTGTAACACTTCCAGTATCATATTCCACACGTCGTGAATTACATACTTTAATTCAAGATATTATACGACGTGTGTTGCAGTTAGCTTGCATCAGGCAATTGGCCCAACTCTACCGTCCACTGCGAGTATGCACGGGAGCTGTCACAAAAAGATGGTTAATGACGGCAGTTAGTAGTCTATATTGATTCCTGTACCGCAATTAGGGGTAAGGTTGACGACTCTTTTGTAGCATCAGTGATGTAGTCGACAAAGCGATGTTCTGGCATCGATCTAGAACCAAGTTCGATTTTCCGCGACATCCTGAATAATCACTCTCTCTAGTTACGTGATAGCGAAAGTTCAAGTCCCTAGCTATACCACATATCAATTTCTGCATACACACACACACACACACACACACACACACACACACACACACACACACACACACACACACACAAACACACACACACAACACATATATATATATATATATTATATATATATAATTATATACATATGTATATATATACATATATATTATATATATAGCATATTTGTATATACTTATATGCATACCTGTATATATATATATATATATATATGTATATATATATACATATATTTATATAATATATATATATAATATATGTGTGTGTATTCATACATATGTATATATATATGTATATATGTATATACATATATATACATATATATATATATATATACATATATATAATATACATATATGTATTTATCTATATGTATATACATTTTTTATATATATATATATACATACATAGATAGATGATATATATATACATATATATATATATATAGATAGATGATATATATATATATATATATACATACATATATATATATGTATATATATATATATATAACTGCATATATATATATATATATATACTTACTTCTGTATAAATATTGTGTTCTATTTTTTTCTTTCTTGTACTCTGAGGATGTCGTAATAGACGAAAACGTTCAGTATTCCGACTTTAATTTCCTGTGGGTTTCTGCAATAAATATTATATATATAAATATTTATATAGATAGATAGATGATATATATATATTATATATATATATATATAAATATGTATATATACATATATATATGTATATATATACATATATATATAT
>NC_134778.1:50017509-50022509 GCF_046742065.1 Oratosquilla oratoria | reverse complement strand
CTCTGCCTTCCACACCTCTTTTACTAATCTTTCTTTACTCAGGCAGTGATGTCGGCACAACCACTCCTTCATACAATCTCCTCTTATCATCCATTCCCAAATGTCTATTTCTCATTACACTTTTTAATCCTCCAAGGTATTTACTTGCTTCTCTCAATCTACATTCTACCTATATATATATATATGTATATGTATATATGCATTTGTGTGTGTGTGTGTGTGTGTGTGTGTGTGTGTGTGTGTGTGTGTGTGTGTGTGTGTGTGTGTGTGTGTGTGTGTGTGTGTGTGTGTGTGTGTGTGTGTGTGTGTGATTTACGATGGTCTTGGATCACGTGTTGGACTCGTGATCGACATCTATTTCCCTCTCAGAAGAGAGCTCAGAGCTTATATATGACCGATCTATGGATAATGCTGCGACCTCACACGCACACACACACCCAGCTCCCCGCCCTCGAGAGTTAAAGTAACGACTCGCAGCGCAGTGATACTGAAATTTCACCCATGGGTGGTGATTCGAACCCAGACCGCCGTAGTGTGTGTGTTTATGTGTTTATGCTTATTTATGCGTGGGGACGATTTCGTTCTTATTTGTTTCTGTCCTGTCTTTCCTGATAGATGCCTGACTGCATGTTTGTTGTTGGGACTGTTTGTTGCCTGTATATTTCTTGGCTGTTTATCAACTGTCTATTGGTACGTAGCCTGCCGGTCTTTCTGCTTCTACTTGCATGATTGACTATCACTCTGCCTACCCTTGCACCCGCCCCTCCCCATCCCTCTCTCTCTCTCTTCTCTCACTATCTGTTTTTCTCTCAATCTAGTTCTCATCCTGTTTCACTTTTCCTGAATCCCTATCCCTTTTCCTCATCGCCTATATACTCGCATGATTGATTGGCTCACTGGCTGACTGACTGACTGAGTGACTGACTGACTGACTGACTGACTGACTGGCTGGCTGGCTGGCTGACTGGCTGGCTGGCTGGCTGACTGACTGACTGACTGATTGACAGACTGACTGACTGACTGACGGCTTTCTTGTCTTTCTGATGGTCCGTCCAAATGCATTCGTGTCCTTTTGGTTTTCGCTTTTCTTTATTTTTAACCTATCATCTCCTATGCAACATCGTGTTCATTAAAGCTGATTGTATTTGCTGTGTTTTATGTTTTCTTTTGACAGGATACTTATCCTTTAATTCATTGCTTTTCTATTAATTTTCTTAAGGTTTACTCTTGTGTGACATTTGAACTTTGACCTCTTGACCCTGTTCTGGCACCAGGAACCTCAATGACGTATTCAAAGCATGGCAAGGGCAGCCATGCCTTTGACCTTTGCCACTTCGTTCTTATTCGAACGTCTTCTGAAAAAAAGAAGCTCTGCGGTCGTTTTTGTATTTTGTCTTCGCTAAATATAGTGTTTCTTTTTTGTACAATACCAGAGCTTCAGAGATGCAAACCGTGATTGCTCGTGGCAGTTCTAGAATTAGCCAATATTTATTCAGATAATAATCGGAGAGTTCTCCTCACAACTAGTTCAGGGTTAGCCTTTGTAATTTACAATAGATATACTGATAGAAAATAAATGGATAGACAAATAAACATATTAGAAATTGATTACTAGATAGATATGGTAAACCAAATTTATGTATATATATATATATATATATATATATATATATATATATATATATATATATGATAATATGTAAATGTATATATATGTATATGTATATATATATATATATATATATATACATAAACATATAAACACACGCACATACACAGACACACACACACACACACACACATACACACGCACATACACACACACACACATACACACACACACACACACACACACACACACACACACACACACACACACACACACACACACACACACACACACACACACACACACACACACACACACACACACACACACATATGGGCTTTGTATGGCAGCAAGAAAGAGCACAGCCAAGAGCCAGAGTCGTAATCTCTAACGTGATGACGTTCCTTAATGTTAATCTCTTTGAAAAAGACTAACTCTTGGCTGTTTTTTTTTTCTTTCTTTTTTGCTACTATGCAAAGCACACTTGTCAAAGAGGAAAATCTAAAAACATACATGCATACACATATGCAAACCAACTTGCACCTCATACTAATGAAGGAGAATAAAATCTAAAACCATCTCTCCATGCAACTCGAGAGCCTCAATTTCTGGAGCTGGGCCGCGTCTATGGAAAACAAAGGAACCACCTTTTCCAAGACAATGACATCGCATCGCTCCAGTTCCAAAACGGGGATGGGGGCATTTAAAACGTCAAATTTTTACTCACAAATCGAGAAACATTGTATCCACTTTCGCAATAAACAAGTACGTCCTGGAGAGGAAGTGTAATAGATGAAATGGTGAAGATCGGGTGGGAGGGGGATGGAGGATTATGGATGGAGGACGGAGGGAAGGTTCGGTTGGCAGAGGGAGTGAAGGTGCAAGTGAAGATAAGCCTGGGAATTCTGGAGGAATGTAAAAGTCATCGTCATCATCATCATTCATCCCTTGGCCGATATGATGGTAGGGGAGTAATATCCACTGGAATCCTGTCTTTAACTGAGGAAACTTGTCAGGTGTTAAACAAGACAGAATATGTAAGATCAGTAAAATCCGTAGTCGACGGTTTTTTTTTTTCTTTTTAATATTTCAAGTACGTCATTGTAGAGAAGATATACTGTAAAGGTTGATCTCAAAATGACGAGAACAAAGAGAAAACGAAGTAAGAGTGGAAGTAAGACAAAGATGATGAAGAGGAGGAGGAGGGAAAGGAAGAGAAATAAACAGTAAGAGACGGAGAAGGTTGAGAGAAGAAAAGGAGAAATGAATGAAGAGAAAGAAGAAGAGGAAATGTGGAGGAAGAGAAACAAGACGAGGATAAGGGAAAGGAAAAAGAGGAAGAAGAGGACGAATCAAAGTGAAAAGAGGAGGGTAAAGAAAACAATACAGCTGAGCCACAGATGGAGAAGGATGTGAGGTAGGAGCGGCTATTGTGGAGGTGGAGGTGGAGGTGGTGCGGAAGAAAACGAGGTAAAATATTCAAATGCAGAACAGTAGAAGATGGAAGGGGGTAGGGGGCATCGGATCATCAGCCGAGGAAAACTATAGAAATAAGATTAGATAAATAAACAGAAAATATATAAATATATGAATAAATACCTAGATGAATAAACAAACTAATTAATACATACATATATATATATATATATATATATATATATATATACATACATACATATACATATATATACATATACATATATATATATATATATACATATATATATATATATATATATATTTGTGTTTGTGTTTGTGTGTATACACACACACACACACAAACACACACACACACACACACACACACACACACACACACACACACACACACACACACACACACACACACACACACACACACACATACATACATACATACAAATATATATAGATATATATATATATATATGTATATATATATAAATATGTAAATATATATGTAATACATGAATATATATATATATATATATACACACACACACATATATATATATATATATATATATATATATATATATATATAGATATATATATATATATATATATGAGAAATTTGCTAGTGAACATCGAAATCAATCAGATAATTTTTATGATCGTCGCGCAGAGGATTCGAACCTGCTGCTCAAGGAGCCAAGAGGCCCCGTGACTGCCGCCTTACACCGCTCGATCACTGATGATTAAAACCGTATGAACTCGGAACACTACAAAGAGAGGAGGACGAGGAGAAGGCCGAGATGAAAGAGGGAGAGAGGGGAGATAAGTAGGAGAAAGAGGAGGGGAAAGGGTAAGAGGAGGAGGAAGAAGAGGAGGAGGAGATGGAGAAGAAGGAGAAGGAGTGATATGAGAAGGAGGAGGAGGAGGAGGAGGAGTAGTAGAAGGAGAAGAAGAAAGAGGAGGAGGAGGAAGAGAATTAGGAGAAGATGGAAGATGAAACGGAACTTATTTACATTATTATAGTTTTTATTTATTCATTTATTATTATTATGATTTTTTTCCGCATCCGACCTAGATATGAACCAAAAGGTCTCCTGTCGGCATGCTCCGCCTTTGTAATCCTTTGTAAGTAGGAGTAATAGGAGTGGAGTAGAAGGAAGAATAGAAGAAAAGGCGGAAAAAGAAGGAGGACGAGAAGGGGGTGGAGGAAGAGGATATTGCTAAATCGACATTAGATATATCCAAAGCGAATTTTGAGTAGAGCCAGAACGAGCAAGACTACGACTTCAACGAGCTTGAATGCAATCGGGTCCACTCAGTGAAATATATTGTTCCACATTGAAGAGACATCACCAACTCACGCGAAAATGTGAACATTGGATGCAGTGCAACGGAATCCAGCTCGAAATTTCATGGCTGCTAAGCCAACAATTTCAAGTCACCTCCCAGGAACCTCTCAGGCTTCTCGATCCTCCCTCTTACCCTCACCCACCGTTCCCTGCTTTGACACAGGTGCTGCTCTGGAGGGATGAAAGGTGTTTTTGTAATTATGAAGCCCAGTTTCAAGCCGCTCCACTTGTGACCTACATACACAGGGTCCTCCTCCCACCTAGGGTGCAATGCAGCACGAAAGTAGTTATGCAAGGACACACACACATGCACGTATATACGCATACACACGAAAAAAATACATGGACGTACATATGCAAATAAGCACTGTGCACGCGTACATACAGACACACACACACACACACACACACACACACACACACACACACACACACACACACACACACACACACACACACACACACACACACACACACACACACACACACACACACACACACACACACACACTCGGTGGCGTAGTTGGTAGAGCGCTGAACTGCCACCATAGTGGCCCGCAGTTCTTGGTTCGAATCCTGCGCTTCGGGTCGTTACTCTGACTCTCGTG
>NC_134778.1:50002509-50007509 GCF_046742065.1 Oratosquilla oratoria | reverse complement strand
TTTACGCGAGAACTCGTTACACGTCTCGTTCACGTCCACCTTCCAGACCACGTATCGTTTACCATTTCGGTTTATGACCTGGCCATCTTACCACTAATTATTGGAAACGTCTATCCACTCCTCCAGATAAGTATTGTGATTTCCATGGTGATTGTTTTAATTCCACAGACCAGTGCCGTGTCCTGAGATATCAACGTTCACGTTCACGACCTCCATTTCCCACCTCACAGGCTTCTTCCTCTACTCGTCACTCTTCTCCCAAGTGACAATTACCCAACCAGCGTTCCCATGATGTTTCTTTGCCACCTACCTTCCACTCAGATCCCTCGCCAGCCCTTCCTGTGTGTACCCTGTCTAGCCCTGATACTTGGATTCAAGTTTTGACAATTGCTGCTACCTCGGATACCACACCTCTTTCAGTTTTTATAGACTCTGGTTCCCCAGTCAACATAATGTGAATTCAGATTTTTTAATTCCTTCCGCATTGCAAGAAAGCGTGTGACTATATTTTAACCATCCGGTATTCATCTTTGCCATGTTGATGGTATCCAATTTCCAGTGATTGGTAAAATCACTTTTGATGTTAACTTCTCCACCACTATCTCCTCTATTCCAGTTACCTTGTACGTAGCTGATATTCATTTCACTGGAGACATACTCATAAGTTTGCCCTTAATGAAGGAGCATGATATCTCTATTTACCCTTCCTAACACGTAAAACATTTATTCGGGTCATTTCTTCCCTGCCTTGCCTTTAGCACCTTCCACTTGTGCTGTTAGTAACATTCATGTTAACGAGCGATCTCCCACAGACCAAGTTCCCTCCTCTGATGTCAGAACAAATTCCACTGACAGTAGCTCTGCTTCTTCTTGTGAGGATATACCTACCTCTTCTCCGAGTTCTTAACCTCCCTCTGCTGTGGACGTGTCTTCCCGCCGTAACCGGCGTTTTCATTCTTCACACATGTCTAAATCAGTTAAACTTGGAACAAAGCACCTCTTGAACAACATTGGCGTTTCACCAACTAAAGATCCCTCCTTCCCTCTCTTGGATGAGATTTCAATTGGCTCGACTCAGCCCCAGTCTCTCGGGCGTTAACGCATTCCACACACACTCACGCAGTCCCACTCAGCTCCACGACGCTGCATCCTCGTGAGTACACAAAACTTCACATCTGCTTTTTCCAAGCTAAGGAAAGCCACGTAGTCTGTGTGCCAAAAACCATTCGAGTCTGTTTTCAGCCTAATGTTCCACTTCTTAGAAAAGTCAAACACTTTTGCTTGTTGCCAATGATACTATTGTTCCCCTCAAGCTTGGAAAAGGCACATATTGATTTTCTAGTATACCCTTCTCGAGTTCAAAAGATAGAGAACCAGTTCAGTACTGTTCCTGTTTGTACCACCACTTCTGATGTGTATCCACAACGTGAACCCATTCTTGCATCCCATTTGAATTCACTTGATTTTCCTGATGCACAATAAAACTTAATTTCCCTTTGCAACGATTTCAGGTCCGTAATTGCTCTCCCAGGTGAACCCCTTGGTGTAACCGATCTTATTCAACATCACATTTCCCTTAGACCAAATGCCTGACCGTGCTGTATTCCTGCATACATAATGCCTCATAGCAAAAGGAATGTGGTAAACACAATCACTGATGACATGACTGCTCAAGCCATTATAGAAGCTTCAGTTTCAGAATGGAACTCTCTCTTTTCATTGTTCCTAAGCCAGATTATTCAATCCGCCCTGTCGTTGACTTCAGAGAGCTCAGTAAATTAACTGTTCCGGATCACCACCCGATTCCAGTCTTGTAAGTCCTTCTTCATTCCGTCGGTGAAAAAAAAAAAAAATGTCTTTACCCATCTCGATCACTCTGGCTATTTTCAAATCCCCTTTGCTCCTGAATCACGTCCTCTCACAGCCATCGGCACGCCAAATGGACATATCCAATTCAAAAGATTAGCCATGGGCCTTGTTACTGCCTCTTCTGTTTTACACGCTTCATGAACACGGTCCTCGGAGGACTGATTAGTAAGAACGTCTTCATATATCTTGATATAGTCATTGCCTCGAAGTCTATCTTAGACCACTTACAGACATTATAAGCTGTCTTCTCTCGACTGGCAAAGTCAGGAGTTAAAATGAAGTCAACAAAGTGTTCCTTCCTTAAGAAGAACATGCACGTCTTAGAACATGTACTTAACGCACATGGTATCCTTACGTCCAACGACAAAGTGAAAGTGGTAATTTATTTCCCACAACCTACCTCAGAACACAACCGCTCCTTTTTAAGCCTCTCATGTTTTTGTAGGCGCTACATTTCAGGCTACGCTAGTATAGCCGCGCCTCTCAGTTTACCTCTAAAGAAAGATACTCCCTTCACTTGGACTTCTGAGCATGATAGAGCATTTACCGCTCTCAACACTGTTACGTGTACTTTCCACTGTATCTCGTTACTGGGGCCAGCGACGCATAATGTACCGAGCCTTTGTTATACATAAAATCATGCACGTACACATATGTATGTACACACAAACAGCTTCGCTTGCCATCACGCATTTTCTATAAAGTGCATTTCCTTTTCAAGACAAACAACTGATCACCATAACATTTACAAAGCTTTGCATTTATTAACTTTCACACAACATTCACGTTTATACATGCACATGAGTGTGTATCGTAAGTAAATTGCATATAATCTTGTTTATATAAGTACTCTTTCTACTTAACATAAAATGTAAATAGTTTCCATTATGATGAGCTCTGGTATCTAGAGCTATGCATCTTAGGCTTACCATGAAGCACTTACGGTCCGATTCGGTGGGCCGGTGAATGCAAATCTGTGTACAAAAATCTGTAAGTAAACGGCCTTCAAGAGACCACAGTTTCATTTTCCATCAGTGTTGTAGTCAACATTTACGTACAACAGTGTGTGCGCGCGCGCGCGCGCGCGCGTGTGTGTGTGTGTGTAAGTGTGTGTGATAAGGGGTTAACTGAGATACGCTTTCAAAACTCACGACTCAAAACTGACTTCATTAAGGTAACATCGCCTGGAGGCAGATAATCATTAACCATACAAACATTAAGTTGATGGAATTAAAGTTTCACACATCACTCACATAGTAAATGAAAATCTATCCGTGTTTGTTTTTTATATATAAATGCTACACAACACAAAAACCGATAGAAATATGTTTGAAACAGGAACCTGTAACTACAGGGTCTTCATTGCAAGAATATTATATCGGCTCTGCATACCTGTGTGAGGTGTTGCTTTATGACTGGACGAAACACTCTCCTCAACAGAGGCATTCTCCATCATACCTATTCACAGACTACGCAGTCAATCACACGCCCAGGTTGAGAAAAAGGGCTATGACATTGACATTACATGCATAGGCTATTCATTTGTACAACTATACGATGCTAAATTTTTACATTCTTTATAATTAGATGCAGCCACCACTCAGAAGACTTTGTTCAACTTTAGGAAATCTCTTCGTACGAACGTTCCTATCTCCGTTACCCTTTTTTGTATTATTTCCGTCACTTTATATTTTATTTTAGTCATAAAATGACAGTATGATTTATGTGTCAGTATTTCCTACCCTGATATTTGAAGAATTTTGAACTTGGGAGGTGCGTTATTCATACAGATGTGTTCTAACTGTGACCAAGCATATTTATCTAGGTAATGTGCAGAAGTCTCTCACACCGCCCAAAGGGCCTATCTCGACGAACTCTTCCATAGGTGGTGTTGATTTGTGCAATAATTCTGAGCGCTGTGAAGTAGTTTTAATCAACTGGGATAAATCTATTCACTGAGATCAAAGATGAGTACCTACTTGTGGTGTTTCTGTGAGATAGACATTGTAGAGAATCTCATCAGCAACCACACCTCCATCCAGAGGGTCTGTCATTCGGTCTCCAGACCAGGCTCAAGATCTATCAACTGCGACTTTCTTTCTAGCCTCGATTAAACCTTACATCAATAAAATTCTTATGTACGTTTCTTCTGGTTGTTGCTAAGCAATTTTATTCAGTTGGGAGAAAAACCTTCACTACCCAAAAATTTAATTCATCTCGATTAGAAACGTCAGTAGTAGCTAGATATTAGATTTCCTTTCTGGCCACCGCCAGGTTATTTAATTCAGTCCAGAGGAACACTTATATAAAAAAAAAATTGTTGAGGCCTAATAAAACCAAAGGCTGCGTTCTGCCGCGTATCATTTTCGTTACTAAAGTTGATTTTCACTTATTTTCTGACTATCACCCTATCTTTTTCACTCGAAGCAACCTATCTGTACATCGAAAAGGTTGAAACTATGTCAATCATTGGTATTCAATTGTCTAGTTGTTCTGGCTGCCTCCAGTTGATTTTTCAAGCCTATAGAAATTCTCCTGCTACACATGGAAAAGACCTAAAAACCATTAAGAGACTCATCGTCCTTAAAGGGCTAATCGCGACAATTTTTACACCTTTAATGCGGTGACGCATCTAGGAGAGACATAACCTGTAAAGGCCCTCACCGTTGTGAAGGCGTTAAAAAATCAATAACTTCTTTAGCAAGGTGACACTCTGTAGCATTTTACTCTAGTTAACACTATGAGTTTTATTCAGCCGAATGTCACCGTGATGAAGGTGTCAGCTCGAACTGACAGTTGACCTGCGAAAGCCCTCATGCATCCTGTGTTGCTCCCATAACATCAAACAGCTTTCCTGGCTGTGTTGTATATCAAAGGAATGTAAACCGGAACTAATTCCGATTACAGTTAACATTTTCATTCTATACAGCGACCTGAACCTAGTGACCCTTGGGTTTCAGGCACGCATGTTGGCCTGTAGCATATTACATGTGTCGGGGAATTAATGTATACGTGCGTGCATGTGTGTGTCTGTATGCATGTGTGTGTTTAAGCACGCAACGTATACAAGAGTACTTGCATTGGTATACACGCTTTTCGTGTTATCACAAACTATCTAGCGACTGATGATT
>NC_134778.1:49990009-49997509 GCF_046742065.1 Oratosquilla oratoria | reverse complement strand
CAGCCGATTTCATTCAAGGGCTGCACGTTATGCATTAAGCTCTCGGTTATAAAATTCTAATAATTTCTATATAACCGCCATTACCCTTTTGCTCATAACATTCTATTTAGTATTTTATCTCAAAGTTGAACGCCTTCGATACAATGGCATCTTTATAGATTTTTTCCGACTGATGCCAAATGATTCTATTTAGCTTAAGCAGGACCCCATGGCAAAGCAGGGAGATTAACATCACTCCCAATGTACTTGTGTGTGTAAACATGGCCTTTTGATAACTTTGCACTAAAACAGTTGTTCCACTTTCAAAAATTATATTTGTGGGAAGACGGGGGAAGAACCATGACTATGGTAGAGTCCACACCTGTCTTAGGAATGTTTCATAGTGTTATATACTCCGCGATGAAAGTTACATTTGCCTCTTACTGTGCAATTCTAAATTTCGCTAACTATTATTGTTATAGTGTTATATACAAGAAGATGCCTTTTAGCAGTATGTGAAAAGGAATTTACATTACGTCTTCATTTTGAAATATAAGTAAATATATATTTAGATGCAACAGATATTCTTGTATATTCAACGAACAAAACAAATTCATGTATCTTATTTGTTAAAGACATCTGCGAAATAAAACTCATATCTAGTTTGGAAAATTAATATCATAATACTAATTGCACGTCGAAAAAAAATGTATATGCGATGCTAATCTTAATTGAATTTTTGTATCTGCTTATCTGTGACCTGGGATTAAATATGTGGATTTGCTCTGGTTATAATTCATCGCCAATTATACTTAAACTTTAGGTATCTATTGCACCTATATGACTATATGATAAAACATTACGAATAAATGATACATGTTAATGTCAAAAATAAACAAACAAGGAAAGAAATATATAGAAAAATAAACAAACAAATGGATAAGTAAATGAATATGTTGATTCATCAGTTATTAAATAAACGAATAAATAAATGGATTTGATACATATAAACCATTTTTCTTCTAATAAAGAAACAATGGAAGCCAAAATTTGGTAATTTATCAAATAAAAGCGTAAAATAAAACAAAATAAATAAGACTGAAATAAAATAATACAAGTAAAGTAAAACGAACACAGTCCTCTCTGGAAAGAATCTCTCAATTTCGCAAATACGAAGTCTTCGGAAGTAAAGCGCCTTCCGCAAATATTAGGAAAGACAATTTGAAAAGATTTTCTTCTTCGAGGAATACAGAGAGGATCTAGTACTGTCAACAAAAGAAAGGTTGAAACAAAGATTTTTTTTCCTTCCTCGATTTGCAGTATAGAGCCCTCGCGGGTTGAGAGCGGGTACAAGGGAATAGTGTGTTAGATTACGGACACATTTGGAGCTCGAGATCTGCGTGACCCCTTCTACTGGGATACGCATTTTGTAAACTTCGGTAAGTCGGGATTATATTCAGCTGTGGGAATCTTTGCACAGACTAGCGGTAAAAGCGTTTATTCTTTTTAACTTTTTTCAGTGTCTCGTACTTTCAATCTCACCACACCAACAAGTGAATCCATTCTGCCAAAGAGAAACTTACTGCAGCCATTTGCTAAATAATGACAATAATTTAACAATAATAATAATGCCCTTTTGATCAAGGCTCGTTGACTAGAAACCTACAGTTCAATAGAAACTAGGTTTCAATATACAGAGAAAGAAATGTTAAACTCTTGTCAATGTTCTTTATGTATGTTTTTTTTTTTTTTTTTTTTTTTTTATATATCACCAGCCAGTAGTAAGAGAGAAGCTCGAACTTGGTATACGGGGCACCTGGCTTAGCCCTTATCAATCATTAGTTGTCAGCTTTTCCTATGTGTAAAGGTAAAAGGGAGGGTGATAAAGCTTTTAGGTCTAGTTCGGAGGCTGAGTGCCAACACCGAGGCGCTGATGATGTTGACGGTATTTGAAGACAGGTATTAGGGAAATGATGTTCTCTAGAGGTGTCTTGTACGACTACCAGAGGTAGCCGCTCATCCTTTGTACCTCAAATAATTAATCAACATTAAGAAATGAAAGGTAGAAACAGCAGGAAAAACAAAAGCTATGAGAAGTAAATATGAATAAATGAAAAAATGACATAATTGATTTCATTTACCTATATGATGATATGAAAATGAAAAATAATACAAGAACAAACGTATTACCAAATACATACCTAAGCTGGCAATAAAGCGTACAAACTGAATACAGAAAAGCGTGACTACGATCTAGGAGATTTTCTATGCTACCTGGCAGGCATCGATAATCCTCGACGAGAGCAGAGCAAATATTTTGGTGTACAACGAGAGGAATTGAAACGCCAGAGGGACTGTCATCTTGCTGCAATTGCGGACCAGAATCAGAAATAATTCTGTTCTCCATTCTCTGAACCACGTAAGCGTACGTGGCCGAGGAATTTCTAATCTGTGGGTATGTCTAGAAAGCTGTAAAAATACTAATGAAATGTTTTTATTTTATAAAATCAGCTCGAGTAAAATATAGAGAACATATATTACGCATTATCAAGTTAGTTCAAATACTGACATAATGAACAATACAAAACCTAACTTCTATCACAAGGATTTTTTTTCGGGAATGACATACATTTGGAGCATTAGTATGTCATGATATCTAATGATGGTTCTTTTTAAAGGAACCAAAATCTATGGCAATACGAATGGTTATTTAGTAAATGGTGAATTTATATATTTACCTTCTCATAATTTTCGGGGAAAATTTCATCAAGACTAGAATACTTTCTGTCATTTTAATTCCTCATATGAAGGACACACACACACACACACACACACACATACACACACACACACACACACACACACACACACACACACACACACACACACACACACACACACACACACACACACACACACACACACACACACACACACACACACACACACACACACACACACACACACATACACACACACACACACACACACACACACACACACACACACACACACACACACACACACACACACACACACACACACACACACACACACACACACACACACACACACACACTTGCGCGCACGCGGGCGCGGACGGACAATCTGAAGTGCAATATATGTAACAGAACTAATGAAGACAAAGGAAACTCAAAAAACAACTTAAAAAGACCTATAGCTCCTGGCAACCTTAACAATTGCAAAAAAAAAAATAAAAACATAAAGAAGAGTGCTATCTTCGCAGACAAAAGGCGCAAAGGATGAAAAATAGGTATTCACACACACACACATACACACACACACACACACACACACACACACACACACACACACACACACACACACACACACACACACACACACACACACACAACACACACACACACACACACGAAAATATATATATATATATATATATACATGTATATATATATATATATATATGTATGTATACATATGTATATGTATGTATACATATGTATATTTATGTATATATATATATATATATATATATATATATATATATATATAACGTCAGAGAAAAAGGTGAGATGCTTCAATTGAGTACTGAGTGAATAAAGAAATCAGTTTCCAAAAACAAAGAATTGAAAGCGTCTAGCGCGAACCTATTTGCACAAGTAGCAAACATACTAGGAACGGGAGCAGCAGCAACTGCTAAAGCCGCAGCGGTTGTGGCAGCAACAAAGTCAACAGAAAGGAGAGCTTGATTCCACCTGTTGCTTGCATAAGAAGCGGAGAGAAAGAGATGAAGAGGGCGAGGGGAACGGAAAGGGAGAAATAAGAGATTAAGGAAATGGCATGAATGATTAAAAGATAAGAAGACGAAGAGAAATGGTTACAGATCTGGGGAAAACAGCGAGGAGAAAAGGAACATTAATAAGAAAAGGAATAGAAATCTGAAAGACGTAGAAGAGCAGTGAGAAACAGAAATGTGTGTGTGTGTGATTCACCACGGTCTTGGGTCACGTGTTGGACTCGTGACCGACATATGTTTTCCTCCCAGATGAGAGCTCAGAGCTTATATATGACCGAACTATGGGTAATGTTGTGACCTTATACGCACACACACAGGCACACGCAAACACACACACACACACACACACACACACACACACACACACACACACACACACACACACACACACACACACACACACACACACACACACACACACACACACACACACACACACACACACACACACACACACACACACACACACACACACACACACACACACACACACATAAGGAAAATCAAAGGATCCAAAAAAATGTATTACCCCAATAAGATCAAGCACTTACAGCAGAACAGCAGCCAGTGGTTTAACAGGATTAAAATTTTGTGCGGTATGCGATAGGCATCTGACATCCCCCCCTTTCACAATTGTCACCTGACCGTGCGGCTGAGCAAATAAATGACCACTTTGCATCCATCTGTCAAACGCTGCCCGGGATTGACCTCTCTCTCCTCCCTGCTTTCCTCCCCTCTCCTTCCCCCCGACAGTTCATGTTTTTCAGGTTGCCAAAAAGCTTGCCAGCATCAAGTCAAAGCTGTCCTCTACACCCGTAGACTTACCCATCAAACTTTATCGTGAATTTGCCTCACTTAATCAGAGTAAATGTCCAACGGATTGGAAGACAGACTTCATTACTTTCATCCCCAAATTTTCCAATCCCCAATCCTTTAGTGATCTCAGACCCATTACTATCACTCCCATTCCTAGTCTTATTTGTGATGATTTTGTCTTCGAGTGGGCATACTCCAAAATCAGCAAATTCATTGATCCCCAACAGTTTGGTAACGTGAAAACATCCTCCACCACTCACTATGTTATTAGCTTCCTTGATTTTATCTATAAAAATCTCGAGCACCTCAAGACTTCACTTACAGTGCCGTTCACTGACTTCAAGAAAGCCTTCGACCTTGTTGATCACACCACTATCATCATCAAAGCCACCCACCTTGGCCTTCTTACCTCCTTGGTGGCTTGGCTATCTGACTTCCTGACGGACCGATGTCAAGCTGTCAGATATCAGGGACACGTCTCTGTAGTCCAGCACCTATGCTGTGGGGTACCACAGGGGACAAAAATGGGGCCACCGTGTTTCCTAATAATCATCAACGGTGCCCTGGGAGGCACACCGCACAGGTGGAAATATGCTGATGACTGAACGGTGGGGATCCCTGTGTCCGACACTAACCTGGACTACAACCCACTGCAGGACACGCTGGACAGGCTACACACATGGACAGTGCACAACAAAGTCACCATCAACCACAAGAAAACTGTAGTAATGCACTTCCACACCTCCAATGACGTTCTCTCCCTTCCCCTACTGACAATTGACAGCCAACCACTTTAGATGCCCCAGTCAACTACGCTGCTGGGGATAACCGTTGACAAGACAATAAGCTGACTTGGAAGAAGAACACCGCTAACACAGTTAGGGCAGCTTCCTACAAGCTGTATATGCTGCGTCGCCTGAGATCATTAGGGGAACAGGCTGAAGATCTCAAAAACATCTACACTTCCTTCATTTTGTCCAAGTTGATGTACGCGTCACCTTCCTGGGCCTCCTCACTTACAGTCACGCAGCAGCGACAACTGGAGAAAGTGCAGAAAAGAGCCTGCCGCACAATCCCTGGCAACGAATACACCACCTATCGACACGCTCTCACCACACTCGGACTTCTTACCTTGCTGACCATTACCTCTAGAAAATATATGTATGGTAAAATAACGAAGATTATAGACTTAATCCAAATAACAGTAGACTCAGAATATAAGAACTGCCCGAAAGAACTTTAGTTAAAAAGCTCAGATCTGACCTCCGAGGATTTCCGTAGAAGCAACTCCACGTTTTATTCGTTATCCGGCAAAGAGGTCAGCCAAACACAAATCCAAGCTATTAGAGGGCAAGCAGACTTGGACGAAAGATATGAGAAAGTGGAGAAAAAAGATGTGGGAAAGAAAGGACAGATGAAATTGAGGTGGACGAAAGAAGATAAAGGGAAAGTGGGAAGGAGAGGAGGAGAGTAAAGAGGAGCGGTAAGGCATAGGTAGGAGAAGAAATATGAAGACAAAGAAAAGGGAGAGTGCAACGAGTAGAGGAGAGGGAATGGAAGGATGAGGAGTGGAAGGAAAAGAAGAGGTCGAGGTGGGAAGGTAATGGCAAGACGAGTAGAAAGAAGAAAAGGGGAGGACAAGATGATGGAAGGGGAGTTGGTGACTTGTATAGGAGATGGGAGGACACGGGGAGGGAAGAGGAGGACGAGGGGTGGGATACAGGAAGAAAAGGAAGGACAATACATAAGAGAGGGGAGGACGAGATGGGGGAGGAGGAAAACGAGAAGATGGAAGAGTAAGAGAGAAAAAAAGACGGGAGGAGGGGGGAGGACGAGAGCGATGTTAGGACGAAAAGGGAATGATTTTCTAGGTGGGAAATCGAATGACCGTTCCTCATGGACTCTTACTTGCGTGGCATAACGAGATGGGGTCACGATGTCTGTCCGTTTACCTCTTTGTTTCTGAGTTTGTGAGGGCGTCCATATGTGCACATTTAATACGCATGACTGAGTGGTAATATATATACAGTATACAGAAAAAGTAAAAGGTGCAGATGGAGAGATGATAATTGAAGAGACGGCAATAAGAGGAAGATGGAGTGCTTTAGGGAGTTGATTAATGTGAAGGAGGATAGAGAAGGAAAGGTAATTGCAGTGAGAAGCGCTAGGAAAGTGACAGTGATGAGTGAGGAAAATGGGGAGAAATAAGGAAAGATGAGGTGAAGGCAGTTGTTAAAATTATGAGAGCAGGTAAGGTACCTGGGTTGGATGGGTGTCATGGAATGTCTAAAAAAAAAAAAAAAAAAAAAAAAAAAAAAAAGGGAGGTACAGAGATGGTGGACTGGCTGGTGAGGTTATTTAATATTTGTTTAAGAGAGGGTAGAGTGCCGGAGGACTGGAGGAGTGCCGGTATAGTTCTGCTTTATAAAGGAAAAGGGGACAGGTGTGAGTGTAGTAGTTTCAGAGGGATCAGTTTGTTGAGTGTAGTTGGGAAAGCTTATGGGAGGGTCTTGATTGAGAGGATTAGGAGAGAAACAAAGGGAGTAATTAATGAGGAACAGTGTGGATTTAGGACAGGTAGGGGTTGCGTGGATCAGATTTTTTGTGGTAAGACAGATATGCGAGAAAGCTTTGGAAAAAGGTAAGGATGCTTGTTGGGCCTTTATGGATTTGGAAAAGGCTTATGGCAGCAGACAGAAAGGCACTATAGGAAGTATTATAGACATATGTGATAGGAGGAAAACTGTTGAGAGCAGTTAAGAGTTTTTACGAGAGCAGAAAAATCCTGTATTAGAATTAAAAAATGGAGGGTGGTTTGAGGTAAAGGTGGGACTTCGCCAGGGATGTGTTATGTCACCTTGGCTGTTCAATTTGTCACGTTTTACCATTTATGTATATTTTTTTTTCTTACCGCTCCTTCTGATCTG
>NC_134778.1:49972509-49975009 GCF_046742065.1 Oratosquilla oratoria | reverse complement strand
CTGTCCGTGGCCTAAATCCCACCACCTTGAAGGATGGGGACCCCGCGGCTGAGCGGGATCTTAATAAAACCCGGTGACAGTTGCCACTTTTAAGATATGTGTAACTGGTGCCTTCGGATATGTTGGGGGTTTTGTGCATGATAGTGCCGTGTATGAGAATCATATGTGTGTGTGTGTGTGTTTCGTGTGTTAGAGTACCGTGTATGTATTCATAAAAGTCTCGCGAGTGTCTATGTCCTAGTATACAGAGGCACCACGTTAGTTGTGTGTATGTGTGTGTGTGTGTGTGTGTGTGTGTGTGTGTGTGTGTGTGTGTGTGTGTGTGTGTGTGTGTGAGAGAGAGAGAGAGAGAGAGAGAGAGAGAGAGAGAGAGTGAGAGAGAGAGAGAGAGAGAGAGAGAGAGAAGAGGAAGAAGAATAGTGATGTAAATTAGATAAAAGTGAAAGCATGAGGAGGAAAGGAAGTCATTAGGAGAAAATATGCATGTGATGAAGGTGAAGGTAAAAGTGTGGCTGACAAGGAACATGGAGTAAGGTGAGAGACAATAAAAACCTGATGAATCTGGGATGAGGAGAGATAAAGATAATGAGAAAAGAGAGAAAATGGCCTTAAAAAGAGGATATCAGAGGGAGTGGAAAGAGGGACAGGTGAGGATAACGGCACAGAATAAGAGAAAACGGAAAGAAAGCGAGAAGTGGGAAAAGGAGGAAGAAAAGTGGAGACAGAGAAGAACGACGATAAGTAAGATAGAGTAAGGGAGGATGAAGGGCTGGAGCAGGAAGGGGGGAAATGAGTGAGAGATGATGAATGATGATGAGAGGGAGGAAAATGAGGATTCGTATAAGGAGAGGCAGGTGTAGGAGGAAGAGCAGGATGATTATGATGATGATCTGGAGTATATAGAGGAGTATGAAAAGAAGAGGAAGGAGGAAGAGGAAGGAATGAAGGAAAGGGGAATAAAAATGGGAAAAAAGGAAGAGGAAAAAAGGAGGAGAAAGAAAATGAGGAGGGGAGGGAAAGAAGGAGGAGAAGCAAAAGCAGGAGAAGGAGACAGGGGACAAGATGAAGAAGAAGAAGAAAAAAAAAAGGGAGAGGGAAAAAGAGAAGGAGAAATAGGAGGAATGTTAAGAGGGAGAAACTTGTATGAACCAGGCAGAGTAAGTCAGAGTTTGAAACTGAGATACTGAGAGCAGGACAAGAGGGGAGGCTCAGCGTGTCATTTTACATGTATGTCTGAATGTGTACATGGCTGCCTGTGTACATGTCTCCTGTAACTATGCCTGTCCGCTTGAGTACAAAATTGCTTATGTGTGTCTTACCATGTATATCTGACTGTGTCTATGTCTGCCTATGCATATGTCTACTTGTGTGCATTTCTACTATGCGTGTGACTACCTGTGTGCGTTTTCCTGTGTGCATATTTGTCTCTCGGTATGTCTGCCTGTTTACATGTCTGTCTGTGTAAATGTTTGCTTGTCTGTATGCCTACCTGCCAGTATGCATGTCTGCCTTTGTCCATGTCTGCGTGTGTGTTTGCTTGTGTGTGTCTGTTCGTTATTGAGGAAATTTACCTGTGTACCTATTGCCCTGTGTGTATATCTGCCTGTATGCATGCCTGCCTGTGTAAATGGCTTCAAGTGAGTATGTCTGCCTATGTCAATGTCTGCATGAGGATTTGTTTGCCTTTGTTTGTGTGTGTATAGCTTGTGGGTTTGTCTCTCTTACATTTCTACTTATCATACCCATTCATGTATGGTCCTTATTCTTCAATTGCCATATGTCAATTTATTATCATTTACTATTTACCTGTTTGTTTGTTATTCAACTATACCTATGCATTTATTTATGTATTTTATTTGTTATTTACATTATTATAGTTTTTATTTATTATTAATATGATTTTTTTTTTTTTTTTTTTTTTTTTTTTTGCATCCGACCTAGATCAAAAGGTCTCCTGTCGGCATGCTCCGCCTTTGTAATCCTTACTTAGATTTGAATTCCAGAATAGACTACATTGGCTTCTAAGCTATTCCAGGCATTTGTGCATCTGTATAGAAAGCTTTTTCATATTCTGTAGACATTTAGTCGTTCTCAGTTTGTTTTCATGGCCTATCAAAGCCTTCTCAACCCTAATCCAGAGATCTCGCCTTTCAAATTAGTCTATCCCCTTTAGCGAACTGAATCCCTCTTTCTCTTCAATCCATTGCTTTTATTTGTGTCTTCTATGGCTTATCTACCAGGCTTGGAACTAGTTTGTTTGCTGTTCTTTATATTCTCTCGATCTGTTTATATCGTATTTTTCACTATGTAAGGGGACCGCCACTAACGCATACCTCAGTCTCGGACGGATTAGGTCTTCTATGAGTTTTTTCATCACTTCATTCATATAGTGAAAAGGCGACTTGAAGTTCTGCAGAAGTCTATACGCGTTCCCCATAATCTTATTGATATTACTGTCCAATGACAGATTATCTTTTATCAACACTCACATATCCTTCGG
>NC_134778.1:49960009-49970009 GCF_046742065.1 Oratosquilla oratoria | reverse complement strand
ATATGGTTACATAAACACGCGTGGAATTGCCATCACCTTACTCGGAGCAGCGGTTTGTTAAAGAGAAAAATTGAAAACAAGATTTTATATTATATATATATATATATATATATATATATATTTATATATATATATATATATATATATATATATATATATATATATATATATACACACACACGCACACACACACACACACACACACACACACACACACACACACACACACACAATATATATATATATATATATATATATATATATATATATATATATATATATATATACAGAAACCATAGGCTTTTCCCCCCTTACAAGGGAGGTAGCCAAAGTCAAAGACATAAATAAACCCGTACCCATTCCATCCCCACATGCTCCACTCCCATTCACCAACCATCCCTCCCTTCCTCTTTCCTTGGCTCCTTCTGGATAACGGGTCATCCCAGTATCTCACACACTACTCTGGGTCAGAAGCAATGCACCAAGACACAGCATATCCAGAGCATGGCCGCTTTATTTAATCGGCGATCCCCACTCTCCATCCTTTATGCAGAAAAAGAAAAGACGGGGTGAAATCCCTTCCGGTTACGTCAAAATATGATTCACACATACTCCTTAATCCCCTATTCCCCACCCCCTCTATTCCATGCATCACAGAATCATCCATACACAACCATTCTCCACCCATATATATATATATATATTACTGATGAAAAATGCAATATCACATTTGTCGATCACGTGAAAACCACAGTCGAAGCAGAAAAGACTGGAGACAGGGAAAATATATATTTCGATTGCAAACTGCAATCCTCTTCAGTAGACACAAAGTATAGAGAAGTGAGTGCTAATTAAGTAGCACCCTCGACAAGAAAAGGAGAACATTGGGCGGGCCCCTACCCTCAGCTCACTCAGTATGTGGGGTCAGGAGGTAAATGTCTTGACTAAGCTTACTTACTTCGTACTTCAGCTCCCAGTAGTAGGCGTTATGCCTGTCAGTGGTGTTTACCAAAGCGCCGTCTGTATTCCGAGGCTGGTCGTGGAGTTTCACGAGCAGAAGACTTTTTACACTACCGGCTAGCTAGGCCTGTCGTAGCAACCCTCCTCCTTTCTCATCCGGGCTTGGGACCGGCAATGGCGGAGTTCTTCACTAAGCTAGTGATGAAAAGTCCTGAAATTATGTCCGGGGACCATTGCCCCTTCGAATTGTTTATATTCGGTTGATGTTCAATGATAGATGATTCAACCATTTTTCTCCTTAACTCACATCTAGACTTATAAATGAGTTCAGCTTTGTCCCAATCTAAACAATGGTTAAATTGTTTAAAATGTTGGAGCACCACTGAGCTTTCTTGTCCATACTTGATGGACCGTTTGTGTTCAATCATCCTAGTATCCAAATCCTTCCCCGTCTGTCCAATATAAACTAAGTCACAGCCTTTACATGGTATCGAACAAACGCCTTAACTATGTTCTTTCAACCTTTGGTGGACATTTTCCAATTTTTTATTAATGGTGTTGGGGTAATAATGAATTAAATTGGACTTGTCCTTGGGAAGAAACTTGGTCGAAAGATTAAATGATTCCGAAAAGGGAACGACTAAGAAACTCTTATCCAATGAAAATTTAGAAGAAAGGGGGCGGTATTGAAAAAAATTAATCTCGCTCGGTTGAGGGCTTTGACCAAGAACCAATCCGGATAAGCTAACTTGCTAAGTTGAGATTTATTCATATTTAATTTTCCATCAAGATACTGCAGCCCCCAGTTCTTTAAGACTATACAGATATTCGTAAGACCTCTGTTTGAATACATATCAGTAACAACAATCACCTTAAAACGAGGCCAACTGCACAAATACAAGCAACAAAAAATAAAGCAATAAGATTCGCCACCCCCTCCATCTCCCCATACCTAAACACAATAGAAGAACTACACAAACAACACAAACTGGAACCCCTGAACACCATACTCTATCGATTGGCGAACAAAACCTGGGATCGCATGTCCACAATAACACCACACCTAGTACAACAAAGCCACGACTTAGATGCAGAACAAGGACAAGATCACAACTGGTGGCCGAGAAGTTCCCCAATAGTCAACGGACCCCCAACAAACCCCAAGTACATCGATTGAAGAACTGCAATACCACACCAAAACATCAACATAGATAAACTCAACAAAAAATACGAGGAAAATACAAGAAGATCATGAGATAATAACATTACAGAATAAGACAAATATACTAACATTAGAATTAAGAAAATACTAACACTAAACTAAGAAATTAAGATTAAGAAAACTAAAAAGAAGAAATAAGAAGAGGAAAACTAACATTAGAGGTAAGAAATACACAAGAGGAAGAAAAAGACCCAAACAGAAACAATCAAGATCACCTCTTACGACAAAGTAACATCACTCTCCTCACCACCCAAGCCACCAAGCAAGTGTGTCTGCCCCACATCTTTCCACTTCTATTTCCTTCCATTTCTAACTTTTTTACATTTTCATCCCCCTCCCCCATCCCACACAACCCTCACCTACTTACCTAACCCTTCCTCATCCTAGTCTTCTCTTGTACTTTCCTGAGGAGAGCTACAGTTAATAGTCTGGTGTTGGGGGAAGTGGGCAGACTGGTTAAGATGGTTGATGACCTTGGGTGGAGGCACAGAGCACTCCTCCAGCTGTCGTTTGATGGTACTCCAGAACTTGGAAGGGTCCGTCGCATAGGCGCCGGAGGGCGAAGCCATCAGTTGCTCCTCCTCACGACGTGAATCGGTGTAGAGGGACTTCCTCAGGTTCCTCTATAGCCAGTGCATGTCTTGTAAGATAGCGTCACGGGCTTCTTTGAGTGGTTGTAATAGGTCTGTAAATCTGTTCTGTAGTGCAATGCGTAGTCTGTTAGTGCGTATAAAAGCGGTGAACGTGGCAACCTTGCGGTGCTTTGTTCTAGGAATATACTTTTCACCGCGTTTTTGACAAACTTCGTGAGTGACTACGCTTCTGCAATTTGCATTCATCTATGATTGGACTCTCTGTGGAGAATGGTGGTGGAGTCAATTAATTTCTGGTGGGGCGGCTTTTTGTCATGATAATCAATATAATGTTGGAAGATGGATTCTTGATATTGATTATCACGACAAAAAGCCGCCCTTCCAGAAATTTATTGACTTCCCGTCACCCCAACATCAATGTTCAGCTTTCTTCTGACTTCATCCTTCTTTCGACCCGCCCCCAAGAACTTTACGCCCTTCAGCACCTGCAGGAGCAGCTCTCACTTCAACGTCCGCGAGAGCAGCAAGACTTTCCGCCAAGCCGCTGTGAGTCAGTTCCTTTAGACCAAGAACCCCAGCCAGTATCGCCAGACATTAGAAGACGAACAAGAGCCTCCTCGCATCGCCCAAGATCACGGGAGGAACCCAGCAGTCAATCAGAATCTAGCATTCTCCCTGGGCTGGTTCAGCTGAACCGTGAAGCAGCTCGAGTTTCTTCCCACTGCCCGGGATCAGTGGAAGTATCCCCCGGACTAATCAGAGCCCGGGTCGAGTCGGCTTAACCGTAAGCCTCCTATATAAGGCCTCCGCCTAGCCGTCACCTTCACTCCTCACCAGCCCTCCGAGAACAGCAGACCACCTCTATAGTCAATGAAGTCCTCTCATCCTGAAGAAATCTTTTAGTGAGGCGAAAAAACTCCGAGATTTTGATCTTATCATCGACAGTTTTTACATACTGTTACATATTTTACAATAGTATTTATCGGTATTCTTCAGCGCTTTTCCTTTTCCGAGCACCATGGATGATTTCGTCCATAAGTTCAATGAAGATGATAAGAAGTTCTTTCTCAAACTCAAGAAATTACAACTCAAAATAGTTAAATCTATTAGCGAAGTTGATTTTAACCAAAATTGTCTCCGAGAGAACCTATGCCATATATACATACATACATACATATATTCTCTTGTAAACATACGAGGTTGAAGGCTAAAGAGGATTCACTGTTGATTATTTTATTACGTGTAGCTTCGATACAACGTACAATCTTTTTGTCTTCAAATTTGACGTATCTTAGTAGTTGTCCTATTGTGGCCGACGTTTCGGAACTTCCTGGTTCCATCTTCTGGGCGATCTGATGTGCAGTGTCTGTGGATGTCGTATTTATTCATGGAGTTGGGATCATAAGGCTTCTTGCAGGAAGAGGTCTCCTCTGATTGGTTGCCTAGGACCAATAGGGGAGCCGGGTTACTGGAGATCTGAGAGACCTCTCCCAGTGCGTGTAGTGATTCTGTCTGTGTTCAGTCTCTTCATGGATGGTAAGACGCGCAGGTCTTCGGTCTGGATGTTGATGTTAGGATGGTTATCTTGTATGTATATGGCTTCCAGGAACAGTAGCCGTCGGGGATCCGATTCCCTGTCTATGATTGTCGTGTTATTGTCTAGGTCTTTTCTTGTTAGTGCTTTGTTGTGGGAAGAGGTATAGTGTGACTTGATTGATCCGTTGGACAGGTGGCATGTTAGGCGTCGTGTTAATTGTGTTGTTGTCATACCAATGTAAGTGTGAGATCCACACGCCTCACTATTGCATTTATATTGGTATACAACGTGGTCTTGTTGTAGTGTTGTTTTTGTGGTGGTGGGTTGGTTACGGATAAATCTTTACCTCCCATTAAAGATTTTTCCGTTTTTCCCCCTTTCTCTCCTACTACGTCTCCTACCATTTTCCAAACTTTCGTTGGTGATACAATATGCTCTTCCTCCCGGCATTGGCGCCACCGTCCAAGTTCCTAGCCCAGTTCTCCTAAAGCCACGACAACAAACTAGCCCCTAATCGCTCGCAATTCGCCCGGTGGCAATAGCCCTCTTTTATACACTACTATCTTTTCATTTTCTAACAGACATTCTTCCCCTCCCACAAAACCCGATCCCGCGCAAGCGAGGTGGTCTTTCCTTGGAATCCAGAATCCAGATCGCCCAGAAGATGGAACCAGGAAGTTCCGAAACGTCGGCCACAATAGGACAACTACTAAGATACGTCAAATTTGAAGACAAAAAGATTGTACGTTGTATCGAAGCTACACGTAATGAAATAATCAACAGTGAATCCTCTTTAGCCTTCAACCTCGTATGTTTACAAGAGAATATACTACCTGGCTACACCAATATAAAACATATATATATATATATATATATGTATGTATATATACGTATATATGTAATATATATGTATATATATATATATATATATATATATATATATATATATATATATATATATATACGTGAAGAGCTGGAGCCTAGGAACCATTGTATAGACGAAGAAAGTAAACACCACGCAGACTCAAAGGTGACTTAATGCAGGTCTTTAAGATTCTAAAGGGAATTGACAACATCAAAAGTGAAAAAAAATTCACACTGAATGACAATCAGACAAGAAACAATGGTCTCAAACTGTCCGGAAATAGATTTAAGTTAGAAGTGGGTAGAAACAACTTCGCCAACCGTGTAGTTAATGAATGGAATAAACTTCCTGCAGAGGCAGTGCAATGTAGTTCAGTTCGAAGCTTTAAGAATCATTTAGATAAACACTTAAGCAAGATGCTGTAATGACTATCATTTATTTAATATTATTCGTTTATTTGTTTTTGTTATCATTTGTCCGTTTATTATTATTTCCTTGATTCTCATTTACTATTAGTTATATGTCAATTTATTATTATTTACTATTTTCCTGTTTGTTTATTATTCAACTATACCTATGTATTTATTTAGGTATCTTATTTATTATTTACATTATCATAGTTTTTATTTATTTATCATTATTATGTTTTTTTCGCATCCGACCTAGATATGGACCAAAAGGTCTCCTGTCGGCATGCTCCGCCTTTGTAAAATCCTTTGTAATTATGTACATAAACGACTTAGACGATGGGATAAATAGTGATGTTAGTACGTTTGCGGACGACACTGAAATAGGACGCCTAATTAGGTCAGGAGACGACGCAGAGATTCTGTAGGATGAGCTTAACAAATTGTTCTCATGGTCGGTGAAATGGCAAATGAACTTCAATATCTCAAAGTGTAGCGTGTTAAACGTAGGGCTACACAACCCCGAAAATAGATACAGCTTAGATAACACGCTTTTAGAGAAAACTGAGTGCGAGAGAGACTTGGGAGTTCTAGTGAGTCCGGACCTTAAAACCAGGAAACAGTGCATTAGCGCACGGAATAAAGCTAACAGAGCATTAGGTTTCACTGCTAGGACGGTAACGAATAGAAGTGCAGAGGTAATCATTAAATTCTATCTAGCGATAGTTAGCCCCATCCTTGACTATGCGGTACAGTTTTGGTCTCCGTCCTATAGAATGGACATCAATTCACTAGAATCAGTACACAGAAGAGTTCATCATATTAAAACAGCAGGGCAGGACTCTCAGTAATGGATTTAAACTGGATAGATTTAGATTTAAGAAGGAAATAGGCAAGAATTGGTTTACTAATAGGGTGGTCAACGAATGGAATAGACTAAGTAACCATGTAGTGAGCGCTGAAACTATCAGTTGTTTTAAGAAACGGTTAGACAACTTTATGGATGGGGATGACAGGTGGTGATGGATATGGAGATGCCTAGTGTAGGCCTTATGGTCTCTTGCAGTCTCCTTCATTCTTATGTTCTTATGTATCTCTGAAGACGAACCCCAGATAGGATTCGAAACGTAGGAATAAACTTATTTCGACGAGTCCAGCGTTCACTCTCTTCGTCTCTCTCTCTCTCTCTCTCTCTCTCTCTCTCTGTCTCTCTCTCTCTCTCTCTCTCTCTCTCTCTCTCTCTCTATATATATATATATATATATATATATATATATGTATGTATATATATATATATATATATATATATATATATATATATATATACATATATATATGTATATATATATATATATATATTTTTTGTATATGTATATATGTATGTGTACATTTTGGGCGCAGATTCAATGTATGTATGTATATGTATGTGCATGTATGTATGTATTTAAGTGTGTATATGTTAGTTACGACGACCATCCTCAGAGGAGAGTACTCTTCCCTAATTATGTGAATTACATGAAAGCGCTTGGGAATTTCGTGTTTCCTTTTCCTAAGTAGTAACCAGCATATTAATGGATCACTTACCAGAGAGTAGCTAAAGGTGAGCAATCTGATAATGGTCTTCATAACAGGTTAATTAAATATTTAATTTTGCAAGGCATGACTATATACATATTATCCACCTACCCACAACCACAAGCATATATACATACAAAATATCAACGTACACATGTGCACCCATGCACAAACGTCCTGCATATACAAACGAGTATATGTAGGAGTATAGATTTACACAGTGCGACACTACACATTCAGTGACACTTAGGGGTCTAGGTCGACAACTGAGGAAGAGATGAAAATATAGATAGATATTCAAGGTCGAGGTCAAAACCGAGGTCAAGAGATAAGGTCATGATTTGAGGTCGAGGTCGTGATTCGAGGATAACGTCGAGATTTGAGGTCGGGGTCAAGAGCGACTGCCTCAGATTCAGGGCCACATACTAAGAAGATAACACTAAGAAAATAAGAAGAAGAAGAAGAAGAAGAAGAAGATGAAGAAGAAGTAGAAAAAGAAATAGCAGAAGAAGTAGAAGAAGTAGAAGAAGTAGAAGAAGAAGAAGAAGAAGAAGAAGAAGAAGAAGAAGAAGAAGAAGAAGAAGAAGAAGAAGAAGAAGAAGAAGAAGAAGAAGAAGAAGAAGAAGAAGATGAAGAAGAAGAAGAAGAAGAAGAAGAAGAAGAAAAAGAAGAAAAAGAAGAAGATGAAGAAGAAGAAGAAGAAGAAGAAGAAGAAGAAGAAGAAGAAGATGAAGAAGAAGAAGAAGAAGAAGAAGAAGAAGAAGAAGAAGAAGAAGAAGAAGAAGAAGAAGAAGAAGAAGAAGAAGAAGAAGAAGAAGAAGAAGAAGAAGAAGAAGAAGAAGAAGAAGAAGAAGAAGATGAAGAAGAAGTAGAAAAAGAAATAGCAGAAGAAGTAGAAGAAGTAGAAGAAGTAGAAGAAGAAGAAGAAGAAGAAGAAGAAGATGAAGAAGAAGAAGAAGAAGAAGAAGAAGAAGATGAAGAAGAAGTAGAAAAAGAAATAGCAGAAGAAGTAGAAAAAGTAGAAGAAGTAGAAGAAGAAGAAGAAGAAGAAGAAGAAGAAGAAGAAGAAGAAGAAGAAGAAGAAGAAGAAGAAGAAGAAGAAGAAGAAGAAGAAGAAGAAGAAGAAGAAGAAGAAGACGAAGAAAAAGAAGAAAAAGAAGAAAAAGAAGAAGAAGAAGAAGAAGAAGAAGAAGAAGAAGAAGAAGAAGAAGAAGAAGAAGAAGAAGAAGAAGAAGAAGAAGAAAAAAAAAAAAATCTTGCTTTGGGTCCACCAGCGTACCACAGTGTATAAATTTCAAGCGGTTACCCTAGTTACTGTGCTGGTTAAAATGTTGCATGCAATGCCCATGCGTATATGTAATTAGTACGAGGCGTGATTGTGTTTCCGAGTAACGCTGCAGGCATAATTGTGTTCGTAGATACTAGATAGAGTAAACACTGTTTTCTGCATGGAGTTTCGAGTTCACAAACGCACATCCGCGTCTGTGTCAAACTGTGGGCTCAGACGATGATCGGAATACCATCTGTGCGCTGGGGTTACGCACATGTACTATATGATTGCATGTCCTTGAATGTTTGCTAACTTGTGTGAAATCATACTGGTATTGCTGTGTAAACGTTGTTGACCTCATGTGGTAGTGTGTGCATGGCTCGTGCGCGCGTGTGGAAGTGTTTCTGTTAAGTAACAGGGCAAACTTGATACTGATAATCTTTTTCTCATGATTTTTTATTACTGTTAACTATTTTTTTTTCTTTGCCCTTGTCATTGTGTCACTGCTTAAGCCGTGTCGAGTGATAAGTCAGTTACATGTAACTTTTGCAAGTGAGACTTGATGGCTTCATTCTTTGGGACGGACTTTCACTGACATATCCAATGTACGCAGATTCATAAAGTGCATGAATACATATGTACTACATTACGTTGATTCAACATTTCAATCACCCCTTTTTAAATTTGCATATTCCTACAACGTACTACTTCTCGCAGATCTAAGATTTGATTGGTGAAGGTGTTGGAGAGCCCCCCCCCAAAAAAAAAAAAAAAAAAGTGATCTCTGAAGGAAGGCAAAGGTGGTGAGTGAAGGAAAGCAGGCCGAGATGATACAGAAAAAGGTGGAGAGGCAATGCAGTGTAGTGCAGTAAACCGCACACTCTCAGACACGCACTGTCTAGTAGGTAAACTTGAATCTCCTTCATCAGAATGCACAGACATACATAAAACTCTCCCTGCACAAATCCCTCCGCGGCAAAGTGCACACAGTGTACATGAGAAAGTGCACACACAAGTCAAAATAATAGTTTTGCAACGTACTTACATCCAAGGTGATAGATGAATATGTAGTGATAATAAACGGGATATAAAGAATTTCATATCATAAAGCCTACTTTTACATTTACTGAGGTTCCTGCATATAACTCATGATATTAGCAAGTGTACATGATTATTGAATAAACAGTATATTCTTTTCTTACCATGATATTTACAGAGACCAATAATTGAACACACAGGTACAGACCAGGCAGGCACACACATACACAGCTATACCTATTGGAGACATACTGTATACTAACATGTGTGTGTGTGTGTGTGTTTGTGTGTGTGTGTGTGTATGTGTGTGTGTGTGTGTGTGTGTGTGTGTGTGTGTGTGTGTGTGTGTGTGTGTGTGTGTGTGTGTGTGTGTGTGTGTGTGTGTGTGTGTGTGTGTGTGTGTGTGTGTGTGTGTGTGTGTGTGTGTGTGTGTGTGTGTGTGTGTGTGTGTGTGTGTGTGTGTGTGTGTGTGTGTGCACGCATATTCGCAAGGCACAAACCTTCATACCTTAAGCAATTGATATATATCCAGA
>NC_134778.1:49945009-49950009 GCF_046742065.1 Oratosquilla oratoria | reverse complement strand
ACTTTCCTGGACTTACAAAAGGCGTTTGGTAAGGTACCACACAAAAATTATTAAGAAAACTCGAAACAACAGGAGATATACATGGAAAACTATTCAAATAGATGGAAAATTTCTTGCATGGAAAAAAAAAAAAAATCTGAACAAGGTCTGGGACTGGAATCAGAAGTGGGAAGTAGACTTCAACGTTAAGAAATATAGTATAATGGAATTTGGAAAAGATAAAAAATATATATATATTAGGACAATATAAAATCGGTGCAAAGGAAGTAAAGAAAGTTGGTTCCGAAAAGGACCTAGTAATACTCATCACCAAAGGCATGTCCCCAGACAAGCAGATAAACAAAATATTTGGAGAAACCTACAATCTGTTATGATCAAGAAAGGTGGCTTTTAATTAATTGGATGAGGAAATTGTAAAAAAAAAAAAAAAAAAAAAAAAAAAAAAAAAAAAAAAAAAAAAAAAAAAAAAAAAAAAAAAAAAAAAAAAAAAAAATAAAAATACTAGTGCCACTGATAAGAACCGAGCCTGGAGTCCGCAGCGACACTACGGACACCCAGTAAAATAATAATAATAATAATAAATAAATAAATAAATAAATAAATGAATAAATGAATAAGTGAATATATATATATATATATATATATATATATATACATATATATGTATATATACATATATATATACATATATATATGTATATATATATATATATATATATATATATATATGTATATATATATATATAAGGAAAATAGAAAGAATCCAAAGAGCAACGACAAAGATAGCCGCAACACTTTCAAAACTAACTTATGAGCAAATATTTTCTCAATTGGAACAAAGAAGAGAAAGAGGTTATCTGTTGGCCATTTATAGAATTATGAAAGGCATGGAAGTCCTTAATTGAGAAGACTTATCAAATTGGGATGGAAGAAAAACAAGGGAACATGAAAAGAAACTCAAAAAAGACAGTCATAGAAGAGATCTAAGAAGAAGAAGAAGAAGAAGAAGAAGAAGAAGAAGAAGAAGAAGAAGAAGAAGAAGAAGAAGAAGAAGAAGAAGAAGAAGAAGAAGAAGAAGAAGAAAGCTTTCGACACAGAGTGGTGGATGTCTGGAACAAATTGGATGACACAATATGTGTGCAAACACCATACCTGAATTTTAAATCAAACTAGATGTTCCGAGATACAAAGTCGGGACACCACGAGCATAGCTCTCTCTTAAATAAATTCAACTCGGTGAACAAACAAACAAACACACACACACACACACACACACACACACACACACACACACACACACACACACACACACACACACACACACACACACACACACACACACACACACACACACACACATGTTATTGTGGCAGGGTAGCATGCAGTTGAAACTTTAGGGTCTATATGGGGCGCCGGTACGGACCAGAGCCACACATCATTTTGTCTGTGATAAGGGAAAACTCTGTTCATAGAGAAATTATGACACTTTTATACTACGACTGTCCCTCCGTTATGCTGGCCCCCAACACCTTGTTACTGTTCTGTACCATTTCTCTGAATATTCATTTCCTTTTTTCGCCTACCCTGTGGTGGGGGAAGAGAATGCTACCACCAAGTCTTTCCACTTGAGTCGTAAGAGGCGACAAAAAACGGGACGGGGGATGGGATTGGGAGTCCTACTATCTGTAGCCCCAAAAGGGGATATTCCCAAAAAGTAAAGGTATAAGCGGGTCTGGGAGTTTTCCAACCAGTACCTTAAGGTTTGGGTCTTAAATGTGCGTGGATATGGTACCGATGAGAGTAAAAGGGAAGAGATAGGCAGTATGTTTGTGAGAAGAAAGATGGATGTGCTCGCTTTGAGTGAAACTAAAATGAAAGGGAAGGGCGAGTGTGAGTTTGGAAGTGTAGCTGGGAGGTACTCAGGAGTGAAGAGGGGACGAGGGAGAGAAGGGGTGGCTATACTAGTAAGTGAAGATATAAGTAAGCGTGTAGTGAAGCGGAAGGAGGTTTCATCAAGGTTGATGTGGATGAAAGTGAAGCTGGGAAGGGAGATTTGGTTTTTGTAAGTGTGTATGGGCTTGGTAGTGAGAAGAGCGTAGAGGAAAGGAAGGCTTTTTGGGTAAATATAAATGAGTGCATAGAGGGATTAGGGAGAAATGTCAATGTAATTGTATTGAGGAACCTTAATGCTAGGGTAGGAAACAAACCAATAGACGGAGTGATTGGAAAGTATGGAATTCCAGATAAAAATCGTAGTGAAGAATTGATGGTGGAGATGTGTCTTGAAAGAGAGTTGATGATAGCAAATACAGTGTTTAGGAAGAAAGTCAAGCATAAGTACACATAGGAGAGGGTGGTGGATGTAAGGGTGGCAGACAGAGCGTTAATAGACTATAAAGTGGTGACCAGGAGTATGGTAGGAAGAGTTAAGGATGTACATGCTCTAAGGGGAGAGAGTGGGGGGAATATCAGATCATTTTCTGGTAGAAGGTAAATTGAGAGTGGGGAATAGGTGGAGAAAGAGGAAAATAGCAGAAGATAGGGCGATCCTTAGAGTGAACTGCTTAAATGAAAAAGAAAAGGAGAATGAGTATAAGAAGAAGCTGAGAGACGAGTGGGAGGGAGTGAAGGATAGAGTAGAACTAGGAGTGGAGGAGGAATAGGGATGGTTCAGAGAAGGAGTCATAAGGTGTGCAAAGATGGTGTGTGGAACAAGAAGGGCGGGAGGAAATAGAAGGAAGGGTAGTGATTGGTGGGATGAGGAAGCAAAGAAAGGTGTGGAAAAGAAGAAACAGGCATTCATAGATTGGCTACAAAATATGACGAGGGAATCGTATGAGAGGTACAAAGTAAAGAGTAGGGAAGTTAAGCATAAGATAAAGGAAGCAAAGAGGAGAGCAGATGTGAAATGGGGTATGTATATGACAGAAATTTTTTAAAGTAATAAAAAGATGTTTTGAAAGGAAATTAAAAGAGGAAGAGGAGGTGAATTAAGTAGAGAAGAAAAGGTAAAAGGTGCAGATGGAGAGATGATAATGAAAGAGAAGGCAGTGAGAGGAAGGTGGGTAGAGTATTTTAGGGAGTTGCTAAATGTGAAGGAGGATAGGGAGGGAAAGGTAGTTGCAGTGGGAAGCACTAAGAAAATGGGAGTGATGAGTGAGAAAAATGGAGGAGAAATAGGGAAAGATGAAGTGAAGGCAGCTGTTAAGATGATGAGAGCAGGTAAGGCACCTGGGTTGGATGGATACCATGCAGAATGTCTGAAGAAAGGAGGTACAGTTATTGTGGACTGGCTGGTGAGGTTATTTAATGTTTGTTTAAGAGAGGGTAGAGTGCTGGGGGACTGGAGAAGTTCCTGTATAGTTCCGCTTTACAAGGGAAAGGGGGATAAGTATGAGTGTAGTAGTTTCAGAGGGATCAGCTTGTTGAGTGCAGTTGGGAAGGCTTATGGGAGGGTTTTGATTGAGAGGATTAGGAGAAGAACAGAGGGGGTAATTGGTGAGGAATAGTGTGATTTTAGTACAGGCAGGTGTTGTGTATATCAGATTTTTGTGGTAAGACAGATATATGAGAAAGCTATAGGAAAGGGGAAGGATGTTTTTTTGGGCTTTTATGGATTTGGAAAAGGCTTACGACAGGGTAGACAGGAAGGCACTGTGGGAGGTGCTGCAGATATATGGGATAGGAGGAAAGCTGTTAAGAGCTGTCAAGAGTTTTTATGAGAGTAGTAGAGCTTGTGTTAGGATTAGAAATGGAGAGAGTGAAAGGCTTGAGGTAAAGATGGGACTTCGTCAGGGATGTGTTATGTCGCCCTGGCTGTTCAATCTATACATGGGTGGGGTGGTGCGAGAGGTGAATGCAAGGGTAGTGGGTCAGGGGTTGGAGATGGTTAAAGAAAATGGAGAAAAGTGGGAAATAAGCCAGTTATTGTTTGCTGACGACACTGCGCTTGCAGCAGGATCAGAGGAGGGATTGAGGGAGATAGTAACAGTGTTTGAGAAGGTGTGTGAAAGAAGGAAGCTGAAGATAAATGTGGGCAAAAGTAAGGTGATGAGATGTACAAAGGGAGAGAATGACAGCAGGCTGGAAGTGAGCATAAAGGGTGAGAGACTGGAGGAAGTGGATAGTTTTAGATACTTGGGTGCGAATGTGGCTGGAAAGGGAGGAGTGGAGGTGGAGGTAGAATGTAAATTGAGAGAAGCTAGTAAATGCCTTGGTGGATTAAAAAGTGTAATGAGAAATAGACATCTGGGAATGGATGCTAAGAGCTTATTTGAAGGAGTGATTGTGCCAACACCACTGTACGGGGCCGAAACATGGAACATAAGAGAGGGAGAGAGGAGTTTGAATGTGTTTGAGATGAAATGTCTGAGAAGTATGATAGGGGTTACTAGGCTAGATCGAGTGAGAAATGAGGAGGTGAGGAGGAGAACAGGGGTGGAAAGGGAGTTGGGAGATAGGGTTGATGAAAGAGTATTAGGATGGTTTGGACACATGGAAAGAATGAGTGAAGAAAGATTAGTAAAAGAGGTGTGGAAGGCAGAGGTGGAAGGAGTGAATACGAGTGGGCGTCCTAGGATGAGATGGATGGATGGGGTGAAAATGGCATTACAAAAGAGAGGAATGTCTGTAGAGGAAGGACGAGAGAGGACAGAAGACAGGGGTGAATGGAGAAGGGTTGTGCATGGATGATGCTGTGATGCATGAGGGGGAGTGGGTGAGGGATGGGGGTGAGGAAGTATGTATGAGAAAAAAAAAATGACGTAGCCTGAAGGGATTTCTCCCCGTCTTTTCCTTTTCTGCATGAGGGGACGGAGAGGGGAGGTCGCCGAATTTATAAAGCGGCCTTGCTGTGGATGTGCTGTGTCTTGCGACGCTGCTTCTGATCCAGGACAGTGGACAGGATGCAGGGATATGTGTGTGTGTGTGTGTGTGTGTGTGTGTGTGTGTGTGTGTGTGTGTGTGTGTGTGTGTGTGTGTGTGTGTGTGTGTGTGTGTGT
>NC_134778.1:49930009-49935009 GCF_046742065.1 Oratosquilla oratoria | reverse complement strand
CGTAAAGAGAAAAGGTCATGATAAGACCAAAGAAGCCGCCGCAAAACTTAAAGGTATGAAGTTGTGTATCGGAGATATATGTGTATATGTGTATGCTTGGCTGTTTGGGGAAGTGCGTATTTTGTAAGAGTGAGCACATGTGCCCATAGGGAGATATATACGTATATATTTTTTAGAGTGCGCTTGTGTGTGTGTGTGTGTGTGTGTGTGTGTGTGTGTGTGTGTGTGTGTGTGTGTGTGTGTGTGTGTGTGTGTGTGTGTGTGTGTGTGTGTGTGTGTGCATGTAAGTGTGTGTGCGTTCGACGTACCCGTGTATATGCTTGTCTGCCAGTGTGTGTGTGTACGACTAATTTACCTCATCCAAAACTGCTTCCGTGTGTGAAATATTTCCTGGAAGTTGGTTAGGGATCTTGCTGAGTTCACTAAACTCAAGTATAGTTTTAATACGGCCACTCTTCGTCAACTCTAATGGAGTTGATAAACCAAGCAAAAAGTTCACAAGAAAAAGTGGAATAATCTTAAATTCGTATCTACTATCATGAAATATGTACTCATATTCTAGACTATGCTTTTAACAAACCTTTCTTTATTACTATTATCGAGTCTCTGTGTTTCCTTCATCCTATCGGGCCAATGACGCCCTTATACATTACATTACATTACATTTACATTACATTACTTTTATATTACATTGTCTCGTGCCAGGCAATGCCATTTAGACAAGGGGAAGTCAAACTTGGAAATAGACTAAAAGTATTCTACTTATCCCTTCCATAGAATTACACCTTCTTAAAGGTTTCATTCCAGCTGACATAAAACATTTTTGTTAAGATGTCACGGAAAAAAAAATTCATAGTGCGATTTTATTCGTCTGAGAAAGTGGTCTCTGAACACAAAGGAGTCGTGATCGGTAGTGATCATGCTCAGTATTGTCTGAAGCTCGCCATTACAAACACTATGTTAAGCCCCATGGTCCCGAAGGGGTTGAAATATTGTTGGGAACATAAAACTAGGTCAACATCCCTGGAGGAGGAAGATAAACAGGAGCAAGAAACGAGGAGCAGGAGGAGGAGAAAGAGGATAATGAGGAGGAGGAGGAAATGAAGGATAAGGAGGAGAAGGAGGAGGAGGGGAGAAGGACGAGGGGGAGGAGGAGGAGGAGGAGGGGGAGAAGGAGGAGGAGGGGAGAAGGAGGAGGAGGAGGAGGAGGAGGAGGAGGAGGAGAGGTTATTAAGAGTATGAGAGGGAAAGAGGTGGGAGGAGAAAAGCAAATATGAGGAAGAAGGAAAATGGGGAAGAAGATGAGGGGGAGGAATTGGAGGAGGAGATGGTGGAAGAAAAGTAACAGCAGAGAAGAAGAAGAAGAAGAAGAAGAAGAAGGGAGAATGGAGTAGGAGGGAGACAGGGGGAGGTGGAGGCTAAGTATGATTTAAAGATTGAGGCACAAGAAGTAGTGGAGAAGAGGAACAATGAAGGAGGAGGTAGTGTAGGAGAAGGACAAGAATTGAGCAAGGCAGATGTGGCTGCCCTTGACAGGCTCACTTTAACTCCCGTAGGATACAGAATCTCCTACAGAAGTAGCTACGCGTCTGTCTACGACGTCCGAAATCAAACTGAAAGGAACTAATGCACGAAGGCGTATAAAATAGACAAAGAAAAAAACAGACCAGTATAAGGGAGTAGAAGGCAGGACAAGGAGAAAGGAAGAGAGACATAAGTGAGAATAGGGGAGAGGAAGAAAGAAAGATAAACCAGGCATCGGTATCGAATTAAGGAAGAGGGAAAGGAGGGTTGGATAAGAAAAAGGAGGAGGAAAGATGAGGAATAAATTGGTGAAAAGGGGATTTTAGTAAAGTGGTGGGTGAGAGAGAAAGAAGACGACAGTGAAGAAATAATTGGGTAAAAATGTAAAAGAAAAAATTTAACTAAAGAAGAACACATGAGAAGAAGGTGGTAAACAAGCAAGAAAAAGAGTAACGAAGAAGAAAGGAGGGAAAATGGAATAAAGGAAGAATTGAAGAAAGAAAGGAAGGAAGAAAAGAAAGGGGGGAAGGGTGGTAGTAAGAAAGACAGAAAGGAAGAAAGGAAAGGAGGAAGCAAGGATGGAAGGAAAAATAATGGAGCTCAGAGGGGTCAGGAGTGAACGGAAAGGAAAAGGCGAGAAAAGGAAGTAGGGAGAAAGGGAGAAGAAAGGAAAGAAAAATGGCAAGAATGGAAGGAAGAGAAACAAAGGAAAATAAGGAAGCAAAAAAAAAAAAATGGACGTAAGGAAGGTAAGGAAAGAAAGGAAATAAAGGGAGTAAAGAATCGGAAGGAAAAATTGAAGGAAAGGAAGCAAAGACGGTAAAAAGAAAAGAGAATGAAAGAGAATGAAAGGAAAGTAGGAGAATGAGGCTTAGTAAAGCTTCGTTGAATGAATGTATACAGAATGAGAGATTGAGGAAAAACTGAAAAGAATAGTGAACGTGATAGAGATAAAGGAAATGGTAGACAAAAAAAGAAAATAAAGAGGAAGGAAGGATGAAAGAGATTAGGTTGAACCCATGAATAAGAGCTGAAGCGAAACAGATGAAAGGAAAATAGAGATAAGAAAAAAATATGCGAGGAACATAGAAAAAGGATGGGGAGGGTCCCATGAAAAGGAAGAAAGGAGCGATAAAAAGGAAAGTAGATAATGAATGGATAAAAAGGGGTGGGGGTAGATAGATAGATAGATATATACAGAGAGAGAGAGAGAGAGAGAGAGAGAGAGAGAGAGAGAGAGAGAGAGAGAGAGAGAGAGAGAGAGAGAGAGAGAGAGAGAGAGAGAGAGAGAGAGAGAGAGAGAGAGAGAGAGAGAGAGAGAGAGAGAGCATGATAGCAACTGCGACCGCACGCACACGCACACAAGCACACGTACACACACACACACACACACACACACACACACACACACACACACACACACACACACACACACACACAGAAACGCACGCACACACACACACACACACACACACACACACACACACACACACACACACACACACACACACACACGCACATGCACACACACACACACACACACACACACACACACACACACACACACACACACACACAAACACACACACACACACACACACACACACACACACACACACACACACACACACACACACACACACACACACACACACACACACACACACACCCGAAGAACCCCTTTAACCTTGCCACGGTTTCAGGCCTTTTTCGTCTCTCCCACCGCTCGCTTTGTCTCACTCGACTTTTCACCTCCAGGTCTCTCTCGACCTTATCCAGTCTCATATCTTCTGCATATAGGAGGAGGAGGAGGAAAGAGGAGATGAGGAAAAAAAAAATAAAGAAACAGAGGAAGAAGAAGAAAAAGTGAAAGAAGAAGAAAATGAAGAAAAAGAAGAAGAAAAAGAAGAACAAGAAGAACAAGAATTAAGCACAATAGCAACAAAGCCTTCTGTGCCCTGAGTGGCTGGACAGTTGGACTAAGAGGTAGTTACTGGTAGCTTTTGGTGAGCAAACTTGAATCGAAAGAGCGACGATGTAAGTTGGTGCCAGAGCGGAACGCGAGAGAAATATGCAGACAAAAGTCATTGAGAGCAATTTCGAACAAAAACAGCCTCACATGGATTATATTATTTCTGTGCTTCCCATGATCCTTGTGCTTCTTATACATCTGTATTTCTCTCCATTTATTGTTTTCTTATTCTCTGTTTCTTCCATTCCTTCCCTTTTAACCAAACTGTCTTTCTTTCGTCATTTTCACTCTCCTTTTCCGCCACTTCTTTCTCTATTTTTTTTAACTTCGTCTTTTCCATCTGTTACTCCTCTTTTTATATTCCTCTCATTCTATCATTCACCCAGTTTGTTTCACATTTTTATTATAATTCTTTATATCTCGTCTGATTTTCCTCGTCTCCTCCATCGTCATTTTTCTTTTTCTTTCTCCAGTCGTATTATTTTTATTGAATGTCTCAATGGTTTCTTTCTCAATTAATTTCTTTTTCTCCCCGTTTCTTCATTTGACTCTTAATATTCTTCTGCTTATTGTTTCATTTCACTAATTTTTATTTTTGTGAGTAATTTGTTTAGTGGCTTAATTTCCTTTTGCATTCCTTATCCTACCCTTTTTTCATTCTTTTCATTTCCTTTTCATAATTTTATCATCTCGTTTCCTTTTTATTTAAAGAGAATATTTCAATTTTCTTTTCTTTTCTTCCGACTATTTACATCCTCACGCTCCTTTAAGGCTCACGAACCTCACCTCCTTATATTCCTCTACTACTGACTCCCCCATTTCCAATTTTACTCTCCACTCTCGAAGCCACATTTCACTTTCCTCGCCGAAGAATCACCCGGGATTCCCGTTCATCACTTGAGTAAATCACGAGAAATCCGGGGCACACATAGCAACGCTCTTTGAAAGCATTCGACACACATGTGTGTGTGAGCAAATGCGGATAATGCGATAAAATTGAAAATGGAGAGAAAAAAAGAACAAGAGTAGGAGAGAGACATCTAGATAAAGAGGAAGAGAGAGAGAGTGAGAGAGAAAGAGAGAGAGAGAGAGAGAGAGAGAGAGAGAGAGAGAGAGAGAGAGAGAGAGAGAGAGAGAGAGAGAGAGAGAGAGAGAGAGAGAGAGAGAGAGAGAGAGAGAGAGAGAGAGAGAGAGAGTTACACAAGGAGAGACAAAGAGCGAGAGGAGTTACATAGAGTTACATGGAGTACAAACGAACAGCAACAGACCTGCTGGTCACTGGGAAGCCGTGTAGTTACTTAATCTAAATCTATCCAGAGGTAAAACAACACTAGACGGGGATTTGTAGATAAGTAAATGTCCCTATAATCTATCTATAAGTAAAACAATTCTAGTTGGGGATTTGTAGTTAAGTAAATGTCGAGACGTTTTTTGAATACCTCTAAAGAGGAACAATCAATGAGGTTGGATGGTAGACCATTCCATATTTTAACAACGCGATTGA
>NC_134778.1:49920009-49922509 GCF_046742065.1 Oratosquilla oratoria | reverse complement strand
AATCACAGAATCTGACCCTTTGCCCACTTTCCTCCTCTGAATTCCGACTTGACACCTCTTACAATTCATTTTTGTTGTGCCTGGTACCAGGCGATTTAATTCAAATGAGTGGGTAACTTAGGGACAATCATGGAATCTTCACTAGTTGGGAACCTGTTCTGGTCCAAAGATTTTACAAAGCATCTACAAAGGTGGAGCATACCGACAGACCTTTTGGTCCATAACTAGGTCGGATGCGAAAAAATTATAATAATGATATATAAAAAAATTAATTGTAATAACATAAATAATAAAAAATAAAATAAAGAAATAAATGCATAGGTATAGTTGAATAATGAACAAACAGGTAAATGAAAAATAATAAATTGACATATAGCTAATAATGAATGAAAATCAAGCAAATAATAGTAAATAAACAGACAAATAATAACAAACAAATAAACAAATAATATAAAATAAATGGCAGTCATTACAGCATCTTGCTTAGGTTTTGTCTAAATAAATCTTAAAACTTCGAACTGAACTACATTGCACTGCCTCTGCAGGAAGTTTATTCCATTCATTAACTACACGGTTGGCGAAATTGTTTCTACTTACTGTTCCAACTTAATAAGCTACCACTTATTCCGTGTGAATCTAATTCAATAAGTCGTTTTTCGTGGGGGACGGTATCAAAAGCTTTTGCAAAGTCTCGATATACTAAATCTATATTGTTTCTTTTGTCATAATTCGAGATTACTGTGTGGTAGAATTCGAGTAAGTTGGTAACACAAGAAGGTTTTCGTCTGAATCCATGCTGGTTATCATTTATCAAACATTTACTTTCTAGATGATGTTCGATAGCATCTCTGATGATAGTTTCCATAATTTTTCCTACTGTTGAAGTCAAGCTTATAGACCTGTAGTTATTTGGTTTCTTTTTGCCACCTTTCTTGAATATGGGAGTAACATTAGCTAGCTTCCATTCTCTTGGGACATCTCCGGATATGATGGATTTCTTGAAAATAATATCTAATGGAACAACAATCTCATTTTTCCTTTCCTTTAAGATTCTTGGATGCTAACAGTCAGGCCCTGGAGTTTTATTAACTTTGAGTTTCTCTATACACCTTTTAATTTTTTTCTTTGGTATATTTACCGTAGTAAGTTCACCCCAGACTTTTCACAGGTTTCAGATTGGAGTTCACTTTGAGGTGTTTCGTTTACGAATACTGAGCTAAAATAGTTGTTTAAAATAACACACATTCTTTCATTTAAATAATCAAGTCAATATCTTGATTGAATACCGTTATCTAGAAACAAACAGACCAAAAATTCATAGAGCCAAAAATAGTATCTCTAATGATAATAATGTTCCTAGTATTGTTTTACAACCGCGCTAGAATCATTAATATACTCGTTGTTTGAATGTTTCTTATGCTGTACTACTCACACCAAAAATAAGTTTCACTGTAGTTGCTAATATATATATATATATATATAGATATTAATATTTATAGACATATATATATATATATATATATATATATATACGTATATATAGATATATATGTGTGTATATACAGTATATATATATATATATATATATATATATATATATATATATATATATATATATATATATTTTGCTTGTTTGTTTCTATTTTTTCATAACTCTATATGAATCACTTTGAAAATGACAGTGTTTTCTATGATTGAATAATGTCGAGGGAAATAGATGTGGCCGCTGTAACATGTCTGAAAGAACACATTGCAGATTCGTTTACGCTTCACTTGACGAAAATATTTTGATCATGAGGCATCTTCTAGTCCCAACAGTTACAAAAATTACATGGCGTTCTAAGGAAAATTTCTTCTCTGTAGGTAAATAAATAATGGATATAAATAAATAGATGAATGAATGAATAAATGAGTAAAAGAGAACATAAATAAATGAGTAATGAATAAACGAATAAACGAATAAACAAATAAACGAATAAATGAATAAACGAATAAATGAATAAACGAATAAACGAATAAACTAATAAACGAATAAACGAATAAACGAATAAATGAATAAACGAATAAACGAATAAACGAATAAAAGAATAAACGAATGAGTGAATAAATAGATAAATGAATGTGAATAAGTGAATAATTGAATAAGTGAATAAATGAATAAGTGAATAAATGAATAAGTGAATAGATGAATAAATGAATAAACAATTAGATGAATAAATGAATAAATGAAAAAATGAATAGATAAATAAATGAATATATGAATGTATGAATAAATGAATAGATGAATAAATGAAAGAATGCATAAATAATTAAATAAATAAACTGTACATAACTCTTTCTCTTCATAACTAATAGGGTCCAAAGGCATTGAGCAGCCTCTGAGCTTCATCTTGAACCTGGCAGATGAGACATATTTCAATCGTCTGAAGAGGACCTTTACGAATCTCAGCAGAAACTAAAGACCCGGACCAACGTCTCCGAGAACGCCCCCAGGAGGTCA
>NC_134778.1:49907509-49915009 GCF_046742065.1 Oratosquilla oratoria | reverse complement strand
ATTACTATACCACTCTTTGTCCTATCATCATGTGCGGAGAAGTAATGTACTAAATCCACTTTGTTTGTTTCCTTTCTGTATACTGAGAAAGTTACAGTTTTTCCCACTCGTCGTATTAACGTATCTAGGAAGGGCAATTGTCCGTTTTGTTCCTCTTCTACGGTGAACTGAATATCGCTGTTGACCGCGTTAAGCATTCTCACTTTATTATTTACATTGGTGTTTTCGGGGATGATTGCGAGGACGTCGTCTACATATCTAAACCAATGTGATCCCCTACCATTGATTCTGATAAAGTTTTCTTTTTCTAATAACTCCATATATAGAGAGGCCATCACTGCACTTACAGGACTATCCATAGCAAGACCTCTATGTTGTTCCTATTCGTCACCATTAAAAGTAAACGTACCGAAATCTAAGCATAAATCTATCAATTCTATATAATCTTGTTTTCTTATGGGTAGGAAGCCCTTGCTATTTTCACCCCAGCTTTCCCAAGAAATCCATCAATGACTTATGTTTTCTTGGAGTTGGGAACTGAAATGTATTATACTTTATTCCTCTCGGACAATTGGACACTTGGTTTCATGAAGATGTTCGTAGCTTTTTCCATCATTTTGCTAATCATTTCCCTCAGGATATTTTAATTCTTTAAAAGTATTAATTATGTGTGTTAACTCCTCTTCCAAAAAGGCCTCACTGAAAATCCGAAAAGCTCTGAGGAAGAAACCTAAGAGCACGCCGGTTTTTGCTCTCTCACTATGTCCCACTAACAGGGACGACTTTGTACACTATTTCTCAGGACACAGTGAGAGAGTAAAAACCGGCAAGCTCATAGGATTCCATTTTGTCCTCTTCCTTGTCCTGGGCTTGAATTCCCTTTGCTCTCCCTCCTTCGCCTATGACCTCAGCCACGATCAAAGTAACTTTTGTCCCGGCCGAAATAGCGCATTATCTACTCACTACCCTGCGCATGCACGCATGAGCGCCTACAGACATTTATCCTGCCGTCCTCATTCAATCGCCCTCCTGAGAATCTGCACTTGATCCCTTATCCATTATCACTCGTATATCCACTTTCTTTCGTTTATGTGCCCATTCTCACTTATCAGATCTCTCGAGTTTATTTGTCCTGCCTCCCTCATCCATCTTCTCGAACTTACACGAACTCTCAAGAGTCTATACACCCCCAACAAGTGCTCCCAAAGTGAAAATAAGAGAAAAAGGGAAGAAGGATGAGGAAGATGAGAAGGAGAAGTAGTAAGAGGAGGAGGAGGAGAAGGAGAAAGAGGAGAAAAAGGAGGGAAAGGAAGAGAAGTAGAACAAGACAGAAGGGAGGAGCAGGTATCGCTTGTTCATTGTTGTACTGTACATTCCCGCGTCGACCTAAGCTTACTTAATAGTTAAATTCTTCAGCGAGTTTCATACTCCAGTGGCAAGCTGAGATTTTATACCCTTGAAAGATACAAAGAGTTTTTCGACATCACCCGTACGTACTAATGAAGTGAGCACTCCTCTTCTGCATTAACATGGCCCCTCCAACTGAAGAACAGAGTACAGGGGTGGTCGGATAATGAAGATGTAGTTAAATCCCACGCGGAGCACAAGAGATGCAGCAACCATTTAGAGGTCCAAATATGGGAATCGTGTGCTTGTGTTTCTGTGTGTGTGTGCGTGTGCGTGTGTGTGTGTGTGTGTGTGTGTGTGTGTGTGTGTGTGTGTGTGTGTGTGTGTGTGTGTGTCTGTGTGTGTGAGTGTGTGTGTGTGTGTGTGTGCGTGTGTGTGTGTGTGTGGAAATATATATTTCTATTTCGTTTTTCTGTTCCTTACCTAACTTCGTACATTTTGGATTCCAGACTTCCTTTGCTTATCATACGTAAATCCTTTACACGGGAGAAAACCTTCCAGTGCTATTTCCAAGAGACTTCTTTAACTTCCAAGGACTTTAAATCAGAAGGCATAGAACTATGTTTCCAGCTTTAGGTTAATTTTTCTTTCTCGCTCTTCCAGCTCAAGGAAATAAGAAAGCTGTGCCTAGACGTTTCCTCTGAAGTGCAAATTATATTACTTCTTTAGCCAGAGAATAAAAGGAAATTTGATTCTGAACCTCGACTGCCTATGGACTTCCATTTTTTTTTTTTTTTTTTTTTTTTTCCCGACACAAACACACGATTTGGCTTTCGGATTTTGTTTCTTCTAAATATTTAGTTCAAAATAGTCTCTCTTGCCCCTTCCTACACAAGCAGAGATCACTCTCTCTCTCCCACCTACCACCTCCCAGCAGGCCCTCCACCTTTGACCTCACCCCAACTTTCGAGTCCAGATTTGTTTTATCTAAAATTATATCTAAAGTTGTTCAAGACGAAAGGAAATCAAATTTCATTTAAGATTTATTCCCCACGTCTCGTGGAAACCTGGGCAGGATTATTTATTTATATGTCCAAAACTTGTCTTGAAGCAATATCACTACGCAGAGAGGGAACAGCAGTTAAAAACAGACCCGGGAGAAGGGAAAGAAGAATTAAAACTTGGCGCTGGACGTGAGAAGATTCTTGACAGAAACTGGCAAAGGAAGTAGAGAAGTCGACGATGGAAGGTAGAGACGAGTATAAAAAGATAAGAGAAGAAATACAGGAGGAAGACGAAGAGACGAAAGAAGAGGCGACAGAACAGAGGAGGAGGAGGAGGAGGAAGAGGAGGAGGGAAAGAATGAATGTACAATATAAGGTATCATCAAATACAAGGAAGAGATAAACAGCATTGAATAAGAAAATTAAGACGATTAAGCTAAGGTTTGAGATGATTAAGTAAGGGCAAAGAAATTCATAATGACAGAATAAAAATAAAAAAAGAAGAAAATGAACACGAGGAATAAGGTGGAAGAAACAATATTAACAAGAACCAGTTAATAAAGATAAAAACGTTGGTAAAAGAAAGATTCACATGGTAAAAAAGTAAATTAAAAAGATGAGAAAACGAAAATGAACAAAGGGAATATATACAAAATGATACCACATACACAGTACAAAGAAAATTACGGAATGGGAAATGGTGTATAAAACAAACACAGAGAGTAATGGTTACAAAACATGGAAATACGTAGCGGATGAAGGTGAAGATGAGGAAAGAGAACGAAAGAGAATTAAAACTGAGACGAAACATACGTAAATCGAAAACAAAAAGAGAGAGTAAATGGAAGCCTGAACAAAAAAAAGAAAATCTGGGATAAATGTGAATTAGAAAAAAAAAAAAAAAAAAAAAAAAAAAAACGCTCAGAAAATGGTGTTCTAAATGCAGATCGGGAAGGTGAGGAGGAGGGACAGGAGGAAAAAAGGAAGAGGAACACTAGATACACTGTCAATATGTGTGCCAATATTCTACAATACACGTTCTATTACATTCTTGCACACACACACACACACACACACACACACACACACACACACACACACACACACACACACACACACACACACACACACACACACACACACACACACACACACACACACACACACACACACACACACACACACACACACACACACATACACACGACTCGGTGACGCTGTTGATAGAATTCCCGACTGTCACTACGGCGGTCCAGGTCCGAATCCTACCCAGGGCTGAAATTATTTCAGTATCGCTGCGCTTTGAGTCGTTACTCCAACTCTCGTGGGCGGCGAGCTGGGGGGGGTGTAAGGTCACAGTATTACCCATAGATCGTTCAAGTCTCTTTATTTGGATGCCTGTCTCAATCGAATACTCTATCCAAGTATCCACTCAAGTCTCTATATCAAGTATCGCTCGCTATCAAATAAATTTCTATATAGACGAGCACATTTTCACACGAACAAAATCATAGGCTAGATTGATGGAATCAGAGGGCCTGTTTAAGTTATCGAAGGGCTATTCTAGTTTATACCCACACGTTCTAGTCCACCAACAACTAGTTACGACTAGTTCTAAAGTTTCAGCAAAATGTTCTATTTGGAAGATTTTGTGGCCAATCCCTCGTATGTAACCTTACAAGTTACAAATTACAAAGGGTGATTGGAAGGACATAGCAAAATACTATAACAGACATTCAATCCTACAAGACAAAAAGTGTAATAAAGAAAATATTGGTGGAACAGCTGGTTCAATTAGGGATAATAGAGACCGTGGCCAGAGACACACTGACTACCCCCAGTTTAGCATTCCCTAAAGACCAGGATGGAGCAACGGCCAGGTCTCTTAGCCCTGAACAGTCTCCTACCAGACAATCCCCCAACAACTAAACCAGCAGACAGTATGCAACTGGAACAATTAAGACAATATCAAGTTCAACTAGAATATTCAAAATTAGAATTGGAAAGAGAAGGATTAGAAAAGGAAAGAAAATGGGAAAAAAAAGAAAAAGAAAGATTGATAAAGAAAAGAGATCAATTAGAATGGGAACAAGACATGGAAAGAGAAATATTATCTTTGGAAGGAGAAAAAGATTAGCATTGGAATGAGACATCAGAACTAGCATTGGAAAAAGACATCAGAACTAAGGAAGTCACGATACAAGAGAAAAACAAAGAAAGAGAATTAGACATTCAGAAGAAAGAAATACGACTTAATGTAGGTAATTGATCTTCTCTGGTCCCTGCATTTTTACCAGAGGATGTAGACGGCTACTTCAAAACCTTTGAAGCTATAGCTCTCAAACAGGTGTGGCCCAAAGATGACTGGCTTTCAATACTAGCTCCAAAATTAACAGGAAAAGCTCTTCAGGTGTACAATAGTTTAGGCAGGCCCGACGATTAAGATTTAGTTCAGAAACAGGTTCTACATGCAAATGCTCTAACCCCTGATGGCTATAGACAAAAATTTAGATATTTAATAAAATCTCATGCTCAAACTTATGTTGAATTTGCCTCAGAAAAACTTAGACAGTGTAAAAATAATTTAGAAGCTGTAAATGTAACTACCTTTTCAGAACTCCTCAATAATATAGTCATGGAGGAATGGAAAAGTAAAATCCCCTTTCACCTTTTGATATATGTAGAAGAGAAAAGGGAGAAAGACTTGATCCAGGCAGCAAAGTTGGTAGACGCCCAAGACTTAATGATAGAGACGTGTGGAGGCGGAACTCGCATGCAAAGCCCCATTGTGAGGCCCTTTCCTGGTTATCGCCCTGAAGGAGCAGGTGGTAAAATAGGAAGTAACATCAATTATAATCGTGTTTCCCAGCCAATCCAGTGTAATTATTGTAAAAAGACAGATCACTCCATTCAAGAATGTAATCACCCTGTTGTAAAGCCTCAAATAAGCTTAAAGATCATAGTAGTACCAAATCTAAACATATTACAGCCTCTTATGTTCATAATCCCCATACTTCTTTTGACCCATACATTTTCCAAGGAAGAGTATCCTTACATAAAGGTGATCCTAATTACCTCGTTAATATACTCAGGGATACAGGGGCAGCCCAGTCAATTCTCCTCTCTGATGCCATTCCCAATATACCCAATGCATTTACAGATGAAAATGTTTTATTGTCTGAACTTACAAGTCAAACTTCTTACCCCCTAGCAGAAGTTTACCTAGAATGTGCATTCCTTACTTCTCAAGTGCAAGTTGCAGTACGTCACAGATCTTTATCTATTCATGGGATAAAGTTCCTGTTGGCTAACGATCTCGCTGATACCCTAACCGTTCTCCCATCAGGGACAGTAGGTGAACCTTTACCTGCAAGTCCCACCCTTGAATTGGATGAGAGCTGTCCACACCTGTTTCATGCCTGTGCGTATCTCGACGATGTGATGTTGGTAGCTGACAACTGGGAAGACGACTTGGCCCGACTAGATGGTCTATCCCATCGTCTGAAAGAGGCGGGCTTGGTGATCAACTTACAGAAGTCCGTTTTTGCTCGAGGGACCGTGACTTACCTTGGCCACACCGTAGGTGGTGGTTTGGTGCGGCCCAAGAAAGTCAAGGTGGAACCGATCCTAGCCTTCCCTACACCAAGGACAAGGAAGGAGGTGATGAGGTTCCTTGGAATGACCGGATATTATCGACGCTTCTGCAAAACCTTCTCCACCGTCGCGGCTCCCCTTACAGACCTGACCAGTTCCGCCAAACCTTTCTAGTGGTCCCCATCCTGCCAAACATCTTTCGAGAACATCAAATTATTCCTGACTTCCGAACCGGTGCTCAAGACTCCTAACTACCACCTACCATTCCACCTGCAAATAGATGCCAGTGGAGTTAGGGTGAAAGCAACGTTGCTACAACCTGATCCTACCTCCAAATATATATATATATATATATTCTTTTTTATTATTACATACCTTCACATATCAATGAAAGAATCGATCCTTTAACATCTACAGAACACTGTCATGGCTGAACAAGAACGCCGGGTCCCCACTCTCACCCAGAATTCGTGACGTCAGATCTTACTCCTTGACCAATGCATTCCGAATCGTCCAACGTTCTCTTCATGGTACATTCTTTCCACCAACTCCATTCGACTTCCTCAACTTCACCAACCAAACTCGCTACGCCACTTCCTCCCATAACAACTTTGTGCTTTCTCTCTTCCTTACTCTGACTTAATCTATCCACAATGCTGAAAACAGGCAATCTTGTTGAGTTCTTGAATTAGCTTGTGTTGAATAAATCAAGCTATATTTTTCTGATGCTTAGTTCTTCTTCTTCTTCTTTTCTTCTTACTTTTCTTCTTCGTTTACTTCTTGTTCTTGTTCATCCTCTTCCTATTCTTGTTCTTGTTCTTATTATTGTCCTTTTTTTCTTCATCTTCTTCGTTTTCTCCATCTTCATCATCGTCGTCGTCATCACCATCATCATCATCTTCTTCTTCTTCCCCTTCTTCTTGTTTGACATGAACACTTTTAACACATCTCCAATTCTCTCTTTTCACCGCTTCTCTCTATCTACCTCTCATTCTCACTGTGTGTGTGTGTGTGTGTGTGTGTGTGTGTGTGTGTGTGTGTGTGTGTGTGTGTGTGTGTGTGTGTGTGTGTGTGTGTGTGTGTGTATGTACGCGTGTGTGTAGGGAGTGTATGTTATATCAATATGCCTTACAGTCTACTACCTAGGTCAACATCAATGCCACTCTTCACCACACTTCCTCTCACTAATACTCCAGAACCATTTCTCTTCTTCAACATGAGCCTCCTTTTACGGCTACCTCGGGGAAACCGTCTGACAATATCACTGGCATGAAAACTGTTTTCCACAGACTTAATTCGGAGATCATACAATAAAACCAACCCTTTCGACTGTAATTCCAGACACCCAGATTGTTTTGCTCTTTAATTCTAGGATCTTTGGCTGGAATAAGGTCGTAAAGCATCCATTTCAAATTCAGTACAAGGAGCCTCGAAGTCGACCTACAAGAATTCATGTTCATTTATTCATATATCCTTTTTTCACCGACGTACGGTAGAAAAGAAATGTACTCGTACATGATTGCTGTTGTGTTACTTTGTTTTTAACTAACGCCAA
>NC_134778.1:49898551-49902009 GCF_046742065.1 Oratosquilla oratoria | reverse complement strand
AATCTCTTTATTGGAGAATAACCATTTAATCTTACTCTAATTAGCATTTATTCTATCCGCTACCAAGCAATTCTAATCGATTAAAGGAAACTCTTTCTAAGTGAAACGGTTTATGAAACGCAATTATGTTGTTTGAATTCTTCACTTCATACCCACTTTCTTCTATCAGATAGCAGTGACAATTGGCTGCCCGAGCAAATAGGTTATGTTTAGGTCACACCTAAACACACCCGGGGCTTCCCACATTTTATGAATTAGGTTGATTGAATCGACAAATACACATTACTTAACCATGCAGCAGATCAGGAATTAACACCGAGAGCTGTGCTTTTTTTTTTTTTTTTTTTTTTTTTTTTTTTTTTTTTTTTTTTTTTTTTTTTTTTTTTAGAAAATTGGAGAAAAGGCAATAAGGACTATGTTGGAATTGTCTTAGATTTAATCATGAAGTTTTCTAACTTATATTCTCTTCCCAAAATTCAAGATCGAGATCACTATGAATAAATTACACGTATTATACGAATCTATCTTTCTACCAACCTTGCACTTATTTTGGAGGGGTGTCTTTATGAAACTTTATGGAACTAAAGTCACTTCATATCACGATGAGCTTTGATATTTCTTTTCAAGAAGATGTTGATATTTATCATTTATTTACAACTCCTGTATGTTAACATTTTGAATACGTTAAAAAGAGTACCAACTCATGCAAATTCATTCTATTAATTTTCTTTTTACATTTTTTTTTTTCATGGGAGGAAGCACCCCTATTTCAACCTGCTTTGCTGACTGTCGGTGAATCGTATTATACCACCTCTCACTAATTTAGTCGATTCCCCAGCTTCTGCTTTCCATCGTAATCTAACTGGTAATTATTCTTTCGTCGGTAGGAAGAGCATTCTTAATTATGTGCACCATTGTCATGGTGCGCAATCACTTCCGTCGTTCAAATTTGCAGTTCCTGATTGTCATTTAGGAATCCTTTTCAAGGTCATTTTCATACGCCGCCGGTAGGACTTCCATTACTACCGTTTCTTAAATATAATTCCTATTCTTCTTTTCTCTTCTCCTACGCTTATAATAACACACAGTCCTATGCATCCCTCCCTTAAAGTTTTAACTTCTCAATTTTTGCTTTCCATACTTTCTCGAGAGAAGAAAATAAAGACGAAGTGGACGGCAACAACGAAAACAAAGATGATGAATAAAGAACGAAAGTAATCGGGAAAGGGAGAAAAGCAAGCTAGGAAAAAACAAGACATAAAAAGAATATACAAAAGAGGAACACGGGAAACATGGCAAGGTAGAATAAAAATGAAATATGAACCGAGGAAAAGAAAGAAAATAGATAAATAAGAAATAACTCAAATAAAAGAAGAGGATGAAAATCATAATAACCTAGAATACTGAAGCGCACAGCGATAACGACGATGACGACGACAAATAGATCTATCTCTGTCTACAGCAGCCGCCATTTTTCGGCCGAGATTATTATGACAACATTCTACACGTGTTTATTACATAAACTATTTCTCTCATCCATTTCCACAAAAAAAAAAAAACATCCACTCTTTCTTGTCCATCCTCTCCTCTCCTCCATTTATCTCCTTGTTCATCACACATTTCATTCTTCATTTGCCATATGATTCGCGCCGTCCCAGAATCGTAATACTGGGGCACTTTCAGTCTAACGAGGCGTAAGGACACGGAGGAGGAATATTAAGGGTGGATGAGGACTAGAGGAAGAACGAGAGGTGAAGGAGGAAGATGAAGATGAAAATAAAGAGGAAGAGGAAGAGGAAGAAGAACATAAAGTGGAAGGGGATAAAGCGGAGTAGGAAGAAAAGGAAGAAGAAGTGGATGAGATGGTAGGTTTGGAGGTGGAGGAGAGAAAAAGGAGAGAAAAGGAGAGAAAAAAAAAGAGTAAGTGGAATAGGAGTAGGAGGAGGAGGAGGAGGACGAAGAGAAGAAAAATTATGAAGACGAACAGGAGGCGGAAGAGAAGGAGGAAAAGAACAAAATGAAGGAAAAGGAATGAGAGCAAAATGTGAAAGATGACGACGAGGAGGAGGAAAGGAGGAAGAGGAGAGGAGGAGGAGAAAAGGGAAATTGGAAGGACGAGGACGATGGTACGGAGAAAGGGGGAAGCAGAAGAAACAGAAGGAAAACGAGGAGAAAGGGGAGGAAGAGGAGCAGGGGAAGGAGAAAGAGGGAAGGGGAGGAAAAGGAGGAAGAGGAATAGAAGGAAGAAAAGGAAGAGGAGAAGGTGGTGGTAGGAGAGAAAGAGTAAAGAGGAACAGCAGAAGCAGGAAGAGCAGGGGGAGGAGGAGGAGGAGAGAGATGAAGGAGAGAAGGAGAAGAGAGAAAAAAAGAGGAGGAAAAGAGGAGAGATGAGGAAAAAGAGAAAGAAAGAAGGAGAGGAAAAAAGAAATAGAAGAAGGGAGGTGAAGAACAGAAAGAGGAAACAAGGAAGAGAGGAAGAAGAGGAGGAAGAGAGATTGGTGGAGGAGGAGGAGAAAGAGATCGTTAGCTACCTGGGAGAGGTGACGGGGCAAATGAATGTGTATTAGCAGCAACAGGCCCATTCACGTCATAAAAATATATATATAACAATGACAAAAATAATATAAAAATAACGATATGACATCGTACCTCCTCATCACGTCAAATTCAGTTTTATGTCCGAAATGAACATGATATGAATCAGGAAAAAATTGGAAATTGAAGAATGACGAAGAAGTTTGGCAAAGGTTGAACGAGGAAAAAAAATAAATAAATAAATAAATAAAAATAAATAAATAAATAGATAAATGGAAGACTTAGAAAAACTGAGATAAAATGGCAAGGAAAGAAAGAGGGGAGGACCGAAATGGAATAGATGAAGAACGGCTAGACGAGGCCAGACGCGAAGAGAAAGAAATACAAGATGAAGAGTGTAACGAAGGAAAGAGGGACGTGAGGAAGACGAGAATAATAAGGATACATATGAGTTTCTTAACAGCAAATAACAAGATTCTTTACAGCTCTCCCGAACATAAACCAGAAGTCACAAAATAGAACATTACATGACAGACTCCACCAGCAGCTTGTTAATTCCTTCAAAACGGTGATGCCCTGTACCGACTCTGGTATGATCCATGCCAAGCGATTTAAGTCAGCTAAAGGTCGGGTATCCTTCATGACTAGGGGGTCGAGATCAGTCGAGACTCGAGGTCGTAGCCTCAACTGAGTACTCGTAAAATCATCAAGAGCCGATGACAGCAGAAGCTAGAAAGTGCTCAACCGAATTTAAGTGGTCAAAGTGCCAAGAATTTCTGCGTAGATCATCTTAACTAACTCCTTCTTGTACCAAAACATGGTATATAACATAACCCTTGCAATATGGTGGGGCGAACCATAAAAAAATTTCTTACGACAAAATTTCGTAAGACTTTGTTCGAGAAGGGTGCCAACTCCGTCCC
>NC_134778.1:49886051-49893551 GCF_046742065.1 Oratosquilla oratoria | reverse complement strand
GGTAGTGTTGTTGATGAATAATAGCAGTTTGGTCGTGATGCAGGTTAGAAGAGGTACACAGAGGAAGAAACAGTTTTGTTAGGATAGATGGGATTCATTTCAATGCAGGTAAGGACTGAAATAGGTCAAAGGAATGGTGATGACAACATCAAGGAAGGGAACACTTGTGAGATCACTTGTGAGAAAATATCGAGATCATTGACACGATTTTTTTTTTCGCAGAAGTGCGATCACATCATTCTGATGAAAGGACCACCTCAGGCCTAAAAGGAGATTCGAGTGATCAAGACGCCACTTCAGAACGAAGCTGGCCGACCGGCAACCTCAAATTGAATAAAACCATTTGTCTATAAAAAAAAAATCATAAAGTGCGTCACTGTATTTCAGTTTTCTTTGATTTATCCTTAAAACGTTCTTTGATCTATATATTTATTTACGTGTTTATATATATATATATACATATATATATACATATATATATACAAATATATACATATATATATATATATATATATATATATATATATATATACATATATATATATATATATATATATATATATATATATATATATTTTCACTTATTTGTATTTATCTTTTCAATTACTTATTTACTTATTTGTTTACTTGTCCATTTTATTCTATTCTATTGATTGTGATCACAAGTGATTTTATGCCGTTGAAGGAAACTTCTCAATCGAATGGAATACAAACATCTCAATAAACCCTCTCAGTATTTTATTCAAATTACACATTTCAATCTTTCAGCAGGTGATTTCATTCATTTGAATCAAACTTGCAGAGTTAAGGGGCAAAAGTACTTGTGAATATCCCCTTCAGTACATCTATACATATGAAATTCATTGTACCAGTTGCCACTCGGTTTTGAATCATCAACTGAAAAAGATATACAATACATACAAATAATCCAGACTTGCCTTTTCATTTTGTTAGAGATTGAGAAACATCAAGGGCGTACCCTACTCTAAACTATGTTCGCAAGTTCAGCCTCTTTGGGAAACAATTAATTATGAACTCTTAATTGAGACGTTGCGCGTAGAAAGGGCACAAAGTTCCATATAAGTTATCAGAAAGCGCAAAGTTCGGCAACATGGAAATATATGTGATTCAGGTACTTTGCGAGCTGGAGCCTTAATTTCTTTACAAAAAGTTCAAAATGTGTACTTTTTTACAATGGAAATTATTTAGTGTTGTATAATGATAATTAGATGAATTTTAAATGAGATCAATATCTATTTATTTTATCAGTTATAAGTTTTTGTCATCAGCAAACTGACGGCCAACAGTGCTGCATCAGCTGTCAACACTTTCCGTAGGATAAACCACAATAATCGAGGCTAATAAGCACAAAAGTTCAAACATTCTATGGCAAACGTAAAACACGGCACAGCGTACTAAAATAACTGGGGCAATAGTGACCTTCCGGGTGCTGATTGAACAACAACGGGAGGAGGGGTCGTCAATAGGCTACTATCTGCGTTCGAGTCCCGCCGAGCATGAGATCACATCCTGTCTTTCGAGATGCTCACCGACTTGACGAGATGTTGAACCCTTTCCATATGGACGCTGACTGTACGGCCAACCGACAGATCTGTAGGGTTCATATGTATTTATTTTTATGGGCTATAAACCATATTTCCAGTAAAGGAAAAATATTTCGTCCAAGCCCAATAAAAAGACCGAAGCTAAAACTAGAGCTATAGGTCATAAAACAGTTTCGGCCGAGGGTGGCCGGTTTCCCTTTTATATACGCAACTACTCTAATGCTGTGTGTGTGTGTGTGTGTGTGTGTGTGTGTGTGTGTGTGTGTGTGTGTGTGTGTGTGTGTGTGTGTGTGTGTGTGTGTGTGTGTGTGTGTGTGTGTGTGTGTGTTTACCCAGTTGTATTTTACGGGGAGCTCCGCTCGTGATGTCCCGTCTTTTTTTTATCTCGCACTGTCTAATTTCCTCTTAAATTCGTGTATGTTTTTTGCACACATTATTATTTCGTCCAATTTGTTATATATATCCACGACCCTGTGTGGAAAGCCGTTCTTTTTCAGGTCTATTCTATTACTCTCCTTTCTGAGCTTCCTTTCATGTCCCCTTGCACTTCTCTTATCCCAATTCAGTAAGCCTTCTCTATCAATGACTTCCATACCTCTCATGATTCTACTGATGGTCAGCAAGTAACCCCTTTCTCTTCTTTGTTCTAATGACAGTAATTCATTTTTTTTTTTATAATCTCTCCTCATATGACAGTTTTAAAAATGTTGGGGCCATCATCTTATTTGTTCTTTGGATTCTTTCAATTTTGGATTGTAGTGGGGAGGGTGTCGGGAGTGTCGGGAGTGAGGAGAGAACGAGGAAGGGAAGGGTTCGCTCTACTAGTAACCGAGGAGATAGGTAAGCGTGTGTTGGAGTGGAAGGAGGTTTCTTCAACATTAATGTGGATTAAGGTGAAACTGGGGAGACATGGGCTTTTGTAAGCGCATATGCCCCTTGTAGTGAGAAGAGTGTAGAGAAAAGGAAGATTTTGGACAGAGTTATATGAGTGCGTAGAGATTTTTGGAAGGAATATCAATGTAGTGGTATGGGGAGATCTCAATGCTAGAGTAGGGAATGAACCAATAGATGTAGTTGGGAAATATGGAGTGCCAGGTAAAATTATAGTGGAGAGTTAATGGTGAACATGTGTTTAGAAAGAGATTTGATGATAGCTAACACAGTGTTTAGGAAGAAAACCAAGCATAAATACACATGGGAGAGGTTAACTATGTAGCGGTAGCCAGGAAAATAGTAGGAAGAGTTCTTAGGGAAGAGAGTGGTGGAATATTAGATGAGTTTTTGGCAGAACGTAAGTTAAGAGTGGAAGATAGGGAAAGGAAGAGGAAAAGGGCGGAAGGTAGAGAGATGTTTAGAACAAACTGTTTAAATGGAAAAGAAAAGGAGTAAAAGGAGCTGAGAAATGTGTGGGAGGTGGTGAAGGTATTAGTAGAAGTGGGAATGGGGATGTTTCACGGATGAAATGACAAGGTGTGCAAAGAAGGGAGATAATAGAAGTAAGGATAGTATAAGATGATGAAGTGAAGAGCGTAGTAGAAGAAAAGAAGTGGGCATTCAAGGACTGGTTGCAAAGTAAGATGAGAGAAATATATGAAATATATAAAGAAAAAAAGAGAAGCAAAGCAAAAGATAAAAGAGACAGAAAGGAGACCAGATGTAAAATGGGGAGGAGTATGACAGAAAACATTGAAAGTCATAGAAAGATATTTTGGAAGGAAATTAAGAGAGGAAGCGTAGGTGAGTCAGGTAGAGGAGAAAAGATAAAGAGCGCAGATAGACAGATCCTAACGGAAGAAGCAGTAAGGTGAAGATAGGCAAAGTATTTTAGAAAGCTGTTGAATGAGCAGAAGGATAGGGAGGAGTGATAGGTTGTAGCAGTGGGAATCGCTAAGGAAATGACGGTGATGGGAGAGGAAAATGGAGAAACAAGAAAACATGAGGTGCAAGTAGCTCTGAAAATGATGAGATGGGTATCGTGAAGAGTGTCTATAAAGGGAGGTAGAGTAATAGTGGACTGGCTAGTGAGGTTGTTTAATGTGTTTCTAAGGGAGGGTAAACTGCCGAAGGTCTGAGGGAGTGCCTGTATAGTTAAGAACATAAGAATGAAGGAGACTGCAAGAGACCATAAGGCCTATACTAGGCAGTTCCGTATCCATCACCACCTGTCATCCTCATCCATAAAGTTGTCTAACCGTTTCTTAAAACAACTGATAGTTTCAGCGCTTATTACATGGTTACTAAGTTTATTCCATTTATCGACCACCCTATTAGTAAACCAGTTCTTGCCTGTTTCCTTCTTAAATCTAAATTTGTCCAGTTTAAATACATTGATCCACTTGAACACCTCCACTAGTTCACCCCGCGCTCTGCGTCTTTCCAGAGAGTGTAAGTTAAGGTACCTAAGCCTCTCTTCGTAAGGCAAATTTCTGAGTCCATGTATAATTTTGGTCATTCTTCTCTGTACTGATTCTATTGAATTGATGTCCATTCTATAGGACGGAGACCAAAACTGTACCGCATAGTCAAGGATGGGTCTAACTATCGCTAGATATAGTTTGGAAATTACCTCTGCATTTCTATTCGTTACCGTCCTAGCAATGAAACCTAATGCTCTGTTAGCTTTATTCCTTGTACTAATGCACTGTTTCCTGGTTTTAAGGTCCGGACTCACCAGAACTCCCAAGTCTCTCTCGCACTCAGTTTTCTCTAAAAGCGTGTTATCTAAGCTGTATCTATTTTCGGGGTTGTTTAGCACTACGTTTAAAACGCTACAATTAGAGATATTGAAGTTCATTTGCCATTTCACCGACCATGTGAACAATTTGTTAAGATCATCCTGCAGAATCTTAGCGTCGTCTCCTGACCTAATTAGGCGTCCTATTTTAGTGTCGTCCGCAGACTTACTAACATCACTATTTATCCCATCGTCTAAGTCGTTTATGTACATAATGAACAACAAGGGACCCAAAACCGAGCCCAGGGGGACCCCACTAGTAACACTGCTCCACCTAGATTTTACTCCATTTATGGTGACCCGCTGTTTTCTGTTACTAACCCAAGCCCTAATCCATTCTAACACTTTTCCTCCTATGCCATGGGCTTTGATTTTATTTAGTAGTCTCTGGTGTGGCACCTTGTCGAACGTTTTGCTAAAGTCAAGGTAAATAACATCGTAATTATCATTGTTATCTGACGCCTTATATACTTTAGTGTAAAAGGATAAAAGATTAGTCACACATGACATACCCTTAGAGAAACCATGCTGTGTATCGCGAATTAAATTATGTCTTTCGATGTGTTTTCTGAGTCTATTTATTATTACTGTTTCAATAATTTTTCCTATAACCGATGTCAAACTGATTGGCCTGTAGTGGCATATAGACGATCTATCTCTCCTTCTTAAAAACAGGAACAACGTTTGCCTGCCTCCAACCAATAGGCACAAAATCAGTGTCTACCGGTTTATTAAATATTTCAGTTAACTGGTCGCAGATTTCAAATTTACACTCATTAAGCATTCCCGGAAAAATTTCGTCTGGACCCGGGGATTTTGTGTCTTTAAATCTTTCAATCTACTTGACTACTTCTTCTTTACTAATGCTGATATTATATAGACTACTTTCTTCATCCCTTCTGAAAATCGGGTCGCATTCAGATACTTTATCTAACCTCTCATTAGTAAACACCGAGACAAAATAATTGTTAAACCCCTCACTCATTTTTTCCTCCGATTCTATCATGACATTTTCATCGTTTTGAATTGGTCCTATTCTTTCTTTCTTTATATATATTTTTTTCTATAGAGATGAAAGAAACCCTTTGGGTTGGATCTTGCTTGACTGGCAACCTTATTTTCACAATTACGTTTCGCTGTACGTGTATTCTTTTTAACCAGCTTTGCCATTTCGTTATATCTTGATCTAAGGTGTGATTCCCCGTATTTTATTTTTACGTAAAGTCCTCTAAACCTAATACTCAAATATAGTGTAGCAAGTACACCCAAGTAATCACAAAACTGACATAAGCACAGCAAAGAGCTCAAACATACAAATATATCTAACTACTCACATGAACTGAAACAAGTGCATCCACTCAAATATAGAGAAGAGGCAGTTACATCCAAATACTCACATATACCAATGGACGACGGCTGCTTTCGTCTGACGTACCTGAAAAGAGACAAAAGTTAAATATAACATTTATATTTATCAATGTTCATTTCCCACTCTCACCATCATAATTATCATTCCCTCCTTCTTATCAGTCTCGTCATTTCTCGCAAATCTTTTGCTACCTAAGACTTTGATATCTTCCCATCATTCTCTGCCTCCCTCACCATATACCCTTGTAATCATTGACTCTCATTTATATTTTACTTCTTCTCTCACGTTCTTCAACGCCTCATCTTCGTATTTTTATTGGTATCCCATCCTTTTGCAATCCGGTTCTCTCATTCTGATCTTTTGCAGCTCATTAGCGATTATTCTTTTTATTGCCTTCAATGCCATTCTGTTTTGATGAATCAATTTAACTTCCTATTCATACACCATCTCCCTCTTCATCTCTCTTTCTCTCCGTCCATCCATCTCTCTTTCTCTCTCAATTACTCTACTTTATGTATATGTATATGTTTTTGTATATATATATATGTTATGTGTGTGTATACATATACTCGTATATGTATGTATATATATATATATATATGTATATATATATATATATAGATATATATGATGTAAGCGGAATAGGAATCACAGGAGTCTTAGTCTTGAGTTTATTCCTGACGTTGAAAAAGCATACCTGCGAAACTAGTCAGGAATAAACTCAAGACTAAGACTCCTGTGTTTCCTATTCCGCTTACATCAACCTGTCAGAATGTCTCAACATATATATATATATATATATATATATATATATATATATATATGTATATATATATATATATAGATATACGAGTATATATATACACACACATAACATATATACATACATACATATACCAAGGCTTTTTCCCCCTTACCAGGGAGGTAGCCAAAAAGGACAAGGCATAAAATCACTCCCACCCATTCCATCCCCGAAAACACTCCACACCCCTCCACCCTCCCTCCCATCTTAGCACCTCCTAGATGACGGGTCATCCCTGCACCCTGTCCACTTCCCTGGGTCAGAAGCAGTGTTGCAGGACACAGCACATCCACAGCAAGGCCGCTTCATCAAACCGGCGACCCCCTCTCTCCGCCCCCCCTATATAAAGGAGAGGACGGGGAGAAATCCCTTCGGGCTGCGTCAAAATTCTTGCTCACACACACTACCTCACCCCCCATTCCCCCGTCCATTCCACCTCATGCATCACAACATCCTCCATATACAACCATTCTCCATTCACCCCTGTCTTCTGTCCTCTCCCGTCCTTCCTCAACAGACATTCCCCTCTTCCCCAAAGCCCCCTTCACCCCATCCATCCATCTCATCCTAGGACGTCCCCTCATGTTCACTCCCTCCACATCTGCCTTCCATACCTCTTTTACTAGTCTTTCTTCACTCATTCTTTCCATGTGTCCAAACCATCCTAATACTCTTTCATCAACCCTATCTCCCAGCTCCCTTTCCACCCCTGTTCTCCTCCTCACCTCCTCATTTCTCACTCTATCAAGCCTAGTAACCCCCATCATACTTCTCAGACACTTCATCTCAAACACATTCAAGTTCCTTCTCTCTTCCTCTCTTATGTTCCATGTTTCTGCTCCATACAGTGTTGTTGGCACAATCACTCCTTCATACAGTCTCCTCTTAGCATTCATTCCCAAATTTCTATTCCTCATTACACTTTTTAAACCACCAAGGCATTTACTCGCTTCTCTCAATCTACATTCTACCTCCACCTTCACTCCACCTTTTCCTGCCACATTTGCACCCAAATATCTAAAACTATCCA
>NC_134778.1:49858551-49868551 GCF_046742065.1 Oratosquilla oratoria | reverse complement strand
TGGTTTGGAAAGAACCAAAAGACCATACTTCAAATTGCTAATTCTGTATTACAAGTATAAAATGTATAACATCAACATCCAAGCATATTGTAAAATATCCTAATTTACCATCTGCTAATGAGATCAGTACCTCACAGTCAAGACTTTCCTGTACCTGACCGTTCAAAACAAATAGAACTAAGTGATGATGAGTCAAGTGAGGAGGTTATGGAAAAAGAAACAGAAGACATGCACTTTCAGCCAACCTGTTCTTCAAGTGAACCGCATTTATTGAGTCAGAGAAATCTGAAATATCTCGTGCGGAATTTAAACTTGTCAAAAAAGCAATTTGAACTTCTTGCTTCCAGGTCAAAGGGCTGGAATTTTCTACAGAAAGAACCCAAAATTAGGTTTAATTGTAAGCGACATTGTGATTTTGAACATTTTTTTTATCATTTGAGGATGGTGTGGTGTTTTGTAATGATATATATTCAGTTACGGAGAAACTTAACCACAAATATGACAGGAATGAGTGGCGCTTGTCTATTGACTCTTCAAAAGTAATCCTGAAAGCTGTTCTGCTCCACAATGGAAATAAGTTTCCTTCTGTTCCTCTGGCCCATGCAGCTAACATGAAGGAAACATATGAGAGCATGAAGCTTCTATTACAAAAAATTAAGTATGAAGAACATAAATGGAATATATGTGGTGACCTAAAGGTTGTGGCACGTTTACTTGTAATGCAGCTATGTTACACAAAGATTTGTTGCTTTCTCTGTGAGTGGGACAGTCGGGATAAGAAAAATCATTACGAAAAGAATGTGTTACCCCAGGAGCGAAGAATGTTGTCAATCCTCCTCTTGTTGATTCAGAAAAAAAATTGCCTCATTTGGGCGCCAAATTAGGTCAAGAAACGACGCCGAGATTCTGCAGGACGATCTTAACAACTTGTTCACATGGTCGATGAAATGGCAAATGAACTTCAATATCTCAAAGTGTAGCGTGTTAAACGTAGGGCTACACAACCCCAAAAATAGATATAGCTTAGATAACACGTTTTTAGAGAAAACTGAGTGCGAGAGAGACTTGGGAGTTCTAGTGAGTCCTGACCTTAAATCCAGGAAACAGTGCATTAGCGCCAGGAATAAAGCTAACAGAGCATTAGGTTTCATTGCTAGGACGGTTACGAATAGAGGTGCAGAGGTAATTATCAAACTCTATCAAGCGTTAGTTAGACCTATCCTTGACTATGCGGTAGAGTTTTGGTCTCCGTCTTATATGATGGATATCAATTCATTATAACCAGTACAGAAAAGAATGATCAAAATGATACATGGGCTCAGAAATTTACCTTACGAAGAGAGGCTTAGGCACCTTAACTAACACTCTCTGGAAAACGTAGGTTGCGGGGTGATCTAATAGAAGTGTTAAGTGAATCAAAGGCTTTAACAAGGGTGACGCAAACAAGATCATCATATTAAGACAACAGAGTAGGACTCGTAGTAATGGATTTAAACTGGACAAATTTATATTTAAGAAGGAAATAGGAAAGAATTGGTTTACTAGTAGGGTGGTCAGCGAATGGAACAGACTTTGTAACCACGTAGTGAGCGCTTAAACTATCAGTTGTTTTAAAAAACGGTTAGACAACTTTATGGATGGGGATGACAGGTGGTAATAGACATGGAACTGCCAAGTGTATGACTTATGGTCTCTTGTAGTCTCCTTCACTGTTATGTTCTTATGTTCTTTGCATATTAAGCTAGGGTTGATAAAAAAAAAATATATATAGGTGTGAATAGAACTAGCAAGGGATTCACATATTTGAAAAATAAATTTCCAAGAGTAAATGACGCAAAAATCAAAGAAGGTATTTTTGTTGGACCACAGATTAGGGACCTGATGAGAGACCAGAATTTTGATGAAGGGCTAAATGACCTTGAAAAAGATACATGGCTGTCATTTAAGAAAGTTTGCGCAGAGTTTTGGTGGAATCACAAAGTAAAAAACTATTCTGAAATGGTAAAAGAGCTACTGACATCCTACAAGGCCTTGGGGTGTAATATGAGCCTAAAAATTCACTTCCTAGAATCTCATTTAGAGTTTTTCCCTGCAAATCTTGGCGCCGTCAATGACGAGCACGGTGAGAGGTTTCACAGGACATTCTGAATATGGAAACCCGGTATCAAGGGAAGTGAAGCTCTTCAATATCGGCTGATTACTGTTGGGCACTAAAAAGGGATCTCCCAGGAACTCATACATTTCTACATTTTAAAGGTAAGTTTCATTGAAATATCAGCCTCATTTATTAGTTGTAATTGTTTAAATTTTAATATACTACCACAGAAAAACTATGCCTGATAGAAAAATTATGAAAACATATTTGAAATCAGCAGAAAAAAAATCCTACAAAGTTCATCTCCTTTTACTTGTGGGACAAATATTTTAATAGATTTTGTTGACCTGCGGAATAGATTTCATTTCCACTGATCGGCCTGCAGTGACAGCATTCAGTAACCATTGCAACAGCTTTCTGTAAGCCTTGATATATTTCTCCGCACACTGCTGAGTGCATGTAGCCACTTTGAACATAACTGCATTTTTTTTTAATTGATGACTTCTGAGAGCAGCATGGAACTGTACACTTCCATCAATGAGCCGTTGTTTAAGATTATCTCTGAGACGCTACTTCCCCCGATCCTCAGCTGTGAGATCAGTGACCACATCAAATGGTGCAATATATTTGGTTACTAATGATACAAGAGATACACTTTTCTCCTCTGTTTCATATTCTTCACCTTCTTCATTCAGTGTGTTATGCAATCTGAAAATAAATCATCTATCCAGTTGCATTACAAGCTTCTTTACATCATCAACTTCACGATTTCTGTACGATGTAAGATTATTGGAACAGGTCAAAGGGGTATCTTCCTCATCATGTTCGTTCTAATCATGTAATACAAGTCTCTGGCTTGATCTTTCTTAGTGATACCTATGATCCCATTTTATTCTGTTCACCCACTCAGTGGCCTGATATGCAGAAACTTGGTTGAAGTACCTTCTTGTTCTCTTCACAACAAAATTCTCATTCATGAATTCAGGGTACACCTCTGGTGCTGTCGTCTCAAGTCTTTTCATATCTGCATGGCAGACAGGTCCCCATCTTGCATAATTTGTGTGCTTATCCATGGTAGCACTGCAGCAAGTGTATGTTGAACACAATCTGCAATTCGGGTTGTCCGAGTGTTATGCATTAAAGATACATACATTATTGGTTGAAATGTGGACTTTAACACTTTGGAATACTAAATTTTTACTTGGAATCGATAAAACAATGTAATTCTATTAGCTTCTTTAATCAAACAGGGGCTTATCACAAAAATAAAAGCAAAAATAAAAATTTCAGCTAGTGATCTTGATGCCCTCCAAAATGACTTTTAAACTAAAATTTTGAGATGGTATCTACCCACATATTTTCTACCTCCCCACATTGGAAAGATTCCACATAGATACCTGCTATTAACATACCATACCCTTAAAAAAAAAAAAAAAAAAATCGAGGTTCGGCCGGTCCAATAAGAAACTAGAGGGACAAAAGCTTCGCTTCAAGGATGTTCTGGAAAGCCAAATGAAGACCAGCCAGACTGACCGCACACGTGGATCCAAGACAGCTGTGGAGCAGAAACGTTGTGAGTCCTACCTTAAGAAAACGAAAATCGTCATATAGTTCTACCAACAACGACACGGTTTCAGTGTAGCCTATGCGGATGGCCAAAAAGAGTTTGCCAATGAGAAAAAAAAAAAAAAAAATCACACCGCAGTCATCATATATACACATGTGTATATATGTATATATATGTATATATGTACATGTATATATATATATGTATATTTATGTATATATATGTATATATGTATATATATGTATATATATATATATATATATATACATATATATGTATGTATGTATATATATACATATATATATATATATATATATATATATATATATATATATATATATATTCTTCTTTCCCCCACTCTATACCCACTCCCTTGCGTTGGTCCTTTCGGTCAATATCACGCCAGAACCTCTCAAAACACAGTGAAGTTTTCTCAGTATCTACATCAATGGTTCTCCGATACGATGTACCACATCCACTCCCGATAACCCTCAACTCCCTCCTAAATTTTCATTCACTTTTATGATATCTTATTTCCTTCTTTCCATTTTTCAACTGACGGGAAGAGTTTACTCCCGTCGATGCTTTACTACGGTCAAAGCCATCAACTTACCCTGATGACATTCTGTTCAATATTCTAACAGCTGCTCTCTCCTTATCTACAGCATCCGCTGTTGTTACTTTAAATGAGAGTAGTAATCATGGTAGTGATTTAGTAAATATGGAGAACAGTAGCGTGGTGATGGATTAACGATTGGTAGAAGAAATGGTTTTAATAGTAGTGTTCTGCACCTGCTGATATTGTTCATGGTGATCGTAGTAATGATGGTGATGGTCGTAGTGGCGATAGTTGTGATGATAGTGATGTGATAATATTGTCAGTATGACAGTAAAGATGGTGATATTGATGGTAGTGATGGCGGTGGTAGTGGAGAAGGAGGTGAAGGAGGACTAGAAGGAAGAGGAGGAGTAGGAGGAGGAGTGTGTAAGGAGGAGGAGGAGGAGCAATAGGAGGACTGGTAGAAGGAGTGGGAGTGGCTATTAATGGTGGAGGCGGTGGAGTGGCTCTTGGCGTCATCATCGATAGCGCTTATGCCTTTCCGACCATCACTGCCGATGCCCGCCCCAGGCTTGATAGGCTCGGCATCCTTCACTTCTCTTCCTTCCCGTCCACTCTCCTCCCCTTCTCTCATCCTCCCTCACCATCTCTCCTCTGCAATTTTACTTGTTCTACTTATTAGTCTTCTTCCGATATCACCTATTATTCTCCATCCGTTATTCTTTCGCCTTTTCATTTCTTCATGTCGAGCTTCAAACTTGTTAAAGTGTCTTCTCCACGGTAACGTAGTCTACACATTCTATTTCAAATGAAGAGAGGTGGTTTGGTGCAGCTGTGGGGTCCAACTTGTTCTCAAGGAAAACCTGATAGATCAAAATGTCATTCATGCCAGGGTCTAATCCTCATGTGCTAAGATGGGAGGGAGGGTGGAGGGGTGTGGAGCGTTTTCGGGGATGAAATGGGTGGGAATGTTTTTGTGCCTTGTCCTTTTTGGCTACAACCCCTGGTAAGGGGGAAGAGAGCCTTGGTATATGTATGTATGTATGTATGCATTTAATCGTCTGTCACTGCCCGGAGGAGAATCTACAACTTGCCTCACTACAGTAAAAATATGAGATCCTGCTTTCCGAGAGAGTGCAGATGATATAGATTCTTTCAGCATAGTGACGTTTTTCATAGTTTCTATTTTGCTCAAGACCAGTCCTTTCTTTCAAAAAAGCAATGTCACCCAGTATCTAAGATTAACATATCACACTTAAATGATAACAATGAGGGCGAAAACAGACTTTATATGAGCAGCGTTAACGAGGGCGATACAACAAATAGACGAAGAACACTGACGACATCGACGATAGAAACAGATACATACATACATACATATACCAAGGCTTTTTCCCCCTTTCAAGGGAGGTAGCCAAAAAGGGAAAGGCATAAAAACACTCCCACCCATTTCATCCCTAAATACACTCCACACCCCTCCCACCCTCCCTCTCATCTGAGATACAACAGATACAACACTGGAATATTAGCTATTAAAGAAAGCAACGAAGTCAGCAACGAAGTCAGCAACAGATACAACACTGGAATATTAGCTATTAAAGAAAGCAGCGAAGTCAGCAAAGATAACAACAATTAAATCGATGAAGAAAACAACGGAGACGAAGACACTAATAACACTATAGCCTATTTATCCAACAATTAGCAATTCAAATCTTTGAGATGCCTTCGCACCTTCAAGCAACGAACAATGTACCATCTCCTCCTACTTTTCTTCTTCCTCCTCCTCCTCCTCTTTCTCCTCCTCCTCCTCCTTCTCCTCTTCCTCTTTATACTTCTCTTCCTCCTTCTACCTTCGTAGTTTCCGCCAGTCTATTTTCCTACTTTACGATTTCGCATTTCCTTTCCTCGTCCCCTGAAGCCCTTTGAAGCCAAAACTATTCTTGAAGAAAAAAAAAAATCTTTTATTTTCTTTTTATTCAGTTCTCTTCGTCCATCGGTCTATCTTTGCTTTGTCTCGCATCATTTGCCTTTCACATTAGGTTTGTGAGAGGAACTCCCTTGGCGCACGGTCATGCCTGTAGCTGAATAGAATTATTTGTCGTTAACCAGAATTTTTTTTATTAAAACTATCAACGTAACAACGGCGATAATTGAAACAGTTTCAACTCCTTCTGCACGGGGTCCTCCTGCACCTGAATGAAATCTTTTCAAGTTAACCATAACACAATATGCATGGAAAGCCAGTCTATGAGAGGGGTTAATAAAGAATACTTTCATAGCTGGGTCATGTCCTTAGGTTTTAGCGAGAATTTTTTTTGTTACAGGTGTCAGTGTAGCTACCGGGTTTAATTAAAGATCCTTAGCAACGGACGAACTGGTTGTCTTTGCCAGGCAAAGTAATAGCCACTGGAGGAACTTGGTTTAAATGGATGGGTGAATGCAGTTACGAGGCAAGCGCTCCACGACGACTCTCTGCTAGAAATACTACGACTATTAATATTTTTACTACGACTACTACTACTAATATTACTTCTATTACTTCTATCACTACAACAACAAGAACAACAAGAACAACTACTACTACTACTACTACTACTACTACTACTACTACTACTACTACTACTACTACTACTACTACTACTACTACTACAACATCTAGTATTACTACTGCTACTACTACTACTATTGGGATTAACACTAATAGATAAAGATTACTAGTACTACTACCACTACTACTACTACTACTACTACTACTACTACTACTACTACTACTACTACTACTACTACTACTACTACTACTACTACTACTACTACTACTCTTATTATTAGGATTAACACTAATAGATAAATATTAGTACTACTACCACTACTACTACTACTACTACTACTGCTACTACTACTACTACTACTACTACCACTACTACTACTACTAGTAGTAGTGGTAGTAATAGTAGTAGTAGTAGTAGTAGTAGTAGTAGTAGTAGTAGTAGTAGTAGTAGTAGTAGTAGTAGTAGTAGTAGTAGTAGTAGTAGTAGTAGTAGTAGTAGTAGTAGTAGTAGTAGTAGTAGTAGTAGTAGTAGTAGTAGTAGTAGTAGTAGTAGCAGCAGCAGCAGCAGCAGCAGTAGCAGCAGCAGCAGCAGCAGCAGCAGCAGCAGCAGCAGCAGCAGCAGCAGCAGCAGCAGCAGCAGCAGCAGCAGCAGCAGCAGTAGTAGCAGCAGCAGCAGCAGCAGCAGCAGCAGCAGCAGCAGTAGTAGTAGTAGTAGTAGTAGTAGTAGTAGTAGTAGTAGTAGTAGTAGTAGTAGTAGTAGTGGTGGGGTGAATGCCTTGGTTTCGGCACCCCTTGTCCGTTTTGGGTTTCGCTTCGTTTAATTTCGGACTTTGGTTGCTCTGTGTTTCCAGGGATTATATATTGTTTGTAGGTTCTCTACTCGGTTTTCTGCTGAAGTATCAAACATTAATAGTTTCATAAAGATCGCGTTTTTGTTTTCTGGGTAGGGTTGTTGGAGTAGTTTGCTTCGGGCTCTGATCGATGATAGCTCGTTGCACTCTAGTAAGAAATACTCGATGTTTTCTTCGCTCTGCCAGCATACGGGGGGCAGCTTGTATTCACTTGGTCTTTGGATCACGTGTTGGACTCGTGATCGACAGCTATTTCCCTCCTGGAAGAGAGCTCAGAGCTCGTAGGTCCGATCTATGGGTAATGCTATGACCTTGCACACACACACACACCCAACTCCCCGCCCACGAGAGTCAGAGTAACGACCCGAGGCACAGCGATACCGAAATAATTTCGGCCCTGGGCAGGATTCGAACTGGGTGCTGGGAGCATTTCTGCTTCCCAGTTCAGCGCTCTACCAACTATGCCACCGGTTTCTCCAATTAAGTTTCAGTGTGTTAGTCCTGCCGCGGAATAGAATGGCAGAGTCTAGGACATTTTCATAAATTTCTTCTTCCGCTTTTATTTCTGATTTCCATCGCCTGTAAGGAGAGTTTGCTTGCCCCGTTCGGCTTTCAATATGTCTATGTCAATATCATTTATCCTGGCTTTGATTTATTCATCGTTTTGAGATCCTCTAGGTTTAAGTTTAGGTTTTGCAACTAAGATCGAAGTTACTTGGCCCAGTAATTTCCTTGTCTTTCAAATAGGTCTTGAAAAATGAGCTTGAGTGGCTTGTTCCCGTCCCCCGTCTCCAATGACGTGTCTGGCGTATTGAGTGCTTGTTTTGCATATCTGTAGTATAAGTTGAGGAAGATCCGATCTCCGCTCTCAGGGCTGCTGCTGGTGTGTAATGTGGTGCTCTGAATATTATTTTGTATGACTTATTCTCTATTGTCTGCAGCCTGTTGAGTTCACTTTAAGTGAAAAAGATTGCTTCAGTTGAGTGGAGTAGAATAGGGATGCTGACCCCATTGCAGCTCCTTGCCGTTATTGAGACTGTTTGATTAGCAAACGAGTTTGCTTTGCTGAAGATGTTACTTATATGTTCTTCGAGGCATTTTCTCTTATTTGTTATTTTTATTCTTAAGTATGGTATTGTAATTCTTTAAAAATATCGATACATAAAACAGAAATCTTAAGATATCTTAAGCTACTTTACCACTTTTTTTATTGTTTGTTTATTTATTTTGATTATTCTTTATTCTTTTGTCTTTTTTTTATCTTTTGTCAAATATCAACGCATAAAGCAGGGATTCATAGTTTTCCTCGACGCCTTATCCACACCACCACAATCCTGAATGCATCAACTCATAAAACATAAACTGTATCTAATTATATATTTCTCTCCCAGTTTATATCTCTTTGTATCAATCTCATGAAAGAAAATTTATTTAACTTCCACCAAGAATGAGAGGGTTAGGCATTTCAAACCCACTAAACCTTGCCAATAAAGAACACCGAAACTTCCTGAAACTCACGTCTTCCCTGACAAACAACATCGTGTCATAAAATCAATAGAAGACTAACGTGAAGGAAATCAGAGAAATCAGAAGAAACATATCAAAGGGAAGGGAAAAGAGGCAGAAGGAGAAGCTCCGTACTCTTTTAGATCAGCTATCGAATCGTATGAAAAGAAAGATAACAATAGCACAGGAAGATAGGGCGTCCAATTGGCTGACAGCACTAGCAATCAAGGCAATGGGATTTAACTTAAAGAAAAGAAAATTGACGGATGCCATTGCCTTGAAGTATAGATGGCCATTGGAAAGGCTGCCTAATAGATGTTCCTGTGGTGCACATTTTAATCCAAACCATGGGATGATATGCAAGCAAGGTGGATTCTTCTGCATGAAACATGACGAGGTACGGGATCTTACTGCACAAATGCTTCGGGAGGTATGCAAGGATGTGACTATCGAACCAACATTACTCCCACTAGGAGGGGAGAACTTCAGGTACCGCACGTCCAACACATCAGATGAAGCACGAATGGATGTCAGCACAAGAGGTTTCTGGACACGGGAACAATTGTCTTTCTTTGCCATAAGAATATTTGATCCGATGGGCCTCTGTTACTATAACCTAACTATTGAGGGGTTCAACTCCCGAAACGAGAATGAGAAAGTCAGGATGTACGAGAAGCGTATACAGAAAGTGGACCAGGGCTCATTCACTCCGATAACCTTTACGACTTCAGGTGGTGTAGGTCTAAGGGGACAGGCATTATACGCTCATCTGGCAGAGGTGATGGCAGAAAAGAAACACTAACCAAAAAGTAGCATTGTATCGTGGATGAGATGTAGACTGCCATTCTCATTCTTGAGATCAGCCCTCCTATTC
>NC_134778.1:49836051-49843551 GCF_046742065.1 Oratosquilla oratoria | reverse complement strand
AGAAGAAAACATGGAAGAATAGAAGGACTGGAGGAGGAGGAGGAGGAGGAGGAGGAGGAGGAGGAGGAGGAGGAGGAGGAGGAGGAGGAGAAGTAGAAGGAGGAGGACATTAGAGGTAAGAGAATGAAAAAGAAGACGTGGAATAAGAAAACTGGTGAATGAAAAGGAGGGAGCATGGAGGTGAATAAGGTTTGGAAAAAGAGGTGGATGAGAAATAAAATCATTGCCAACTGATCCGTCATTCCTACCATTCCAAACTCATTTACTACCTTCGCAATAAACTTTCCCTTGGCTACTAAGATATCTCCACTACCACAACCTGTACCATCAAAACCGCATCTTATATATAAACAGCAGTACAGAATAGGCGAAGCTGATTGGTTCACCCGAGTCTCCAAGACTGGGGAGCTGGTGGCCAATAGAGTCCACTTAAACATATCATTCCTTTAGGTTTGAAGCTCCTGCCTGATGACGTCAACTGGCCGTATATGTCGTTGACGTCTGCGCATGCATGGCTAGTTAAGATTCTGTCTTGCTCTTTGGTGGTAAGTTAAAGATATGAGAAGTAGTAGGTTTGTAGGTAAATGAAATATTATGGTATTATTGCCTTCTGTGCGGTGTGTGTACGTGTAAGGTCACAGCATTACCCAGAGATCGGTCATATATGAGCTCTGAGCTCTCTTTCGGGAGGGAAATAGCTGTTGACCACGAGACCAATACGTGATCCAAGACCATGGTGGTGAATCACACACACACACACACACACACACACACACACACACACACACACACACACACACACACACACACACACACACACACACACACACACACACACACACGCACACACACGCACACACACACAAGCACACACAAACAGACACACGGCGGTCCGAGTTCGAATCCCGACCAGGGCTGAAATAATTTAAGTATCGCTACGCTGCGAGTCGTTACCCCAACTCTCGTGGGCAGGGAGTTGGATATGTGTGTGCGTGTAGACCCAAAGATCGGTCATATATGAGCTCTGAGCTCTCTTTCGGGAGGGTAATTGCTGTCGATCATGAGTCCAACACGTGATCCAAGGCCATGGTGAGACACACACACACACACACACACACACACACACACACACACACACACACACACACACACACACACACACACACACACACACACACACACACACACACACATATATATATATATATATATATATATATATATATATATATATATATATATATATATATATATATATGTATACATATATATATATGTATATGGGAAATGAAGGGGCTAAGAAGATCATTAAGACGTTTGGCGAGACTACAGCCTCTCTTCCCCATCAGACTTGAAACAACGAATGTGATTGGTGAAGGGGTGGAGGAGTAGAAAATTAAATTAGGTCACGATTGTAATATCACACCCTCTGGGGATGATCTAAAATATATAGTTAAAGATCATTGGACTAAAAAATCACTACGTCACTGCAAAGCTCACGTAGGATCTTACATACGTGATCTCGGGGAGGCACGCTGTATAATAATTAATTAATGGAAGAAATATATAGAAGAAGAATTCTAAATTTTCATTCTCCTAGACAGAACATTATAACTAAATGAAGTGAGTTGCTATATTCATAAGTGAGGACCACAAGGGCGATTACAGTGGCTACAGTGTTGACAGGACTAACAGTAGCAAGAGAGGTGACAGACAGTTGACAGGGACGACAAGAGACGTCAAAATCATTCATACATAAGCACCCCCTATCCCCTTTTCCTCATCCCTCCCTTTCTTGTACAACAGTATCATCAATATACAGTCATTTTCCACTCATCCCTATATCAAGTCTTTTCCCTTCCCTGCTCGACAGATATTCCCCTCTTGTTCAGCGCTCCCTACACCCCATCCATGCATCTTATGTGACCCCAAATACCTAAAGATATCCGATTTCTCCCGCCTCTCTCCTTTTAAACTTATTTCCAACTCACCTGTTTTACCAATCTTTCATCACTCATTCTTTCCATGCGTCTAAATCATCCCAATCATCTTTCAACAGCATTATTTGCCATTTCCTTTTCCACTCCCGCTCTCTTTCTCACCTCCTCGTTTCTTACTCTATCGGACCTAGTAACCCCTACCACATTTCTCAGACATTTCATCTCAAACACATTTATACTTTTCCTCTCTGTCTCTCTTAAATTCTAAGTCTCTGCCCCATACAGTGCTGTCGGCACAATCCCTTCATACAATCTCCTCTATGTATCCATTCCCAGTTGCTCATTTCTCATAACACTTTTTAATCCCCCAAGGCATTTACTTGCTTCTCTCAATCTACAATTTACCTCGACCTCAACTCCTCTCTTTCCAGCCACATGTGACCCCAAATACCTAAAGATATCCATTTTCTCCCGCATCTCTCCTTTTAGACTTATTTCCAACTCACTGTCACCTTCTACCCTTGTACATCTACCTTACTTTTACCCACATTTACCTTCAACTTTTCCTATCGCATAACTTCCCAAGCTCTATCACTAACTTCCTTAATCCTTTCTCTGATCCTGCCACAAGTACAATTTCGTCAGTAAACAACAACTGGCTCACCTCCCACTTCTCTCCATTTTCTTTAACCATCTCCAGTCCCTTACCCATTATTCTTGCCTTTACTGTACCTCACGCAATACCCTCATCCGTGTACACATTGAACAGCCATTGCGAACATCCTTGATGCAGTCCCACCTTTACCTCAGACCACTCACTCTCTCCATTTTCCATTCTAACACAGGCTCTAGTACTCTCGTAAAAACCCTTGACTACCCTTGACAGCTTTCCCCTAATCCAATATATCTGCAATACATCCCACAATACCTTCCTATCTACCCTGTCATAAATCTTTTCCAAATCCATAAAGGCTCAAAAAACATCCTTACCTTTTTCTAGAGATTTCCCACATATCTGCCATGTCACACAAATCTGATCTACATAACCTCTACCTTTCCTAAAACCACACTGTTCCTCACCAATTACTCCCTCTGTACCTCTCCTAATCCTCACGATTAAAACCCCCATAAGCCTTCCCAATTACACTCAACAAACTGATCCCTCTGAAACCATTACACTCACAATTGTCCTCTTTTCCCATGTAAAGTGGAACTATGCAAGTACTCCTCCAGACCTCCGGCATCCTATCCACCCTGAGACACACATTAAACAACCTCACTAGCCAGTCCACTACTACTGTACCTCCTTTCTTCAGGCACTCTGTATGACACCCATCTCACCCAGGTGCCTTAACTGTTCTCATCACTTTCAAAACTACTTGCACCTCATCTTTTCTTATTTCTCCTCCATTTCCTCTCTCATCACTATAATTTTCTTAGCGCCTCTAAATGCTACCACAAATCCCTCCCTATCATCCTCCACATTCAACAGCTCTCTAAAATACCCCGCCCACCTTCCCCTTAATGCCTCCTCTTCCGTTAAGATCTGTCCATTTGCGCCTTTTACCTTTTCTTCTACACTTGACTTACCTCCCTTTCCTCTTTTGATTTCCTTCCAAAACATATTTTTATTGCTCTCAAAATCTTCTGTCATACTTCTCCCCCATTTTGCATCTGCTCTCTTTTTTTCCTCCTTTATTTTATGCTTTCCTTCTCTTCTTTTTTCTTTATACCTCCCATCTGTTTCTCTCGTTCTACTTTGCAACCAGTTCGTGAAAACTCACTTCTTTTCTTCAACAGCCTTCTTTACTTCATTAAACCACCACTCACTAACCTTCTTTCTATTCCCTCCCATCCTCCTTGTTCCACACACTATCTCTGTACACCATGTTACCCACTCCTTGAAACATTCCCATTCCTCCTCCACTCCTACGTCTACTCTATCCTTCCCCTACCTCCACCTATACTTGTCTCACCTTCTCTTCATACTCCTGCTCATTTTCCTTCTTACTTAAACATTTTAATCTAACCAACCCTTTACCTTTTATTCTTTTCCTCTTTCTCCGTCTATCCTCCGCTCTCAACTTACCTTCCACCAAAAATGAACTGATATTTCCCCCACTCTCTCCCCTTAAGAACACGGACATCCAAAACTCTTCCTACTCTTCTCCATAATCACTTAAACCGTTATTACCCTTCCATTCACCATACATATGTATACAATGGAATTTGTGTATACATGTAAATATTTAAACGTGTATCAAAAGAATTTTGTTAGGGGTAGATTATACAGAATTCAACTTGCAAACCAAATAGGTTACATTACAATTTCCACAGTCTTTAATTTTCTTAAAAGTACTACATCAAACAGAGTGTCTCCTTCATGCAAATATGCATTTGATATTCTGTCAGAAAGTCTCCGACATTATGTAAACGAACGCCTCACCAAATATGATCGCCAGTTTTCCGAATAAACCTTCACCCATCCCGTTTTTTTTTCTTTCTTTTTTCTTTGCTGCGTAACCGTTCCCCGCCTGTTTACAGTTTCCACTTCTTTTTCCCACACCTAATCATGGGGGTAAAAAATAAATGGCAAGAAATACAATAAAGTCCAAAAGAACATTTTGAGCTTCATTACTTCTATTCTCTGTTTTTTTTTTTTTTTTTTTTTTTACCGTCCACGCTGTCTCCTATCCTCCACCTTTCATAGGATTACAGATTATTACAAAGGCGGAGTATGCCGACAGGAGACCTTTTGGACCATAACTAGGTCAGATGCGGAAAAATATACATACATACATATACCAAAGGCTTTTCCCCCTACACGGGGGGTAGCTAAAACGAAAAAGGCATAGAAACCACTCCCACCCATTCCATTTCCTATATATTCCACTCCCCTCCACCCTCCTCCCTCCCTCCCATCTTGGCACCTCCTGGATGACGGGTCATCCCTGCATCCTGTCCACTACCCTGGGTCAGAAGCAGTGTCGCAAGACACAGCACATCCACAGCAAGGCCGACTCATAAATTCGGCGACCCCCCTCTCCGTCCCCTCATGCAGAAAAGGAGAAATTTTGCCATTTAAAACAACTCTATGCTTTCGATCATTTAACCAATTTCTAGTCCAAATTGATAGGCTACTTCTTACTCCGTGTGAAGCTAATTTAGTAAGTAGCCTTTCGTGGGTGACGGTATCAAAAGCTTTTGCAAAGTCTAGATATATTAAATCTATATTGCTTCTTTTGTCATAATTCGAGATGATTGTGTTGTAGAATTAGAGTAAGTTAGTCACGCAAGAACGTTTCCGCCTGAATCCGGCTATCATTTATCAAACAGTTTACTTTCTAAATGATGTTCGATGGCATCTCTGATGATAGTTTCCATAATTTTTCCTCAAATTGAAGTCAAGCTTATAGGCCTGTAGTTATTTGGTTTCTTTTTGTCACCCTTTTTGAATATGGGAGTAAGGTTAGCTAGCTTCCATTCTCTTGGGACATCTTCGGATATGATGGATTTCTTGAAAATAATTTCTAATGGAACAACAATCTAATTTTTCATTTCTTTTAAGATTCTCGGGTGCGAACCGTCAGGCCCTGGTGTTTTATTAATTTTGAGTGTCTCTATACACCTTTTATTTTTTCTTTTGTTATATTTACCGTAGTAAGTTCACCCTAGATTTTCCACACGTTTGAGATTGGAATTCACTATGAGGTGTTTTGTTTACGAATACTGAACTAAAATATTTGTTTAAAATATCACACATTCCTTCATTTGAATACTTAAGTTGACCGTCAGCAGATAATAGTAGGCCAATATGATTCCTAATAACCTTTTTGTCTCTAATGTAACTATAGAATTCTTGGGGATTCTCTTTGGGTTTATCAGCGATATTCATTTCTTATTGTCGTTTTCGTTTTTCTATTGCCTTTTTTAAACCTCTCTGTATTATTACATAACTTTGATAGTCATTAAGTGAACCCATCCACTTGTATATCTTATAAGCCTGTCTCTTTTTAGCAATACTTTCTTAGAGTACAATGTACTTAGCTTCTTCCACCTTTCATAATCTCCCCATTATATTCCCTTTCCTTTCTTTTACTTTCATTAAATATTTACTCTCAACGTCTTTCTCCCCTCGTTTTCTTTCTCTTCATTTCCTTTTTCCTCCCGACCTCTCTTCTCTTCCTTCAATATCTCTTCCTTTCCACACCCCTTTACTCCATATAGAATTTTGTCTGTTCGACTTTTATGACGTAAATATTTTTAAAACTTTAGTGAAAACCTGTAAGTTATGTAGCTTTCTTTTTATGATTTGAGACTAATCTCCACAAAAAATAGCATTTACTTTCTACTATTCCTCCTTTCTACTACTCTCCAGAAACCTCTCCTCTATCATCTTTGTGATTCCAAATCTTCGGTGCGATGCTGTTTCCAGTGATACAAGCGCTGGTTTTAGGTAATGAAATATAATACAGTCTTCCTTATTCCTCTGTCTTTTTTTTTTCCTTGCCTTAGAATCTTCTTCCTGTTCCTCTTCCATCCTCTCCCATTTCCTCTTATTTTCCTATTCTTTTCTACCCACTTCTTTCTTCTCCTTTATCTCTTCCTCTTCCTTTATCGACTGGCTCATATAACTCTGTTTTGTTCGCTATAACTTCATTTGCTTGTGTTCTCGAGATAGGCTGAAACTCGACTCCCGCGGTAACGTTGTCTCGCAACATCTGCTACGGCTCTTGCCTTCTCATCTGCATGCAGCTTGCTCCCCTTCCCTTCTTCCTCTCCCTTTCTTCTTTTCTTTCTCGCCTAAACGAGCTTGATTTGATACACGGAAGCTTCACTATTTCTAGTGCATCTCGTATTTCCTTGATGTTTACACATATGAATTTCTAATAACATTAAGTTTTGGCCCAATTACCATGTATACGGTACATAACATTTTAGTTCTTGCGTCGTGCCTTCTTCATATGTTCTATTCACAGGAAGACAACGATGGTGATAAGAAATCACATAAACTAACCAAATGCTTCTGATACTGTAATTTCTTACAATGTTGTAGATGAACAAAAAATTATTCCACAATATATCAAAAGATGTGTATTATAAAGAATACATACATACATATACCAAGGCTTTTTCCCCCTTACAAGGGGGGTAGCCAAAAAGGGAAAGGCATAAAATCATTTCCACCCATTCCATCCCTGAATACACTCCACACCCCTCCACCCTCCCTCCCATCTGAGCACCTCCTGGATGACGGGTCATCCCTGCACCTTGTCCACTGCCCTGGGTCAGAAGCAGTGTCGCAAGACACAGCACATCCACAGCAAGGCCGCTTCATTAAATCGGCGACCCCCCCTCTCCGTCCCCCCATTGCATAAAATGAGAGGACGGGGAGAAATCCCTTCGGGCTGCGTCAACTTTTGCTCACGCATACTACCTCACCCCCACCCCCCCGCCCATTCCACCTCATGCAATCACAACATCATCCATATACAACCATTCTCCATTCACCCCTGTCTTCTGTCCTCTCCCGTCCTTCCTCAACAGACATTCCCCTCTT
>NC_134778.1:49816051-49828551 GCF_046742065.1 Oratosquilla oratoria | reverse complement strand
AAATTGTCCAGTTTATAACCGTCACTGCGAGTCCTGCCCTGTTGTTTTAATATCACACACACACACACACACACACACACACACACACACACACACACACACACACACACACACACACACACACACACACACACACACACACACACACACACACACACACACACACACACACACACACACACACAAACACACATGCACACATACACGCACACTCACACACACACAAACACACATGAACACATACATACACACACACACGCACACACACACACACACACACACACACACACACACACACACACACACACACACACACACACACACACACACACACACACACACACACACACACACACACACACACACACACACACACACACACAAACACACATGCACACATACACGCACACACACACACACAAACACACATGAACACATACATGCACACACACACGCACAGACACACACACACACACACACACACACACACACACACACACACACACACACACACACACACACACACACACACACACACACACACACACACACACACACACACACACACACACACACACACACACACACACACACACACACACACACACACACACACACACACACACACACACACACACACACACACACACGTACACACACACACACACACACACACACACACACACACACACACACACACACACACACACACACACACACACACACACACACACACACACACACACACACACACACACACACACACACACACACACACACACACACACACACACACACACACACACACACACACACACACACACACACACGCACACACGCAAATACACAAACAAGCACATTCAAAAATCCTCGTACACAATAGATGGAGTACTGGAGTACCCTCTTTCAATGTTGAGATGTTTTCCAGCTCTGAGCGCGGACTCTAACTCAATCCCCTGAGTTAGCAGTCGAGCTACTTTTTATGTGAATGCTTAGGTGTGCCTATATGTACGGATTTAATCGAATAAAGATGTAATGTAAGACATACAAATTCAAAAGATATGTTCCATGAAGTCATTCTTTCCTGTTTTTTTTTCTTTGTCAATTCCTTCCATTTCCCCATCTCGTCTTTTTTGCTTCCCTATTTCTTTCCCCACATCTTTCTTCTTCTTCACGTCAATATCTACCTACCTTATTCATTTTCTTCCTCCTATTTCTCCTAATTCTCCTTCCTTCTTTAAGTTTGTGAGCCCAATAGTTAATTAGTATTTTTACATGTTATATCTGAAGCAAAGTTGGTGCCGCTTTAATATGTGGCCTACCTGTTTGAAACTGATTTAGTATGTGGCCTACCCTATTTGAATGTATCCTCCCTCAGTAAAAATTTAAAACAAACGACAATACTTAAAAAAAAAAATCATTTAAACCTAATCTAACCTAACCTAACCTAACCTAACCTAACCTATCCTAACCTATTCTAACCCTAACCTAACCTAACCTAACCTGACTTGACCATCACACTTCTCACATAAATGTTCCTGTATGACACCCTTTTCTCGTAAAAATGAAGTTGTACTTTCATCAATGGCAGTACTTGTCAAATAAAATTCTCTGAGCAACATCTTTGAATGGGTAAGGTAAACTGAAATGAAATATGAAAAAAATATGAGAAATATAAAAAAAAAAAATAATGAAAATGGCAGTTTCCGACAAGACTGACGAGCTAAACATCATATGAGGACGGAGCCTTTATTTGTACGACGCTTCGCTTATTACAGCTGTAATAAGCAAAACGTCGTACAAATAAAGGCTCCGTCCTCATATGGTGTTTAACTCGTCAAAAATAAACAGATGATTAGAATACAGCAACAAGTTTAAACTAGCAAGTTACACTTTAAAAAACAACATTAAAACGTAATAGTAACATTTGAAAAACGTACCTCTGTTGAACAGTGATGACAAAGGAAACACAGATGGAGAACTGTTATTACTTAAGAATTACAAGCTATTTATACTCTAGACATTGATGCGTTCCTCGGTACGTTGAATAGGAAGGCCACATACTATACCAGAGAAAAAATATCGTGGGCCACTTCCAAAAGGTAGGCCACATACTAAAGTGGCACAGCACAGTTTGTACCCCTATTATTGAGGTGGCCTGAATACTACAGCAAGATCCGAATAAAATCGTCTGACGTTTGTCACAGCGAAACTTTAACCAGTGGCTGCCTTCACTCGTGCCGTGAGACACATGTGTTTCATTCCCGATATCGGCAGACAATTTCATTCAGGTTTGTGGTATCACTTAAGACCAAAGCCCTTTTATTTTATTCGTCATATTTTCTATGATGAATCCAAATTATATTATTCAACTGTCTGTCATCCCTTAAGTAGCAAAAACATCGATTACACTGGCCTGCGTTTCAAAACTTTTTTTTACAAAGATCAAGGATTTTCCAACTGATTTAGGACCCTTTTTCCATGCTGAATTAAAAGAAAACAGTTCATTTTAATGGATTAGGTCTGGTTTCTAAGATGTAGTCTATTTCTGCCCCTACATATTTTTCCAAAATATCGCAATTATCCAAGCGGGTCGTGGGTAACGTTTGATAATTATTTTTATTTCTCTTTTCAGGTCTAGATATGTATAAAAATGGATCGGAAGTGTAAAAACCATCTTAATAGGTTCTGTTACACATGGTGACATGTGGTTCTTCTAGGCCGTCAAGCAAAAATCACGGATTTTGTGAAGAAGGCATATAAAGCTTACTTTGGAGTCAAACTAGGGGAACAGGATAAGCCATTCTCTCCTCATATCTGCTGCAAAACATTTGTAGAGAACTTACGGGATTGGAGGAACAAGAAAAAGAAGAGTACGCCATTTTATGTCCCAATGGTGTGGAGGGAAGGGAAAGATCACGTTACCGACTGCTGCTTTTGCATGACAAATCTAAAAGGTATCAATCGCAAGAACAAGCGCCATGTTCAATACCCTGATGTTCCTTCTGTTATAAAGCCAGTCCCCTATGGCCCCGGTCTTCGGGTTCCTGGGCCAAATGTCACCATGGAATCTAGTTCTGATTCCGAATTTAGTGACATGACTCATACAGGCCAGAAGAGGACGACCAACCGGTACCTTTGACCCAAGCCGAACTCAATGACCTGACACGAGACCTGAACCTTTCCAAGGAGTCTGCCCAGCTACTGGGTTCTCGTCTTCGAGAGAAACGTCTACTGGCACCAGGAACAACATTTTATTGGTATCGGGACCGCGAGAGAGAATTTAGAAAATTCTTCACGTTTGATGAAGCATCTTCACTGGTCTACTATAACAATATTGCTCACCTGATTGAATTACTTGGTCTGAAGTATGATGTTATAGAATGAAGACTTTTCACTGAATAATCTAATGGAAGTCTCAAGGCAGTTCTTCTGAATAAAGGAAATAAGTTTTCATCGATCCCTGTTGGACACTCAGTTGAAATGAAAGAATCCCATTAAAGCATGGAACGTCTGTCGTGTGCTCTGAACTACTAGGAACATAGATGGTTGATCTGTGGAGATCCCAAAGTTGTTGGACTCATCCTAGGACTTCAAGGTGGTTACACAAAGTACCCATGCTTTCTGTGGTTGATCTGTGGAGATCCCAAAGTTGTTGGACTCATCCTAGGACTTCAAGGTGGTTACACAAAGTACCCATGCTTTCTGTGCTTATGTCAGACAAGAGTGGCCATCAAGACAAGGATCAAAACCTGGGTCACACAACGTTCTCTCCCACCCTCCGGTTGAACCGAACAAGATATTGCTTCCACCCTTCCACATCAAACTTGGTCTCATGAAGAACTTTGTACAGGCGTTGGACAGGGAAGGTAGAGGATTTGCTTTCCTCCATCAGAAGTTTCGACGAAAAAGCATGGAGAAACTTTAGGCAGGTATATTTGATGGCCCTCAAATAACGGGACTCATCAGGGACACTAGTTTTGATGATGCACTGAATTCTGCTGAACTCTCTGCCTGGTTGTCCCTTAAGTTAGTCATTGCAAACTTCCTTGGCAACCACAAAAGTTCCCGGTATAAGAAGGTGGTTGATGATTTAATGGAGAATTTCCGCCAACTTCGTGCGCGCAAGTCGGTGAAAATTCACTTCCTCCGGTCTCATCTGGACTATTTTCCAGAGAATTGTGGAGACTTCAGTGAAGAACAGGGTGAGCGCTTCCACAAAGATATCAGTGAAACGCTATCAAGGCCGATGGGATGTCAACTATCTGGCCGACTACTGCTGGTGCCTGAAGAGGAATGTGGAGTCTGCTCAGCACAAACGGAAGCTCCTGAAGGGACCATTCATCCACGAGTAGCTTCTTTAGTTCATTAAACTCTTCTTGCTATCTATTCAAAATATTTTGTAAGCCTTTTGTGAATAAATCAGTCTAATATTTTCAATATTGTGTTTCATTCACCTACAAATAGATTGGAATTTAGGATATTTTTAATGTGCTAATATTTCATGAACTTGATCTGATCGAGTAAAATGAGCATGATTTTTGGATTTAGTGTAAAAAATGGCCCAAAATTCTGATATTATATGTTAGACCTTGAAAACAGCGCCTCCATCAATAGTGAGGAAGAGGGTGGTGGAGAGTGGGAGTAGGAGGTGCCACGAGCAGAGGTAAGTTGTGCTGGTGAAGGGAAATTAGAGCTACGATCTGGTAGAGGGAGATGGAGTGGTCCCTGGAGTCGAGGAAGATGTGTATGGAGGTGAATGAATTTGGATCTGGGAACTAGATTGGATGAGGTAATGCAGATGGTGGAGCTGGTGGAAAAGGTGGAGGACGTTATAGGAAAATATGAAAAGGAAAACAAGCTAACCGATAAAGGATACATGGGAAGATGAAGAGCAAGGTAAAAAGATCAAAGATAGGAAGGAAATGGTAGAGGAAACAGAGGTCGATGGAGAGCACGGTAATAGAAAAAGAGATGAAGGTGGTGGTGGTGGAAGAGGATGTATAGGATAATGATGAAAAAGAGGTAAAGGTGCTGTGGGTAGAGGACAAAGTAAGAGAATATCAATCTGTGGTGGCAAAATAGGAAACATTTAGATGACTTCATCGTAATGCATAAGTTGATGTGAGTAATCTTGGAATCAGTACAAAGGAACGAAAGTTTTCTATTATGGCAAAGCGGCTTAGAAGGAATCTTGACCAATCGAGAGTCCGTCGTTCCTGCCGGCCACAGACCCGCTGACTTTTGCAACAACAAATTTTGTTCTGAAGATGCCAATGCACATTTTTCATGAAAGTAGCAGTTGCCGACAAGACTGACGAATTAAACACCATATGAGGACGGAGTCTTTATTTGTACGATGTTTCACTTATTACAGCTTTTATCAAGTACTTGAAAAAGCTGTAATAAGCGAAACGTCGTAAAAATAAAGGCTCCGTCCTCATATGGTGTTTAATTCGTCAGCCAATGCACATGCAAATGGATGGACGAGGAAAAGAGTACGTAGGGGGTAGCTGAAGACCGGAGCTGTAAATGCCTGGAGAAGTTGTTGTGGAATAGCACAGATGCATAGGTGCAGAGGTATCCTCGGGTGTGGTTAGTCCGATGAGGAGAAGAGGAGATAGAAGAAGGAAGAGTTTAAGTGTGTGGATTTTCGTAGATACGAATATTTCAGTGAAAGTAGGTTTTGTTCTGTTAAGACCCTAATCTATGTCCTGGGTTAATCTCAGCTGAATAAGATCGTCTGATGATAACCAAGAGCCATCAAGCCGAAGTGGTTAATGCAATATGTGGAAGTGGAGTGGAAACAGGCCGAAAGGTGGAGGGCAATGGCAAGTGGAAGTGAAGAGAACATAGGGACTGTGGAGGAATACACAAGTAAATGAAAGTAGACACAAACCTGGACGTAATAGCAGATTTGAAGAAGAGGAAGGAGAAGGGGAGGAAGGAAGGCGGCAAAAAAAGAGGAGAGGAATGAAAATGAGAAAAGGGAGAAAGGAAAGAACGAGCTGATTAAGGAGAAAAGGGAGAGGATAGAGAAGGAGAGGAAAAGAAGGAAAAGTAGAAGGAAATAAAGAAGGGGAAGGAAGAGAAAGAGACGGAAAAGGTGAAACAAAAGAAGGAAAAGGAGACCGAGAAGAAGAAGGAAAGCGAGAAGGAGAAAGAGGAGAAGGAGGAGGAGGAGGAGGAAGAGGAGGAGGAGGAGGAGAAGAGGGAGCAGAAGAAAGAAGGAGACGGAGAAGTAGGAGAAGAACGGGAGGGAAAAAAAGAAAGAGGAGACGAAGAAGTGAATAAAATATTTTATGAAAAAGGAGAAGGAGAAGGAGAAAAAGAAAAAGAAAGAGAAATGAAAAAGAGTAAAGAGGAGAAAAAATGGACGAGAAGGGAAAGGAAAGAAAGAAGAAGAAAAAGGGGAAGGAGAAGAAGAATAAGGAAAAGGAGGAGGAAAAGGAAGAAGAGAGGGGGAGAAGGAGGAGGAGGAGAAAGAAAAAAAAAATAGAACTTGATAATAGAGATGAAGGGGATACCAAGACGGAGGCGGAGGCGGAGGCGGCTTCACGTAGCGGTTCCGCTCCGTATTACAGGCCAGTGACATGGGCGCGGTTTGCTCTCTCCTCCAAACCGGTGCAACAAAGTATCGTTTTTTCATTATTATTATCTTTGGTGATGGAAGGTTGTGGATGGTGCGTGAAGGCAGGTAAATGGAAGACCCAAATAGAGTGAACTGATCTGTGGTGGGATGGTTTAATATATTTATATTTTCAATATTCTAATCACCTAAGATTTGCGAATGACATTATTCTTATTTCATAAAGATCAGAAGACTTGCAAGATATGCTAAGTGATTTGAACAAAGGAAGTCTCAAAGTAGGCTTAAAGATGAATAAGAGTAAAACCAAAATAATGTTCAAAACGAAAATTCCAATAAAATATATTATAATGGATGATGAAAGTCTTGAAAAAGCTAAAGAGTATAATTATTTAGGCCAGATGGTGAAAGTGACTAAAAAGTCGTATTACGATGAGAGGTTTTCTACCTCTATAATTAAAACGCAAAGTCTTCAGTGTATAATGCCAGCCATTATATACGGGTGTGAAACTTGGAAACTGACGAAGAAGTTAAAAATACTGTGGAAGCGGTAAAAGAGAGGATGTGGAATTAATCAGGTGAGTTAATGCGAACAAATGATGAGCGATGGAGCAAGTGCGTTACTGAGTGAACGCCGAGAGATAAGAAGCGTGGAACAGGGAGACCAGACAGAAAGTGGAAATATGAGATAGAGAAGTTTGCAGGAGTGCCGTGGCAGAGGTTGGCACAGTCGTGCGAGTCATGGAATGGTATGAAAGAGGCGTTTGTGCAGCAGTGGACTCAAATTGGCTGATCGAATGACTGATTGATTAACTGATTGATTGACTGGTTGGGAGGAGTGTTGTTAGTGGAGAGATGATGAGAGTTACGAGGAGAGGGGTTGTCGCTATTTACATACTTGAAGTCGTGTGAGATATTAGTGTAGTATTACATAAGCGTGTCTGAACTCGGTTTTTTTCTTTCTTTCTTTAAATGCCCAAAGGGAAATATTTGTTCCTTTAAGAAATGTTGTCACGGTTGACGCCAAACTATTCTATTCAGTTTAGAGGACTACTAGGAAAGTATAGGGTTACTGGGAGTTGGCCGATACATGGAGGTAGATGGACCAAGGCATTGTGAGGTAAATGTAAAAAAAAAAAAAAAAAAAAAAATGATTGAGAAAAGTTTGAGACACAATGAGAAATAATGAAAACATATAGAGACCTATGTGAGATTGGGGGAGCTCCCTTGTCCAGGCAAATGAATGGAGGACAAGGAGGCCTATGGGTGTAAGCTACGAGAAGAGGAGGCTGAGAATCTCTGAAGATGAAGGTGGAGACGAAATTCGATGGTAAGAAGTACGAGTGGAGGAGGCAGAAGTAAAGGGAAGAGGAAAAGAAAGAAAAGAAGGAGGAGGAGGAGAAGACGGAGAAGAAACAGGAAAAGAAGGAGGAAGAGGGAGAGAAGGAAGAGGGGGAGAAGGAGAAGAAGAAAGATAAGGAGAAGGGTAGGAGGAGGAAGAGGTGAAGATGTAAGTTGATGGTGAGGAGTAGGAATAATAGTAGCAGTAGTAGTAGTAGTAGTAGTAGTAGTAGTAGTAGTAGTAGTAGTAGTAGTAGTAGTAGTAGTAGTAGTAGTAGTAGTAGTAGTAGTAGTAGTAGTAGTAGTAGTAGAAGTAGTAGTAGTAGTAGTAGTAGTAGTAGTAGTAGTAGTAGTAGTAGTAGTAGTAGTAGTAGTAGTAGTAGTAGTAGTAGTAGTAGTAGTGGTAGTAGTAGTAACTTCCACCTAGAATGGGAGGGCTAGGCATCTCCAACCCGCTAAACTTTGCCGACATAGAACACCAAAACTCCATGAAACTCACGTCCTCCTTGACAAACAACATCGTGTCACAAGATCAACGGAAGGAGACTAACATGGAGGAAATCAGAGAAATTAAAAGAAACATTTCAAAGGGAAGGGAAAAGAGGCAGAAGGAGTAAATTCAAACACTTCTAGCTCGGCTATCGAATTGTATAAAAAGAAATATAACAATGGCGCAGGAAGTTGGGGCGTCCAATTGGCTGACAACATTACCAATAAGGGCAAAGGGATTCACCTTAAACAAAAGAGAATTCACGGATGCCATTGCCCTGAGGTATGGATGGCCATTAGGAGGGCTGCCTAACAGATGCTCCTGTGGTGTACAGTTTACTCCAGACCATGCGATGATATGCAAGCAGGGTGGATTCATTTGCATGCGACATGATGAGGTAAGAGATCTCACTGCCCAAATGCTTCGGGAGGTGTGCAAGGATGTGACTATCGAACCAACATTACTCCCACTAGGAGGGGAGAACTTCAGATACCGCACGTCCAACACATTAGATGAAGCAAGAGTGGATGTCAGTGCAAGAGGTTTCTGGACACTGGGACAATTGGCTTTCTTTGACATGCGAATATTTGATCCGATGGCCCCCTGTTACAACAACCTAATTATTGAGGCATCCCACTCCCGGAACGAGTATGAGAAGATCAGGATGTACGAAAGGCGTATACAGAATGTAGACCATAGCTCATTCACTCCTATAACCTTTATGACTTCAGGTGGGATGGGTCCTAGAGCAAAGGCATTCTACGCTAGGCTGATAGAGGTGATGGCTAAAAAGAAACAACAACCAAAAAGCAGCATTGTATCGTGGATGAGATGTAGACTGTCATTCTCACTCTTAAGATCAGCCCATACCTGTGAGGTACTAGGTCCCCACCGCCCAAATCAGCACATGTACAAAAACCTCGATTTTGAACAGACTGTAGTAGATAGTGTGATAAATGAACTGTATTAGGCTTCATTGGAATGAAATAATACAAAATAGAAAAGGGTAGTCGACCACAGTCATTGGCGAGAGAGGGACCAATTAACTGTGTCTGTGGGAGACAGATCCGGACTGCTTTCACCACACAGCCACGAGGATGGAGGTTGTTAAAAAAAGTAGTAGTAGTAGTAGTAGTAGTAGTAGTAGTAGTAGTAGTAGTAGTAGTAGTAGTAGTAGTAGTAGTAGTAGTAGTAGTAGTAGTAATAGTAGTAGTAGTAGTAGTAGTAGTAGTAGTAGTAGTAGTAGTAGTAGTAGTAGTAGTAGTAGTAGTAGTAGTAGTAGTAGTAGTAGTAGTAGTAGTAGTAGACCACAGTCATTGGCGGGAGAGGGGCCAATGAACTGTGTCTGTGGGAGACAGATCCTGCTGCTTCCACCACACAGTTCCACGAGGATGGAGGTCGTGTTTTGTAGTAGTAGTAGTAGTAGTAGTAGTAGTAGTAGTAGTAGTAGTAGTAGTAGTAGTAGTAGTAGTAGTAGTAGTAGTAGTAGTAGTAGTAGTAGCAGAAGAAAGAGAAGGAAAAGGAGTAGTACGAGGAGGAAGTGGAGGTGGAGGATAGAAGGAGGAGGAGGAGGAGGAGGAGGTGGAGGAAGACGTGAAGGCCGAAGTTGATGGTGAGGAGTAGATGTAATAGTACTAACAGTGTTTGTAATAGTAGTAGCAGCAGCAGTAGCAGCAGCAGTACTAGTAGTAGTAGTAGTAGTAGTAGTAGTAGTAGTAGTAGTAGTAGTAGTAGTAGTAGTAGTAGTAGTAGTAGTAGTAGTAGTAGTACGAGGAGGAGGAGGAAGAGGAGGAAGAGGAGGAGAAAGAGGGGAGGGGTGGTATGAAGAAAGGGGAAGGAGGAGGAGAATAAATGCTGGAGGAGGAGAAGGAGGTAAGTACGGAGGAAGAGGAAAAGGAGTAAAATACGGAGTAGGATTAGTAGGATGAAGAGATGAAAGAAGGAGAGAGGAAGATGAGGAAGCGAAGGAGGAGGAGGAGGAGGAGGAGGAGGAGGAGGAAGAGGAAGGAGGAAAAGAAAAAGCAGGAGGAGGAAAAGGAAGGGGAGGAAAAGAAGATGAAGGAGGAGAAGGGGCAGGGGGAGGAGGAGGTGGAGTGCAACCAGAAGGAGGAGGATCGGGAGTAGGAGGAGGAAGAAGAGGAGGAGGTAGCGTAACAGAAGTGACAAAGAGGAAGATGGAAGTGAAGGTGAAGAAGGAAGAGCAGTAGGAGAACGAGGAACAGCAGCAAGAGGAAGAAGAGGAAGAGGATGAAGCAGTATTGGCTGAGGTGACTGTGATGGAATAAAGAGAAGGAGGAAGAAGAGGAAGAAGAGGTAAGAGGAGGAAGAAGAGGAAGAGAAGAAATAGAAAAACAAGAAGGTAGAAGAACTCCGATTTGCTATTTCGATCATACTGAAGAACAGGAAAATCAAAGAAGTGGCAGTAACATGGAAAGTGATGATATAAAAAAAAAAAAAAATAGTGGAAGAGGCTGCTTCTGTTTACCAGAAGAAAAAAAATAGTCAGGCAAAGCTGAGTAGGCGGAGTTGGGATTCAAATCAAGTGGAGGGTGAGAAAGAGGTCAATTCATTCAAGCAGGTCTACTTCCAGAGGTGGATGGGCCATAGGGTCAGTCCAATCAAGATAAAAGGGTGGAATATACAAAGAAAAATGGAATAGGTAATGAATGTAGAGAAACGTAGGTAAACTATAAAAGGTGGACGGTAAAAACTGAAGGAACAACAAAAGGAAGGATATTAATATGAACAATGATAATATGAAATACAGTAATGTTATTGACAATAGTGGTTATAATAATGACTTCATTGCATCAACAATGTCAAATACAATCATGTTTCAGATATATATGTAATATCAAAAGGAGCTCAATAGGAATATACATTATAGTAAGATATTCCTATAATAACGACCTGGCGTGTTATGTGGGTCTTGATCCTAGCTTACGACGGTGTTATGCAGACAAGAGACAAGTTATCTCCGCCTCCTTTCCTAATTGTCAAGAACAGAATCCAAAAAGTTGAGCCTCATGTTCACGAGGTTAAGGTGAAGTTATACTTAGAAGAACGTAGAGTAGAGTATTTGCACAGATCCAGAGTAAGGTAGAGTTCAGATAGGCGGGGAACCCTCACCATGTGGAGAGACAAGTGATATAAATAGAGGTACTCATCCGTGCGAGGATGGTGGAGGTGAAAGGGATGGTGTTGGTAGTGGTGGTGGTAGTTGTATTGGTGGTAATGGTGGTAGCGATGGCTGTGGTAGTGATATTACATTTGGTGGTGGTGGTGCAGATGGTAGAGGTGGTAATGTTGGGGATTTCGGTGGTGATGGTAAAGACTAGTCTTTAGGACGATTTTTTTCACTCTTAGGATAATGAGACGTAAGTGCATGACTTGTGTCAAGAAATCCACAGCATCCGTTAATAATCTTTCCAAAGCCTCAAAAGGAAATAGACTGAACATGAAAACCTACATAAAATGACCTAAAAGGAAAGTAGTATGGAAGGGAAAATGTATTTAGAACCTGAAAATATGTTCCGAATATGGGGAGAAGGGGGAAAGGAGGAGAGGGGAGTGCGGGATGAAAGGAATATCAAATTGGAATGAGGCAAGAAGTTGGAATGAAAGGAAAGAGCAACAAGGAATTGAGAGTGACAAAAGAGCGCTGGGGGGTGGGGTGAGGGGGTGAAAGAGATGAGTGAGGGGAAAACAAGGCAATGATAAACGAGAAATGCATGGCAGAACTGTGAAGCAGAAGGAAGTGGAAGTTGGCGAAGGATGGAGGAGGGGAACGGGAGGGGAAAAGGAGGGCAAACAGAGGGAGGGAAGGGGAAAAGAGACAAGTAACAAATGGACAAGGAAAGGGGGAAAGGGGAAGAGAAGGGATGTGGATTGGGGGAGAACCAAAGGTCTAAAGGTGGAGCGAGAGTCGAGGTTGAGAAATAAGACGATAACAAACACGAATGAAGAATAAATAGAGGAACAGGGGAGTGAGAGGTTAACCTACACCAAAGAGGGGTGGGAAGGAAAGACATGAGAATGAGAAAAGAATTGGGAAGGAGAAGAGGGAGCAGAAGAAACAAG
>NC_134778.1:49811051-49813551 GCF_046742065.1 Oratosquilla oratoria | reverse complement strand
TGACAAAGTACTGGTCAGGAGGACGACTATTCCCTGGTGCATCTGCGCCAGTGCCAACTCTATGCATGGATGAATGTGGAAAGCTTGTATTACATAGGGCAATTACCACGATCCCTTTTAATGCTGGTAAGCAGGAGGTAATTACCAAATTGACAGGGCATGTGCCGATACAGAATAATCTTACCTGTCATCATATAAGGTTTTGGCTCAGAGATAAGGCGGTTTGGCCGCAGAGAGGCAAGTAGGAAGTCAACGGAGAAGGTAGGAAAACGTGGAAATTCCGAGAAAACTTTGTATACGTCGTTGCTTAAGAGGAGTGGGTAACTGGTGAACTGAAGGATGCCGTACTAGTATTTATTGATATGTACTAAAACCCAAAACCCGATGGAGTGTCAACGTTAAGTAGTTCCTCTCGTTTTCTCTCCCTTTCTCTGCGCGTAAACTAGTTTTGCGGTATAATTTAGTATTAGCCTTGTATGAGTACTAGATGATGAAATACAACTTGAAAAATTAAATGCATTTTTAGGGGGTGTAAATTCTAACTTAAGTTTGTTTTAGAATTAAACTGATATAAGTGTAGATCGCCCAATGCTAATAATAACAGCTACCACCTTGGGATACTCCAAACAGTACAGTAAGTGTGAAAATGTCTTTAAATGTATTATGGACAGACGTGTTTGCCCCTTCGAGCTCATTTCTGTGTGTATGCGTGTATTTATGTAATTGCATTTACCTAATTGCAGTATACAGGAAAGGTCCAACGCTCGTCGGGTCTTGTCTACACTTGTTCTCCACTTGTCATTCCTTAGTGTTTGTGTGTATGTGTATGTGTATGTGTATGTATATGTGTATGTGTTGTATGTGTATGTATGTGTGTGTGTGCGCATGTATGTGTATATATATATATATATATATATATATATATATATATGTATGTGTGTGTGTGTGTGTGTGTGTGTGTGTGTGTGTGTGTGTGTGTGTGTGTGTGTGTGTGTGTGTGTGTGTGTGTGTGTGTATTCACTTGGTCTTTTGATCACGTGTTGGACTCGTGATCGACAGCTATTTCCCTCCTGGAAGAGAGCTCAGAGCTCGTAGGTCCGATCTATGGGTAATGCTATGACCTTCCACACACACACAACCCCAACTCCCCGCCCACGAGAGTCAGAGTAACGACCCGAAGCGCAGCGGTACCGAAATAATTTCGGCCCTGGGCAGGATTCGAACCAAGTACTACGGGCACCACCATGCTATTAGTTCAGCGCTTTACCAACTGCGCCACCGAGTCGTTCGTGTGTGTGTGTGTGTGTGTATGTGTGTGTGTGTGTGTGTGTGTGTGTGTGTGTGTGTGTGTGTGTGTGTGTGTGTGTGTGTGTGTGTGTGTGTGTGCGTGTATGTGCGCGTGTATGCGTGTGTGTGTGTGTGTGTGTGTGTGTGTGTGTGTGTGTGTGTGTGTGTGTGTGTGTGTGTGTGTGTGTGTGTGTGTGTGTGTGTGTGTGTGTGTGTGTGTGTGTGTGTGTGTGTGTGTGTGTGTTCGTGTACAAACTCGATCGTGAGTGCATCCTTACACTTATTCTAGATTTCTAGGGAGATGTCTTGATCGAGGCCCTGCCTTGTCTTTAGTCCACTTCGCAACATAATAAAAGCTCATAAGGTTAGCCGAAACAAAAAACGCATCAAGTGCGTTACAGTGTTGAATACCTAAACATAGCGTCACGGTAACGCTTCTGAACCTAGGTATTGATAGCAAACATCATCCTAACACAGTAGAGTACAACGCCTACGCGACTCCCAAATCATCCAAAACTCTCCGAAGTCGCCCATAAAGTTGAAAAAACAAAAAAAGGATATGGGAACTTGTTGCTGAATCAGGCGAAAGGAGCCACCAACATAGATACAATCGAAGTACATGAGCAGCTCCTCGGCTTCAGGTGGATCTTGTGGAATGAAAAGCTAGAGAATCAATCATGCCACAAAACAAATGTAGCTCAGCATTGGTATTATACATTTTTCCCTTTCCCAGTTCTCGGACTTTACGCCAAGTAGACTGCGTAAGATGATAAAAGCAACCTTTGTTCTCTACGTCGAGGCCAAACACTGCAAGAACGGCTCTCATTACACCATCTTCAAAGTCAATCACCACGGTTTGCAGATTAATATTTAGATTTAGGTCAGCACGCTTATCAACTATAGCCTGAAACGATTCCTCGTAGTTGGTACGCGTCTTGTTTGGAAGAAGCGAGCACACACAAATAACAGCTGTTTTCCCAAAAAGGCATACGAATGACATAAATTTGTTTGAAATTGTTAAGAGCCATAGAAAAGTTACCATGCATATATAGGGTATCAGCACCAGCAAGAAGCCTGAGCCCATCACTGGTACCAAACACTGGAATGCGGTTGTTTACATTTGGTCAGTTATCACAGTAAAAGTTCCTCGGGGTTAGGGCCAACTGTCTGAACAAACTCAGTAGGAAGTTCACCTAGATCTTTTAGCAGATGT
>NC_134778.1:49776051-49781051 GCF_046742065.1 Oratosquilla oratoria | reverse complement strand
TACATTAAGATTTGAAGCTCTTTTCTTTTTTTTAGTGTTCAATCTTCATCATATTCATAATTCGGCTAATCCTGCCACGTTGTCTGTCTATGCTTCACATTTTATTTTCTGTAATAAAAAATAAATAAAGTGAAAATGACTTCCCCTTTCCTTCTTTTCTAATTTTTTTTTTTTTTTTTTTTTTTTACTTATTGCCTGGCTTTTTCATTTTCTTTATCTGCCGGAATAAAGATTAATTAATCAAATAAATGAATAATTAAACGAATGAATAAAGAGATACATGAATAAGTACATACATATATAATATATATATATATATATATATATATATATATATATATATATATGTATATGTATATTGTTTTTTACTTTTTCATTCATAACTGTTTTTGTACCTTTCTATTCTTTGACGAATTCCGGCTTTACTACCTAAAGTCTTAAAATTTCATTTACATTATCTGTTATATGTTTTCTAAATATGTTCCTTGATATATTCTATTCTTTATTTCTATCCTCACCGCATCATTTTCAAAATATGTTTCATTAATGGGAACTATTTACCCAGGCGTGTTCTTGAAGGCCCTTTGTCTAAATATGCTCTTAAGACTCTTTCTAATCTCCATACATGGTGTACTCTTGAAGGCCCTTTATCCAAATAATCTCTTGAAGTTTCTTTGTCCAGTCTTTGTACATGCAGCTCTTGAAGGCCTTTTTTATGCATTATCTTCAAGACTTTTTGTCTAATGTTCATATATTTTCTTGAAAGCTTTGTCCAAATATAGTCATAAATACTGCTCAATGTCCATACATGTTCTGGAATGTATATTGTCTCATTATGCTTTAGATGATTTTGTCCAAATATGCTCTTTAAGACTGTTAGCCGTGTTTTCATAACAGAGTAAGTAAAAAGAAATATATGTATGTTTATATATATATATATATATATATATGTGTGTGTGTGTGTGTGTGTGTGTGTGTGTGTGTGTGTGTGTGTGTGTGTGTGTGTGTGTGTGTGTGTGTGTGTGTGTGTGTGTGTGTGTGTGTGTGTGTGTGTGTGTGTGTGTGTGTGTGTATTCTACAAACATCAGAAACTGGTATTATATCTACGAAACCATTTCCTTTCGAGTGGCACTTGAATCTCTATTCTGAACAAAGAGAATAAATATTCTTTTGTCAGCGATGGGATAAATAGTTCCATGTTTCCAGGGATTAAGGCTCATACCTGTCTTGGAGCTCTCTGTCTTATGGATTTTATGAATATGACCTCTCTATTTAAGGTGTGATATGTAATGCCAATACTAATCTTGGCAGTATATAAATTTAATAGGATCATAAAACGCTGAATTCTGCAACACATGTAACTGCAACAAGAGCACCAGCTTTAGATAAAAATTGTCCTAATTAGGTCAGGATAATTAGCTACAAGTAAAATTATATAATCTAATCTAATTGTTATCACCCAGAGTAATTAAAGACCTCCTTTTGTGTTACTTAGGTCCCAAATACGATAACACATTTATAAATATGCGTTTGTAAAAATTCGGGGCTAGCCACTAGCATTCAACCTAATAACATTTTAGAATTGTAGTAAAAGCAATTTATGTCATGTTTTCGGTGCTATTGGTACAGTTTGGTGCTACTTTTTTATGACTATAGCCTGAATTACCCTATCTATTTCATACATGTATGTCCCTTTAACATGTTCATAATTTATACTTTTAGATCTATAAGATCAATATTTTCTGATTACATATATATATATATTTTCTGATGGCTTCAATGGGCTACCGGCACCCCTTGACTCCTGTTATAAATGCGGCGAGTATACAAAGAAGAAAGGCAAAAAAATCTCATTGGAAACATCGGTGAGGGTTTGTAAAAGCTATCAGAAGTACTTCGGAATGACAGATGGGGACCAGGACAAGCCCTTGGGCCCTCATTACTATTGTGAACACTGTAAGAAGACGCTGGAAGGGTGGCTGCGAGGTGAGAAAAGATCCCTGAAATTCTCTAACCCACGGGTCTGGCTAAAGCCAACAGACCACTCCACAAACTGCTTTTTTGCATGGTAGACGTTAGCAAGCGGCGGAAAGGAAATAAGGCTGCTGCAGTGCATTACCCAGATCTCCCATCATAAATTGTTCCAGTTTCTCACCGCTCCAAATACCCCGTGCCAGTGCCACCTGGTCCAGGTGAAGTCCAAGACAAGTATTTTGTTGAAGAGGAAGAGATGGATGCTGAGCACTTGGCTTACCTGTCTGAGGTACGAAAGAAGGTTCCTCACTTTCCAAATAAAAAAGAAGTAAATAACATGATCAGGGATATGGGTCTGACCAAACCTAATGCAGAGCTATTCATCTCCAGGATAAAGGAGTGAAATTTGGTCAAGGAGGAGGTGCAGGTGACAAGTCAGAGAAGTCGGCACGAACTTTTCTCAGGCTTTTACACTCTTAGGGATAGCCTCTGCTTTTGTCATGATGTGCCTGGACTGTATGACGTTATTGAGGTGCCGTTTGTACCCAAGGAGTGGCGGCTCTTCATAGACAGCTCTACAACAAGTTTGAAGGCTCTTCTCCACAATGGAAACAGGTTCCCGACGATGCCCCTAGCCCATTCAGTCTGCCTGAAGGAAGACTACTAGATTGCGAAAGTCCTTCTGGAAGCTTTGCAACACAGCCAGTACAATTGGGAAATCATTGGAGACTTTAAAAAGGTGGCTTTCCTGCTGGGTCTCTAGGGAGGCTTTATCAAATTCCAATGCTTCCCCTACTTTTGGGACAGCAGGGCCACCTCTGACCACTACAATAGGAAGAGCTGGGAGAAGAGAACAGATTTTGTAGTTGGGACCCGGAACGTCATATGGGAGCCACTGGTTGATCCCAGAGATATGCTCATACCGCCACTGCACATTAAGTTAGGTTTGATGAGGTAGTTCGTGAAGGCTCTCAATCAGGATTCAGCCGCTTTTAAGTACCTTCTTGAGTTCTTCCCCCAAGTTATCTGAGGCCAAAATCAAAGGTGGGGTTTTTGTTGGACCTCAGGTACAGAAGGTCCTTGAGTCTACCGAGTTATTCAATAAGCTCAGTAGAATTGAGAGAGAATGGAACTGTTTCATAGCAGTTGTCAAGGGTTTCCTGGGCACCCACAGAGCTAAAAACTACCAACAGCTGGTGCAGGATTTGGTAAAGGCTTTTGGCGCCATGGGATGCAGGATGTCCCTCAAACTTTATATGCTGGACTCTCACTTGGACAAATTCAAGGACAATATGGGTGCCTACTCAGAAGAACAGGGCGAGCGATTCCACCAAGATGTAAAGGAGATGGAGTGGATGTTCCAGGGTCACTACAATGAGAAAATTATGGGAAATTATATCTTGGTGCTGGTCCGGGAGTGCAACCTGGACTACAACCGCAAATCCAGGAAATCCAGTCATTTCTGACGTGTTCAATTTGTTTTATAACTGTCATTTGTTTTTATTTGTTGATTTTTGATCATCTGGGGTCAAAATAAATATATACTCTGTTCATTTAATTATATGAACTGATAGATAAGAAAATGAAAAATATGAAAATTTCGAAATATCAAAGTCCCAATAACAAACCCAAACCTCTGTTTATTTTTTACAACAATTGGATATAACAAACCAGGAAATGACATAGAACCGGAGAACAAAAAATGTGTTACACAGTGATATCAGTCTATTAATTCTAAATGGCATTATCTCCTTGCCAAATAACTCATAAATTGAAAGGTAAAGAGAGATAGATGGACAGGTATATATACATATATATATGTATATATATATATATACATATATATATACATATATATATATATACATACATATATATATATATATATATATATATATATATATATATACATATATAGAGAGAGAGAGAGAGAGAGAGAGAGAGAGAGCAACCGCAGCATCACAGCGCGCCGTGCTGTATCATGTTTATATACCCCAACATTATATAATCCTTTCTATATGTTGAAGCACTACATAGGTTCTGTTACGCCGTCCACTCAAATATTTCATTCAGCTGACGGGCGTGGCAGGATCGCGCCCGAGTTCAACTCCGAGCTGAAAACAAATAGTCGTTTGGGGTCACCCGTATTTTCATCTGTGGAACCAGTTATATAAATAGCCTTAGTATGAAAAACCCTAATCAACTGAATAACATTTTCTGTTGTTAACCTGAACTTAATCTGTAGGTAGTGACATCAGTCCGAAGTAGATTAGCCTATGTGGTGGCAATTTCTGTTTAAATTTTTATCTGCATATTTCAAAGAGCATCAAAAGCCATATAAATAAATAAATAGATAGATAGATAAATAGATAAACAAATAAAATCAAATAAACCGCCTACAGAAGGCCGTTGCAAAAAGAAAACATTTAAGAGTATTTCAATCGAAGTCAAGTGGCAGCGAAAGGAAAATAACGTCTGAAGATTTCTTTTTAGGAAGAATCCAACTCATGGGGAGATGGAAAGGCATCAAAGGGAAGAAAGTTCCAGATCCTGTCAGTGGAAGGAAAGAAGGACAGAGGATACAGGTTGATTTTTGCAAAAGGTACAGAGAAAGAACGAGATATTCCAGATCTAGTTCTGCCTGGTCTCTTCAGTAATGGAGGCACGCTGTTGCTAAATTCTGAAAAGCAGTGTCCATCAAAACAACGATAGCAACATTACTGAAATATGAACCTAACCCTTTACTTAGGTGATATTCCTAACATAGTTGGTCTATTAAGGTGAGATGATCAACCCATTTCCTTTAGAGATACTTTTTAAGAACTTTGTCCTGACTCAGTTGATACTATTTCATTCAGCTAGGCTGGTGAACGGACCTTCCTCTGAAAAGGTTAAAATGTACTGCAATCAACACTTGACCTACTGAAAAAATACACAAATGTTCCCGTCCACTAGTAACCTTTAACTACTCAGAGAGTTTTCTTTCAAGTGACAACATCACTTACCTTATTTTTAAGGAAAAGAAT
>NC_134778.1:49756051-49763551 GCF_046742065.1 Oratosquilla oratoria | reverse complement strand
TATATGAATAACGTTAGCTAGCTTCCATTCTCTTGGGGCATCTCCGGATATGATGGATTTCTTGAAAATAGTTTCTAGTGGAACAACAATCTCATTTTTCATTTCCTTTAAGATTCATGTATGCCAACCGTTAAACCCTGGTGTTTTATTAACTTTGAATTTTTCTATACACTTTTTGATTTTTACTTTTGTTATATTAACCGTAGTAAGTTCACCCTAGACTTTTCACAGGTTTCAGTATGGATTTTAATTTGAGGTGTTTCGTTTACGAATACTGAGCTAAACTAGTTGTTTGAAATATCACACATTCTTTCATTTGAATATTTAAGTTGACCGTCAGCAGATAATAGTGGGCCAATATGATTCCTAATAACCTTTTTATCTCTAATGTAACTATAGAATTCTTTGGGATTCTCTTTGGATTTATCAGCGATATTTATTTCGCATTTTTTTTTTTTTTTTTTTTAATCTCTGTATTCTTATGCAAGCTTATTGGCTGAGCGGGTTAGGGCATCGTTACTTGCGGCGAAGGACAAGGGAATGACGGTTCGAATCCTGCCACCGGCGAAGTTGAACCAAGGGCATGGTTCATTAAATTCCACGCTACAAAGTTCTCTGTAAGGAGCACCGTCCTAGCCTTCCGATGGGATAAGTTTGTGACATTAAACATTTCATTATTACATAATTTTGATAGTTATTAGGTGCACCCGAGCACTTGTACTTCTTATAAGCCTGTCTCTTTTTAACAATATTTATTTTTCAGTTTCTTTGTCAAGCCATTTTGGGCCAGCCTGATTTGGGGGGCGTCTGTCCTTAAACGGGATGTAAGTATGAATCATCTTAGTAAGCGTATTTTAAAATGCTTCCCACATCTGATCTACAGGCCTTTCGTTTTATTTTGCCTCCCAATCTGTAAGCTGAAGCTCCTGACGTAGTCCTATGAACTGAACTTAACTGAAATTGGATATTTTAGATACACAAGTATCTATAACAATTTTTTTTAGCAGTTTGAATCTAAGTTTTGATCACTACTTGTAATAGTTTCATCAAGTAAATTTCCATATCTTGTGGGCTCTTTTACATGCTGAACTAATTGTCACCGAGAAAATCTATTAAGCAACTACTTATATGGTCATTTTTAAGGGTCATCCAATTAATGTCAGTAAAAATCAAATCACTCATGCTCAAAAAGTCCCGGTTGCAGAAACTAGACAGTTCTTGAAACAACAGTTTGTTGTCAGTTAATAATAATGTTTTTGGCCTAAATATTACACCTACATTAATTTGTTGTCCATTTGTTTGGTTTAATTCTACCTACAAACTATCATATACATCCTGTTTCACTTCCTCTAAAACACAGGCATGGACATTGCTTTTAACGTACAATAGAACACCACACCTTTCTTGTGGTTTCTATCCCGATGAAAGTGTTTAAATCCCGCAATATTAAATTGAGCTTCAAACTCTCTACCATTTAACCATGTCTCGGTTATTCCTATCATATCGATTTTTTTTGCCATATATTACAACTACATTAATTTTTTGTCCATTTGTTTGGTTTAATTCTACCCACAAACTATCATATACATCCTGTTTCACTTCCTCTAAAACACAGGCATGGACATTGCTTTTAACGTACAAGAGAGCATCCCACCTTTCTTGTTGTTTCTATCCCGATAACAGTGTTTAAATCCCGCAATATTAAATTCAGCTTCAAACTCTCCACCATTTAACCATGTCTCGGTTATTCATATCATATTGAGATTTTTGCTTTTGACATACGCCTGAATTTCTTGAAATTTTTTCCTAATACTAAGAGCATTAAAGTGCATGATTTTAAGAAAGCTCGTGATTATTTCTTTTTTGACTCGTTTTGAATTGCAACATCATGCCTTACATTATAATTTTATTCTTTATTGACACCTTGCTCTATATTAGTATTTGGTTCTTCACTGACATTCAGTGCCTCGTGGACATTTGCCCCATCTCCTACATCTGGTCCCTTTTGGTTATCCAAGCTATCATGTACACCTTGCCCCCTTCCGTCATCGTGTCCCACACCGGCATCACTTCCTAAAATGATATTCTGTCCTCCACTGATATTATATCCTACCGTGATATTTTGTCCTCCACTATCATTACATACCATCGTGATATTTTGTCCTTCATTGACATAACATCCTAATGTAATATTTTGTCCTCTACCGACATTATATGCTAAAATGATATTTTGTCCTGCACTGACATATTTCTCTACATTATTGCTAAGCACTACTCCATTTTCCCCAATACACTCTATTTCCCCTTTTCTTTTGAGTTTCTACCCCCCCCCCATAAAAAACTAGTTCATTACAACCTCCAATAATGATGTTTTTAAGAACACCTTTGCCTCTGCGAGTAAGGTGGATCCCATCGGAAGCATAAAGGTCATGACACCTGGAAAAGAGATACCAAGGATCATGAAAGTGGTATCCCAGTTGCGTGCACAACTGTGATCTCTTCTCATTGATCCCTATGACTATGTTCCAACACGAGCCATCGTAGATCCTCGGAAGGATCCCACAGACTGCGTGACGGCTCCCAAGCTCCTTCATATCCTGAAGGAGGACCTTGTAATTCCAAACAAATTCCTCTGATCTCACCTTACCCACGTCGTTACTTCCCGTATCAACACCCAACTCCCAACTATAACCTTAGATCTAATTCCAGTTCGCAATGGCGGGATCTCCCTGCCAAACAGCCATACGATCATACGATCTCTTCTTTCCCGGGTCATAAAATCTGGTCTTTTTTGGCACTTTATATTGGCGTTATGAAGTAACAATTCCAGTAACCATCTAAATTGCGAAGCATTTATATCCAATGAATTTTGCTTCGACTAATAAATACATTAGCAAAACCACTTGAATTGTTTACAGAGAAAATTGTCCATATTAGGAAAAGTAGCCTTGAAAAAACAATTCATGGATATTAAAAAGATTCATGGAGAAGTTACAACAAGTTGCAGTGACAAAGAATGCTGACAAACTTTTCTATCTATAGCGATGTCGGAGGTAGGAAAAGAAAAAATGTGTATGTATACATATACACATACATATTAGAAATTAACAATACATCAGATATAACAACCAAAACTATATAACAAGACATCAGAGCATTCTATTCACTATCCAATACCCATCAAAAACACAAAACAATCCTCAATCATAAAAAACAGAACAACATTCTAATATCCAAAAAACAAAACAATACTCTAATATAGTAATACTAAAATATCCAGTAATATAACTTAATGTTTCACATCCCCAGACTATACTTCCTTTCGAAATCTGAGAAGCTCACTCCTGTGTCTCTATTGCTTACACAGAGCATTCTTCGGTCTTGGTTCCTACTTAATGGCTATTATTCTGTACCACATATATTTCAAATACATGGGAGGAGGTCATGGTACCGTGACTGGGTACAAAGAGAGTAGAAGAAGAAAAAGAAGGCGCAAAGGAATAAGGTTCCAGCGTTCCCGTAAGTCATGGCAGTAATAAAGAATTAACCTGTAACCAGATAACTCCGAATATACTTTATTCACCAGTAATCAACCTTTATCAACAGAAAAGAGGGGATTCTAATTACCCTTTTTTCTATCAGGAAACGATCCAGGTATCCCGACCTCCATGCATGCAAAGCACAAGTGTACGGCGAGATGACTTGTATTTTTCTATATTTGATTTTTTTATTTTTTATTAATTGCATATCTTGGTTTAGAATTGTTTATTCAATATCTATCAATCAATCTAATGTACATGCTATACTTTATTTCAATTGTATTTTTTTAACATATGTATTTTATTACTTACAATGTTTATTCTATATTAGCTTAATATTTTGTATATCATTCCAATACTTTATCTTACTTTGTTTACTTTTCAAGTTCTCTTAATATGATTTTATTACTGCAGCCGGTCATGTGAGGGGTGAATTTATAATGCTATCGTCATTCATCTTTTTATTTTCTTTCTCTGTGTTCCTTTGTATATTCTATTCAAGAAATGATCTCTACACCGGTTAGATTACTGCAATGACAACCCCGACGTTTACCTCCGTTTTTTTATGGAAGACGACCGTTGACGTCTGCATCACACAAGATCAACTAATTATATATAATGCTGTTATTTATGTTTTAGGTTCTCTAAATACGGTTGTGGCTTCAGATTCGTTTATGTGATGGGTGCCTGTGTCAAACGATTAATTTGTTGTGTGCATATGACTTTCCTCCAATTAGCGTTTTCTCATCCATACGATTTCGAAATGGTACGCTCTCTGTTTTCTTGTGTCTGCAGCGGCCCTCTAAGTGGACATTTTCTTTTTGTAATATTTTGCCCTTTCTGAAAATCTCTGAAATATGTGAATAAAATATGTATGAAGTTCATCAGTGTCTTGCGACAAACATGGGTCTTGAGCCCTCTGTAAAGGTGTCGTGACTCCGCTGAATTCAGTCATTCAATTTCCAAAGAAAAAAAAAAAAAGAAAAAAAAAAATCGCTACATCTTTTACCATAGTTACTTCTACCACTTTTAATACAACTAAATAACCGCGATACCTACAGAAATAAATGTGTCATAACTACGTCTATTAATAAACACCGTCAAAATGATTTACTATTCTATATATTTTATTCTAGACAATATTAATCAGAAGATTTTATTCAGGTGAGAGGGCGTCACCTAAATAAATTGGTTAAAACTACCTCGATAAACAAGTTCGACATGATGACACATTTTACTGGCAAGGAGAGGGGAAGGGAGACGTCAGAGTACAGAAGTTACGAGATCATCATGATCCCAAGTTCTTCCTCCTCCTCTAACAAGTCCCTGCTAGGTTGACCTCATATATAAATCAGTTGACTTTCGTGGTGAATTAGAGTGAAAAGGTTGTTCTTCTTGCAGGCTAATGCCTTACATTCAGGTTCTTTTTTCCTTCTTACCGAGTAGCACTAGCCTTTCAACTCGTCTGTTGAAAAATTAATATACTCAGCAATATTGCACCCTACGTTAGCAGAACATTTAAGCGTTATTATGCATCTGCTACTTGCAATGATCTGTTTATTATCAAACTCATTACCTTGTTCAAAACCAAGCATAACACAGATTTGACCTTATCAAAATGTATACACTACACTATCTTTGAGAATATGCATATCTATGAAAACTTCATATATACATGACAAAGCTTGTGACAACACAATATACATAAAATTAAGTTTCTGACAACGAAATAGACACATCACAATATTTCTGACAGAATTATGTATTCACCATCCTCACGGAGTGTAAAATACAGCATATTCCGAGGATAGAGGTGAAGTTGTGTTGGAGTGTGGGTCAGACACTCAGAGTACTGGTCCGTAAACAATAGAAAACTTGCAACAAGAACGAAAAAAGTGCAAGCATGAATATTTGGATGGCTGTGTTGTACAAATACGATATGTCAGCTTGAGTTTTAAGCGTGCGTGCCTGTGTTTGTCTGTGTCTGTATGGTAAGAGCTTTTGTAAAGGCACCGGTAATAAGTGCCGTGGTTGTGTTGCCGGGTCTTTGAAAAATGTGTTCCCTAAATACAAAATATTTTTTCACGAATTAATTTCTCTTAATGTATCAGTGCAGAAAATAATTATACAAATTTTAGTCCTTGACTGTATAACAATAAGCTTACATCAATGGGTTCAAACGTTTTCTTATAACAGTAATCAGTCAACTACTATTATTCGTCCTCTCACCTTTCTTTTCCCTCGTGTACTCTCTTCGTTACTAGATTAAATAACAACTGCACACGCGCAGAGAGAGATGCTCAGACAAGGAAAGGAAAATAAGAACTAGAGATAATGAAACAAAAAAGGAAAGAGGAGTGAAAGCAGTAAACCACGAGAGCTTTAGGACGATTCCTAAGAAAGAGAAATTGAGAATGTCATGGATTCCCAAAGAAAATTAAATATTGATAAATAGGATTTTACGCAAAGATTATAGAAACATGAAGGTAGGTGGAAGAGTTTTAAAAATAATGAATAAGAATAAGTTTCGGCTATGAATGAAAAGAGATAGACAAACACACACAAACACACACACACACACACACACACACACACACACACACACACACACACACACACACACTCACACACACACACACACACAAACACACATACACACACACACACACACACACACACACACACACACACACACACACACACACACACACACACACACACACACACACACACACACACACACACACACACACACACGTACGTAGACAGCATAGACATATAGAGAGGCTAAGACGAGGTGTGGAGTGAGAATGAGCGTTAATCAAGAAAAGGACACGAAGGAAAAGAGAGAGAAATAGGTGAAAGCTAAATGTGCAAGTCATCTCTTTTTCTTCTGAAGTTATCTAATTATTCTCCATCCTCCTCGTCGTCCAGCACTTCAACCCCCACCTCTCCATGTCCACGTTTACTTTCGCGATGGTCTGTGGCGTTGGACTTCTCTTCATGCTCTCACTTGGCCTTATAAAGAACATACACTCACACCCAGATTCACACCCACACATATCTCCCATCCCCACATACAGACATACAAACACACAGGCACACACACACACACACACACACACACACACACACACACACACACACACACACACACACACACACACACACACACACACACACACACACACACCGACATACCGACAGTTGGTAGAGCGCTGAACTGGGAATTAGAAGTGCTCCCAGTACCCAGTTCGAATCCTGCCCAGGGCCAAAATTATTTCGGTATCGCTGTGCCTCGGGTCGTTACTCTGACTCTCGTGGGCGGGGAGTTGGGTGTGTGTGTGTGCAAGGTCATAGCATTACCCATAGATCGGACCTACGAGCTCTGAGCTCTCTTCCAGGAGGGAAATAGCTGTCGATCACGAGTCCAACACGTGATCCAAATACCAAGTGAATACACACACACACACACACACACACACACACACACACACACACACACACACACACACACAAGCGAGAACAACAAAATCGGAGTTCTCATTTACTACAAAAATCCCAGAACCTCCTCTCTGATCATGACGAACAACTCGTCTAGGCGATCAGACTTCACATCTAGAACCAATGTAGTGTACTTGCTCTTCAGAGGATTGTAAGCATCTTAACCATACCTACATCGGTTTTACTAGATGCAAAGTCAGCCAGCGCTTATCATTACATCTACAAGAGGGAGCAATCAAAGAACATCATAAAAAAATTCACAACACTGTACTCAACAGGGATGAATTGATTAATTCAACCAGAATTATTGGAACGAGTGATGACCCCAGGAGGCTACAATTGCTCGAAGCCTTTCATATTAGAGACAAAGCTCCAATCATTAACATCCAAAGTAACATGACCTCCAGTATCCCATTGTATAGAAACAAAAATTCCACACTCCTCTCTCCCTCCACCC
>NC_134778.1:49723551-49726051 GCF_046742065.1 Oratosquilla oratoria | reverse complement strand
GATCCGAGGGAAACCAAAGATGGAGTGAGAGGAGCAGAGTCTACTAGAATTACCTTGGAAAACTATAAAGGCATCCTGATATATATATCCAGGAATTTATTGGTAAAATGATCCACGAAAGGGAGGGGTAGGGTCGGGAAATGGAGGGGGTGGGGGATGACAACATCCTATAGTAAAGGATCCATGGTTGATTGCCAAAGGGATGCTCAAATGTACGTTACATGACAAAGGATGTTGATGGTTAAAAGACTCTAAGTATAAAACAGATTGCACGACAAAACAAGTTACGAGACAAATCCCTTTGGATGATAAAGCATCCTACAGTACAAATTAAGTTACATGACAAATCATATTACATGGCAATTTGTTACAAGACATCATACAACGTCATACACCATGTCACGTGTCATACCACATCATGTAAAGAGATGCTTTCACATGCATTATGACTGAGTAAAGTATAGATTATGGATTTTTATCATTATCCTTTTGGAATTGCTTATATCCTCAACCTGTGGAGTTCATCTTCGAGATAAAAGGTGTTAATCAAGACTTTGCTGTCGTTACTTCTACTAATTCGATTAAAATTATAGAACCTCCATACACTTAGCAATAGTGTAAATATATATATATTATATATATATATATATATATACATACATATATATATACATATATATATATATATATACATACATATATATATATATATATATATATATATGTATATATATATATATCCTGAAAAAATCTTCCAATAGCACTCATAATGACCGCCGCCAAGATATTCTCAGTTGGATTCAGTTACGTAATATAATCACTGAGTAAATAACGATTTTCTTGACAGCTTTGTGGGAAAGGTGCATAGTGTTTTCTATGAAAACCAGCTCACCATAACATAAAAACACCATTATTACAACATTATAAGATATATATATATATATATATATATATATATATATATATATATATATATATATATATATAGAGAGAGAGAGAGAGAGAGAGAGGGAGAGAGAGAGAGAGAGAGAGAGAGAGAGAGAGAGAGAGAGAGAGAGAGAGAGAGAGAGAGAGAGAAGGAGAGAGAAGAAAGAGAGAGAGAGATCAGCCCCAACAGCGAAGGACGTGGCGACGAAAACACGAGAAAAACATCAAAATTACGAGGACTCTTGAACAAAATTGAATTTGATGTGAATCAGACGTTATTTTTTTTTTAACTTGTTTACAAACATATTTTTTGCGCAGTTGACACTCACGCGAATGAAGCCTGTGAGCTTGGCTACATCTGTTCTGGTGATCATTAGACAAATCTATTCAGCTGGTGGAAACCTCTTATCTCTCTAAGACAACGCGGTAAGCAGTTACGCAATCATCATGACCATTTTCAGTATCGAGTGGAATAAAAACACCAATTATCATCTCCACCACCATTACCAACAGCAACATTATCATCACCACTATCATGATTCAGACCCTCTTATCCTCTTCAGCACCTACATCTTATTGCTTTTGTTCAGGCTGTCAGGAAATTTTAAAACGCTGAGGCGATGGCCTCAGACCTGAAACAGATATTGATCGATCGAGACCCTGCATCTCGGAGCGTACTCACTCACTTAGCGGGAACAAAATCAATAACATATGTAACCTTACGAGGAATTCGCTAGTGGACAGCGACATTAATCAGATAATTTTTATGACCATCGCGCAAGGATTCGAACCTGCGCTGTACATGACGACAAGAGGCCCGCCATGTGGTCGAGCGGTGTAAGGCGGTAGTCATGGCGGGCCTCTTGTCGTCATGTACAGCGCAGGTTCGAATCCTTGCGCGATGGTCTTAAAAAACTATCTGATATGTAACCTTGTTGAAGGGAATAATTATGTAAAGAAAAAAAAAAAACGAAAACAGAAGAAAGACGCCATCCACGACGTGACCAAGGAAGGCTGGCTGGCTATCACTTATCGGGGCCAATGAGGTCATCAGCCACAGGCCTTCGGCAGGTATATAATCAATACGATATCAAGCGTAATCAACTAATTGATGAGGGGTCGAAAAGAGGATGGGGCAAAGGGAAAGAGAGCAGACAGAGGGTGAGAAGCTGGAGAAAATGGGATCATGTGACAGATTTGAGTGATTAGATGTTAGTGATATTAAAGTGAATAGGTAAGGAGAAAAGCAAACAAAACAAAGAAATAACGGATGAAACTGCCATCAACCTAGGCACTAAAGTGCATGAAATATACGTAAGCTCATTCACATACTCTAATAAACACACACGCACACACAAACACAGCAGTAGTCACTTGCAAACACATTCGTCATTAAAGAATCAAACAAATAAAAATAAAGAGATTCCACAAGCTCACATGCAATAGACATGGGAAAGTAATTCTATATTGGAGTGACTTACTCTCAGATCATTCAGCGTCCACAATAAAGAAAATATGACTTGAACTGAACTAATGACAAATAGTGACGGAATATTACAGTAGCATTCAGTTA
>NC_134778.1:49716051-49718551 GCF_046742065.1 Oratosquilla oratoria | reverse complement strand
GAATCGAGGAGAGAGAAGATAGAGAGAGAGAGAGAGAGCGAGAGAGAGGAGAGAGAGAGAGAGAGAGAGAGAGAGAGAGAGAGAGAGACAGAGAGCGAGAGATGGCGGCGCTGCTCGTGCTTGCGAGAGAGGTGAGGAGAGGAGAGAGGGGGGCCTGACGAGGAGCGCGTCCGTGGAGGCCTGGCTGGGCTCGAGCGTCTGCGGCGGACTCCCGCCCCGCCCGCCCCGAGCTAGACCCTAAATGCTCTCGCTGCTGTGAACCCCCCCCTCTCCGCCTCCGACCAGGCCCTCCCGTCCTTCTCTTTTGGTGATGGATTGTGCCTGCGCGGCGCTCTAGGCGCGACCCTGGAGGCTGGACCAGTAGTCCAGGGAGCGTGAAACAACGACCACAAATAAACCATAAAGGAGAACAATAAAAATAGAAATAAAACAATACAGAACCCAAGACTAATATCGGTTGCCCTAGGCCGGACAGACCGAAAACCACCCCCTCGATGGATGGAATGGACCAAGAGACGACCAGTGGCTCGTCCCCCTTAGTCGATCCAGGAGTATGCCCCCACCGGCCCCCACCAACCCCCCGGGAGACGCCCTCACCTACGATACGCCGACCCCGCCACCCCAACCCCCACCCCACCCCCACATGAAAGTAAGAAATGTATACATACAGCCCCAAGAGAATAGCGCAGTAAGCGAGACGCAACTCACCAAAGCAACACTTAATCCCTGATCTTGACACCATAATAAAGCGAGAAATAGGCCGGACCGAGGGAATTAACGCATATAATTATATATTAAAATAATATTTATTTTTTTATTCTAATAGAAAGACCATTCCCACGGCCACACAACTTTTGTCACGTCTTACCTTTCTGTTCCTTGACATAAAAAAGCAGGCCATACATACGGCATAATAATATTGAACACTTTGCTCTTTTCCTGTATAGAGTTATTAAATGTACTGCATTCACCAGGCGTCAATACGTAATACAGGCACGGGCGTCAACAGAATACTTCGATCAAATATTACGTATTTGTTCAGGAGAAATTATCTCGATTACAAAACTTCTTGTGTGTTTTCAGATAGTATAGTCTCGAATGCTCGTTCAAATGTGGTATTGGAAAAAACAAAAACAAAAAAAACGGAAATGAAAGAGAGAGAAAAGAGAGAGAAAAAAAAAAAAAAAAAAAAAAAAAAAAAAATCATCACAAATGACGAAAACTCGTGCCGTGGGACACCACCTGAGTGTTGTTTATTCATATATTTGCCTTTTTCTTTTGAGCAAATTCATTTATTTTTTATCTTTATTTATCTATTTGTTTATAATTTCATTTATCTATTCACTTATTTTTTTCTTAGGTTGCAAGGGGAAGAGGAGGACGGGAGGGGGACGGGGACGGGAAAGGAGGGGGGGAACGTTGTCGCCAGGTTACTTTCTTCGAATGTGAGCAGGTTTTCCTTTTCTTTTTGAGCAATTCATTATTTATCTTTATTTATCTATTTTTATCTTTTTATTTATCTAGTTACTTATTTTTTACTAGTTGGGCGCGGGCCGAGGCGGACACCCGGGCGGGGGCCGGGGACGGGAACCGGCCGGGGGGAAACGGTTGTCGCCCAGGTTACTTATACCTTCCACCCCCCTCCCTTTTCCCCCCCCCCCCACCTCCCCCCATATCCCCCTCCCCCCCTCCTATCTTTCCTCCCCCCCTTCGATCGTTGCGAAGGATAGCGTTATACGTTACTTTTTTTTTTTCTATTTTATTTATTTTTTTTTTCTATTTTTCCGGACAACCTTTCTTATACACACCAACACCATTACAACTTATTTTTCAATAAATAGCGTTATCCGTTTACTAAATATTAATTCACATTAGTTTATTTGAATCGCCACAAATTCTTTTCAGTTGCAGTGGTGTATTCTGTCCATTTGACTTCAATGATTACTTTTACACATTATGTTCTACGATAGCACCAGACGATTTATTCGAGGAAGGGAGGGGGCGGGGGGAGCGGGAAAGGGGAGGGGGGGGCTGGGGAAACGTTGTCGCCCCAGGTTACTTTCTCGATAGGGGTGCAGGTTTCCTTTTCTTCCGTAAAGCATTATACTCGTACCTTTTCCAGGACACCTTTTACCATAACCATTTAAACTTTTTTCTCATAATTGGCTTCGTTTTGCTTAGAGAAATATTCTTCTTCACGTATGAGGGATTGATGGCATGTTTTATGAAATTGATATTTGAGGGGCTTTAGTGTCAGTGAAGACTGGCACAAAAAAAGTAATATCCTTGCCCTCTGATACCCTCGTCTAATCTTCTCCATTGCTATCTCCATAACTCAGTCAAATCACTAGTTCTTACTAACCAAAATTATTAAGAAAATCATTGAGAGCAGGACCTCGTACTGAAGTGGCAAAACTAGATACGCAAAGGGTCATAATCATGTAATGAGGGTTTTTGAGAGTACCTGTGACCTAATTTCTGATACCATTATCATGAGGTC
>NC_134778.1:49713503-49715551 GCF_046742065.1 Oratosquilla oratoria | reverse complement strand
TATATATATCAGGAATTTATTGGTAAAATTGATCCACGAAAGGAGAGGGGTAGGGTTCGGGGAAATGGAGGGTAGTGGGGGATTGACAACATCCTATAGTAAGAGGATCCATGGTTGATTGCCAATAGGGATGCTCCAAATGTACGTTACATTGACCAAAAGGGATGTTGAGTGATTAAAAGATTCTAAGTAATAAAACAGATTTTGCACGACCAAAACAATGTTACGAGACAAATCCCTTTGGATGATAAAGCATTCCTACATTACAAATTAAGTTACATGGACCAAATCATATTACATGGCAATTTGTTTACAAGACATTCATATAAACGTGATACACCATGTCACGTGTCATACCCACATCATGTTAAAGAGATGCTTTCACATGCATTATGACAGAGTAAAAAGTATAGATTATGGATTTTTTTATCATTATCCTTTTGGAATTGCTTATATTCCTCAACCTGTGGAGTTCATCTTCGAGATAAAAGGTGTTAATCAAGACTTTGCTTGTCGTTTACTTCTACTAATTCGATTTTTAAAATTATAGAACCTCCATACACTTAGCAATAGTGTAATATATTATATATATATATATATATATATATATATATACATCATACATATTTATATACATATATGTTATATATATATATTATTATAGTCTTTATATGATATATAGTATATATAGTATATATATATATATATATATCCTGAAAAAATCTTCCAATAGCACTCACTAATGACCGCCGCCCAAGATATTCTCAGTTGGATTCTAGTTACGTAATATAATCACTGAGTAAATAACGATTTTCTTGACCAGCTTTGTGGCAGAACAAAAGGTGTGCATAGTGTTTTCTTATGAAAACCAGCTCACCATAACATAAAACCACCATTATGTACAACATTATAAGATTATATATATATTATATATATATATATTATATATATATATTATATATATATATATATGATATTAGAGAGAGAGATGACGAGAGAGAGGTGAGATGAGAGGAGTAGAGAGAGAGAGAGAGAGAGAGAGAGAGAAAGTGGATGAGGAGAGAGGAAGAGAGAGAGAGAATAGAGGGAGAGGAGAGAGAGAAGGATGAAGGAGTAGAGAGAGAAGAGAGAGAGAGAGAGAGTCAGCCCCCAAACAGCGAAATGGGACCTCGTGGCGACCGAAAAACACGAGAAAAAAAACATTCAATAATTGACGAGGACTCTTGAACAAAAATTGAAGTTTGATGTGGAATCAGACGTTATTTTTTTTTTTTAACTTGGTTTACAAACATATTTTTGTTGCGCATGTGTGACACTCACGCGACTGAAGCCTGTGTGGATCGTGGCTACATCTGTATCTGGTGATCATTAGACAACTTTATTCAGCTGGTGGAAACATCTTACCTCCCTAAGGACAACGCGGGGTAAGCAGTTACGGGCCAATCCCATCATTGACCATTTTTAGTATCGAGTGGAATAAAAAAACACCAATTATTCATCTCCACCACCATTACCAACAGCAACATTTAATCATCACCACTATCATGATTCAGACCCTCTTATCCTCTTCAGCACCTAAGCTTATTACTTGTTGTATTCCAGGCTGTCAGGAAATTTTAAAACACGCTTGAGGGGCGATGGCCTCAGGAGACCTTGAAACACAGATATTGATCGAATCGAGACCCTGCATCTCGGAGGCTCGTTACTTCCACTCACTTAGCGGGGAACATAAAATCAATAACATTATGGTAACCTTACGAGGAAATATTCGCTAGTGGGACAGCGGACATTTAATTCAGACAATTTTTATGACCATCGCGCAAGGATTCGAACCTGCGCTAGTACATGACGACAAGAGGCCCGCCATGTTGGTCGGAGCGGTTGTAAAGGCGGTTAGTCATGGCGGGCCTCTTGTCGTCATGTACAGCGCAGGTTCGAATTCCTTGTTTTTTCCGCGCGATGGTCTTAAAAAAATTATCTGATTATGTAAACCTTGTTGTTGAAGGGAATAATTTATGTAAAGAAAAAAAAAAAAAAATAACGAAAAC
>NC_134778.1:49706003-49708503 GCF_046742065.1 Oratosquilla oratoria | reverse complement strand
AGAGAGAGAGAGAGAGAGAGAGAGAGAGAGAGAGAGAGAGAGAGAGAGAGAGAGAGAGAGAGAGAGTCACGTAAACGGGAAGAGTAGAGTAAGGGAAGAAGTGCGGAGTGACTAAGTAGAGATATATGGAAATCGAAGAAAAACAAGGGGGCACTGGAAATAACAAAAGAAGATGGAGGAGGAAATAAAACAAAGTGAAAATTGGAGATAAAAAAGAATATCCTCTACCCCAAACGTAACAGCTATTTTTTTTTTCGTTATATTAATTCCACTTTAGTTTATCCATGTATACTATGTATGCAAGAAAAACATGTTGAGAAAATAGGTAAAAAAAATACGAAATAGGAGATGAGTAAAAGCTACCTGTCCTTCCACAAGCACTGAAAGCCCTCATTCCTATGGCGAAGATGACAAGATAGTTGCAGCTAAGTGCCCACTGGTGGAAGGAGACAGCGGTGCGGAGAGGAGAAGACGTGGGGGGAAGGGCAGGAGAGAGAGAGAGACAGAGAGAGAGAGAGAGAGAGAGAGAGAGAGAGAGAGAGAGAGAGAGAGAGAGAGAGAGAGAGAGAGAGAGAGAGAGAGAGAGAGAGAGAGAGAGAGAGAGAGAGAGAGAGAGAGAGAGAGAGAGAGAGAGAGAGAGAGAGAGAGAGAGAGAGAGAGAGAGAGAGAGAGAGAGAGAGAGAGAGAGAGACAGACAGAGACAGACAGACAGAGAGAGAGAGAGAGAGAGAGAGAGAGAGAGAGAGAGAGGGAGAGAGAGAGAGAGAGAGAAACGAAAGCGAGTCATCGGAAGCGTAGAAATTTTATTCTGACTGTGAAAGAACTTCCCACACCAGAATAAAATGAAGCATAAACTGGAGCCAACATAAAGTGAAAATAAGACATTTCGTTGAGTGTGAGAACTCGAATAATGGAAGACGAAAACATTATAAGATGGATGGAAACGTGAAGACGTGACTCATAAGAGGGGCAGAGGGTGAAGAAAAAAGAAACAAAATTAAAATTACGGCTCGAAAGAAATTAGATAGATTAGAACAATAAGGGTATATATATATGCTGCATAAATAAAGGAAGAAGGGAAAATATGTAAGATAAAAATCGTTTATTCTGAACCAAGATGGAAGAAAATTTGATTCTTTTTAATAGAAAAGCTGATTCCAGATCGATCAAGGAGTTATGCAGGCCGGGATTTAGTCTTCAGCTTCATAAATTATTTACTTATTTATTTATTTATTTATTTATTTATTTTGCCAAAGAAAACCTCCAAAGCACACTCAACTTTTGTCACGTCTTACCTTTCCTGTTCTTGACACCATAATAAAGCTGGCCTCATACGATCAGTCTACGGACATAATAATATTGAACACTTTGCTCTTTTCCTGTATGATTCTTCAGTTATTAAATGTACTCATTCACCAGGCGTCATATACGTAATACAGCGGCGTTACACAGAAAACAATTTCATCAAATATTACGTATTTGTTCAAGGAGAAATTACTTCGATTACAAAACTTCTTGTGTTTTTTCAGACACCCTAGTCTCGAATGCTCGTTCAATGTGGTATTGGAAAAACAAAAAAACAAAAAACGGAATGATGAAACGAGAGAGAGAGAAAAAAAAAAAAAAAAAAATCATCACAAATGACGAAAACTCGTGCCGTGGGACACCACCTGAGTGTTGTTTATTCATATATTTGCCCTTTTTCTTTTGAGCAATTCATTTATTTATCTTTATTTATCTATTTGTTTATCTATTTTATTTATCTATTTACTTATTTTTTCTTAGGTTGCGAGGGGAAGAGGAGGACGGGAGGGGGACGGGGACGGGAAAGGAGGGGGAACGTTGTCGCCAGGTTACTTTCTTCGAATGTGAGAAGGTTTTCCTTTTCTCGTAAAGCATTATACTCGTACCTTTTCCAGGACACCTTTTACCAAACCATTTAACTTTTTTCATAATAGCGTTATCGTTTCTATTATTATCAAATTAGTTTGTCTGTGACGCCACAATTCTATTCAGTTGCAGTGGTGTATTCTGTCCATGACTTCAATGATTACTTTTACACATTATGTTCTAGATAGCACCAGACGATTTATTACGAGAAGACGGGACCTCACGCTCCACGACGCAAGAATGCCTTAAGGGCTTCGTTTTGCTTAGAGAATTATTCTTCACGTATGAGGGACTGATGGCATGTTTTATGAAATTGATATTTGAGGGGCTTTAGTGTCAGTGAAGACTGGCACAAAAAAAGTAATATCCTTGCCCTCTGGTACCCTCGTCTGATCTCTCCTTTGCTATCTCCATAACTCAGTTAAATCACTAGTTCTTACTAACAAAATTATTAAGAAAATCATCTGAGAGTAGGACCTCGTACTGAAGTGGCAAAACTAATACGCAAAGGGTCATAATCATGTAATGAGGGTTCTTGAAGTACCTGTGACCTAATTTCTGATACCATTATCATGAGGTCATACCTCTCAAGGAACACTGGCGTGACGTT
>NC_134778.1:49683503-49698503 GCF_046742065.1 Oratosquilla oratoria | reverse complement strand
AGCTTCCTCCCCCTCCCCCTGACCCGACCTCGTGTCAGCCTCAGGTCAACTAGGGTTGGGGCAGTGATGTTCTGTATTTTCTCGTGTTCCCTTTCTTTTGTAAGAGGTTGCTACTTAAGATAGCCTCCTCCCTGCCACTTTGTACTACTGAAGAGGATTGCAGGTAGCAATCGAAATATATAGTTCCGCTTACGCAACTCTTTCTTTCGTCCGACTGTGGTGTTAGTTGTGATATATATATGAATTATTACAAAGTAGGAGCAGGCCCACAGGAGATCTTTTGGTCCATAACTAGGTCGGATGCGAAAAAATATAATAATGATAAATCAATCAAATAATAAATCAAAATTATATTAACATAAATAATGATAAATGAAAAAATATATCAATAAATATATAAGTAAAGTTAAATAATAAACAAACAGGTAAATAGTAAATAATAACAAATTGCCAGATAACTGATAATACATGATAATCAAGCAAATAATAATAAACAGACAAATAATAACAAATAAACAAACAATATAATAAGTAGCAGGGATTACAGCATCTACTTTAAGTGTTTATCTAAACGAATCTTAAATCTTCGAACTGAACTACATTGCCTCTGCAGGAAGTTTATTCCATTTGTTTCTACCCACTTCCAAATCAAATCTATTTCATGACAATTTCAGACCATTATTTCTTGTCGGATTCTCATTTAGCGTGAAAATTTTGTCACTTTTGCTGTTCCCATTTCCCTTTAGAATCTTAAAGACCTGTATCAAGTCATCTCTGAGTCTACGCTTTTTTAGGGAAAGATTTATATGTTATAGTCGATTTTGTATGGTTTATTTTTTTATATTTGGAATCAGTTTTGTGGCTCGCCGTTGTACTTATTCCAATCTGTCAATGTCTTTAATAAGATTCGGTGACCATACGGAAAATAGCATATTCTAAACATGGACAAACTAATAATTTATATAGCTTGCTAATGATTACGCCATCAATCCTAGAGTCTTATTTGCTTTCTCTGAGGCTGAAATGTACTGCTTAGATGATTTGAGATCGTTACTGATAATTATAATTAGGCCGAGATCCTTTTCACTATCCACTTTGTTAAAGAATTTATAAATAACTTGTAATCGTACTTGCTGTTATTTTTACCTATGTGCATAACCTTGCATTTACTTGTGTTAAATTTCATTAGCCACCTTTCAGATCATTGCTGTAGCTTATCTAAATCTTCTTGAATATCCGATTGGTTTAAGTGATCATTTGCCATTCCGCACAGTATTGTATCATCAGCAAGTTTGGAGACAGATTTTTGTCCGTGGTCTATATAATTTATATATACTATGAATAGAAGTGGCCCGAGAACGGAACCCTCAGGAACGGAACCCTCATGAACGGAATCTTGAGGAACTCCACTCGTAATGTTTTTCCATCTATAAGTTTTGCCATTTGGAACAACTCTGTTTTCGATCGTTTAAATAATTACTTGTCCAACTTAATATGCTACCACTTAGTCCGTGTGAAGCTAATTTTGTAAGTAGTCTTTCGTGGGGGATAGTATCAAAAGTTTTTGCAGTCTAGATATATTAATTTTATATTGTTTCTTTTGTCATAATTCGAGATGACTGTGTTATAGAATTGGAGTAAGTAATGCATGAACAATTCAGTCTGAATCCATCCTGGCTATCATTTATCAAACAGTTACTTTCTAAATGATGTTCGATAGCATCTCTCATGATAGTTTTCATAATTTTTCCTACGATTAAAGTCAAGTTTATAAGCCTGTAGTTATTTGATTTCTTTTTGTCACCTTTTTTGAATATGGGAGTAACGTTAGCTAGCTTTCATTCTCTTGGGACACCTCCGGGTATGACGAATTTCTTGAAAATAATTTCTAATGGAACAACAATCTCATTTTTCATTTCCTTTAAGATTCTTGGATGCTAACCTTCAGGTCCTGGTGTTTTATTAACTTTGAGTTTTTCTGTACACCTTTTATTTTTTCTTTTGTTATATTTACCGCAGTAAGTTCACCCTAGACTTATCACAGGTTTCAGTTTGGAGCTCACTTTCAGGTGTTTCGTTTACGAATACTGAGCTAAAATGGTTGTAATATCACAGATTCCTTCATTTGAGCATTCAAGTTGACCATGAGGAGATAATAGTGAGCCAATGCGATTCCTAATAAAAAAAAAATATCTCTAATGTAACTATAGAATTCTTTGGGATTCTCTTCGAATTTATCAGCAATATTAATTTCGTATTGTCGTTTTCGTTTTTTATTATTTTTAAATCTCTCTGTATTATTACATAACTTTGATAGTCATTAGGTGCACCCAAACACTTGTATTTCTTATAAGCCTGTCTCGTTTTAGCAATACTTTTTCAGTTTCTTTGTCAAGCTATTTTGGAAGAGCCTGTTTTGGGGGGCGTCTGTCCTTAAACGGGATATAAGTATGAATAATCTACAGGTCTTTCATTTAATTTTCCCTCCAAATCTGTAAGCTGAAGGTTCTGAGGACCTATGAACTGACCTTTACTGAAATAGTTTGAATCTAAGTTGTGATCACTATTTGCAATAGTTTCACCAACTTCTATATCGGTTATCATAGCTTTTACGGTTAGTGATCAATAGATCGATTAAATTTCCATGTCTTGTGGGCTCTTTTACATGCTGAACTAAGTAATATCATTATATCCCATTGTGATATTTTGTCCTTCTTTGACATTACATGGTAATGTAATTTTGTCCTATACCGACATTATATGCTAGAATGATATTTTGTCCTACAATGACATATTACTCTACATTATTGCTTTGCCCAACTCTATTTTCCCCATTACACTCTATTTCCCCTTCCCTTTGAGTTTCTACGCCAAAAAGGAACTAGTTCATTAGAAATTCCCACAATGAGGTTTGTAAGAACATCTTATCCTCTACGAGTAACGTGGATTCCACCAGAAGCATAAAGGTCATGACACCTAAAAAAAGAAATATTCAAGTGGTATCCCAGTTGCGTGCACAAATGTGATATCCTCTCATTGATTTCTATGGCTCTTCTGTTCCAACCCGACCCAGCGTAGATCCTCGGAAGGATCCCACAGACTACGTCACTGCTCCCACGCTTCTTCATCTCCTTAAGGAGGACCTCGTAATTCAGACATTTATCTCAAAGACATTTAAACTTTTCCTCTCTGAAATTCCAGTCACCCCTTCATACAATCTCCTCTTTGCATCCATTCCCAGATACCGATTTCCCATAACAATTTTTAATCCCTCAAGACATCTACTTGATTCTCCTAATCTACACTTTACCGCCACCTCTACTCCTCCATTTCCTGCCACATATGACCCCAATATCTAAAGCTATCGAATTCCTCCAGCTTCTCTCATTTTAGACTTTCAACTCACTGCCACATCCTACCCTTATACACCTCATCGCCTTACTTTAACCCTCACTTACTTTTTTCTTCAATCGCATAGCTTACAAAACTCTGCCACTAACTCCCTTATTTCTTCCTCTGATCCTGCCACATAAGCAGTGTCGTCAAGAAATAACAACTGGCTCACCTGACACTTTTCTCAATTTTCTTTAACAATCTCTAGCTCCCTGCCCATCACCCTTGCCTTTACCTCACGCACCACCCCATCCATGTACACATTGAACAACCATGGCGACATGATATACCCCTGGCACAGTTCCGCCTTTATCTCAGACCACTCGCTCTCTCAATTTCCCCTTTTAACACAAGCCCACCTACTCTTGGAAAAACTCCTGACTGCCCTTAACAGCTTTCTCCCAATCCCAGATATCTGCAAATCCTCCCACAGTGCCTTCCCATCTACCCTGTCAGAAGCCTTTTCCAAATCGTAAAGGCCCATATATATATATATATATATATATATATTTACATATTTATATATATATATATATATATATATATATATATATATATATATATATATGTGTGTGTGTGTACATATATTTCAAACACTGGACTCAGAGTAACAGAATTCTGTTACTCTGAGTCCAGTGTTTGAAATTTTCCGACAACATGGCTCCTGGACTCCAGCTCTTTACGAATATATATATATATATATATATATATATATATATATATATATATATGTATATATATATATGTATATATATATATATATATATATACTGTATATATATATATGTGTATATATATATACATAAATAATATATATGTATATATATACATATATATATACATATACATACATACATACATATATGTATATATGTATATACATATATATATATATATATATATGTATATATATATATATGTGTGTGTGTGTGTGTGTGTGTGTGTGTGTGTGTGTGTGTGTGTGTGTGTGTGTGTGTGTGTGTGTGTGTGTGTGTGTGTGTGTGTGTGTGTATGCATATACATATACATATGCATATACATATGCATATGCATATACATACACATATACATATACATATACATATACATATACATATACATATACATATAAATATACATATACATATAATATGCATAAACATATACATATATATATATGTACATATATATATACATATATATATGTATATATATGTATATATACATATACATATACATATACATATACATATACATATACATATACATATACATATACATATACGTATACATATACATACACATATACATATACTTATGCACATACACATACACACACATGTACATGTATATGTATATGTACTTATACATATACATACACATGTACATATATATGTATATGTACTTATACATATTCAAATACATATACATAAACATGCATATATGCGTGTATGTGCGCACGCATGTGCGTATATGTGGGCGTATATGTATTCGTACATTCATGAATAGGTGAGTATATATATGGATGTATATGTATGTATAATAAATTTGAAGATAATTATGTTAATAGACCCTTGGCAAGGAAGAAACACGGGCCGCACGGCAGAGTAGTTATAGCCGTTTCAACACTTGAGAATTAATTCTGAATAACAAATGTATACATGCATACGTATTCGCATGTGGATATATGTAGATAAACTGGTATGCATGCATTTAATTTTGTACATAAGAATATAAAGAGGATATGTTTGTAGCATTCAAGTATGATAATAGTCAAGTGGTATGGGAGGAACATGGCAAGCCCCGGATGTGGAGTTCCTGTTCCAGGGACAGCTGCGGGCAATATTACAAAGGATTACAAAGGATTACAAAGGCGGAGCATGCCGACAGGAGACCTTTTGATCCATATCTAGGTCGGATGCCAAAAAAAAAAAAAAAAAAAATCATATTAGTAATAAAATAATAAATAAAAACTATAATAATGTAAAATACATAAATAAATGCATAGGTATAGTTAAAATGATAAACAAACAGGTAATTAGTCAATAATAAATTAACATATAACTAATAATAAATTAAAATCAGACAGACAAATGATAAAACAAAAACAAATAATATAAGATAAATTATAATTATATAAGTAACTTGTATTCATTGTATCCCATGGCATTCCCTGAGGACGGTACTAAGACTAAGGTCGAAATGTCGGCCCATAAACCACACTCATCGAGCCTGGTGTTTATGTTTTTCTATGATACATATACATATACATATACATATGCTAATAAGAACACGGGTACGTGTGTTCACTTATGCAAAGTAGACCACTTGGAAAAAGAAACTAACGAAGCAGAGCGCTTTCGTATATTACATCTTTTTTACATATACATATACATATACATATGCATATGCATATACATATACATATACATATACATATACATACACATATACATATACACATATATCTCAATCCTTCTATCAATTAATTAGCCCTTTGTCGTCCACTGTTGAACTAAGGCCTCTCCTAAGCACTTCCATGTGTCGCACGATGGGCCAACCTCTGCCACGTCAATCATGGACATTTATTTTAATTCGTCGTTTCGTCTTTGCATTTTTCCTGGTCTTCCTCTTTGTCGTCCCTTAGTCACGGTATCCATTTAGTATTCTAAGCATCATTTCATGTCCTTGCTGGCTATGGTTCCTGTTCATTTCTCTCCTTTATCACATTTACGAAATATTCTACTGCAGTCTTCATTATCACCCAACTTTTCCTCTTCTTATCTTTTAGCGTTATCCCTAGCAATGATCTTTCCATTTCCGTTTCTATACTCCTAAGTTTTGTCTGTCACCCTCTTCAAGTCTGAAGTCTCGCAGTAGTAGATCATAACTGAGACTTGTAGGTAGAGCCTCTCATGATATTTATATATATATATATATATATATATATATATATATATATATATATATATATATATATATATATATATATATATATATATATATATATATATATATTCTTATGGTTATTTTCAAGCTTTCTAGCAAGAACTCGGCCATTTCGGGGGTGGGCATAAACTAGATTACCAAAGTAACGTTGAGAATTAAATTAATTACTTTGGTAATCTGGTTTATGACCACCCCCTAAGTGGCCGAGTCCTTTTTAGAAAGCTTCAAAATACCCACAAGAATATTAACAACCTCCTCAATGGTGTCGATTTCAACAACACCTGTTTACAAGAGAATCTGCTCCCTCAATATAGATATATATAGAGATATATATATATATATATATATATATATATATATATATATATACACAATACCCACAAGATGATTAACAACCTCCTCAGTGCTGTCGATTTCAACAACACCTGTTTACAAGAGAATCTGCTACCTTAGTATTCATATATATATATATATATATATATATATATATATATATATATATATATATATATATATATACCAAATATTTTCTAACCAATTTAGAAATGCCTTTTGTATCTAACTTTCATGATCCAATAACTAGTTTTAGCAGCGATCTAAATAAGTATATTTTTCATCTTCGAGATTCACATAATCGACTATAATTGGCTTAGTTTAAGCTTTTGAGGTGAACTTTGCTTTCGTTTCACTCTTGTTCATCGTCAAATCTACTTTTGAGACTTTCGTTATTCACATCAATCAACATATTAAGCAAGTTTTATGGTGTTTCTAAAAAAAAAGTCCTCTGCCAATCTAAAGTGATCAAGATGTTCCCTATCAATATTCAAACCTTTTTTTATAAATATGTAAATCCAAAAGTGGAGCGAACGTATTAAAAAAACAATTTTTTTTTTTTTTTTTTTTTTATCTTATCACCAAGAACCAGTGTTTCTGTCCTCCGGGGACAATGTCGAGTCGACTTGGTGCAGCGCTCATGACAACGGAAGAGATTAATGAGGGTAGCAGAGAAGAGGGATATTAGGAATTATCATTATTATTATAACTTATTTGCTTATCTGCTTATTTATCTATATATCACTTTATTTATTCACATATTTATTTATTCAACTATTATCTATTTATGTATATTTTTTGAGTGGAGAAAAGTGTCCAGTTATAAATGAATACTAAGTAACTCTGGCCTGTGGGAATGTCACTGGAGTCTTTGCAATATTGATTACAAAATATTCATGCAGTCAATACTCTTATGCGAGACTAGCTTAACCGTCTGACTTTGCGAGTCGAATTCCCATCTCCTATTCAAACCGTCTGGTGGCAGTCAAAAATAACAATCTCTCGTAAGTGTGGTATAATTCAGAAATGTTATTCTACTTGGTATGTACGTTCAACTATATATATATATATATATATATATATATATATATATATATATACACACATATCAAGGACCAAGGACCATTATTCAAAATATCACAATAGAAATATTGACAGAGACACCTTAGTTATGTATTTAAACCTTTCTCTCTCTCTATCATTTGTACTTTCCTTATAGACGTAAGTAATAACTCTTGTTATATATCTTTTGTTCTACCTGTTTATTTGTATTTGTATTTTTGTAATTTATTTTGTAACTTATATGTACCAACATTTGTATTCATTATTGCAGAAATTATGTCAATCCTGATGATGTCTCTTTGAAGACGAAAGCTCGAGAATATTAAATGGAAAACTTTGGAGAACTTGTATCAGCTCACCCTACAACTGGAAAAAAGTTGATAAGACAAATAGAAAACATTAAGAAAAAGTTTAACAATTGTCAGAATGCTGTCGTATTTAATTCTACATGCATATATATATATATGTGTGTGTGTGTGTGTGTGTGTGTGTGTGTGTGTGTGTGTGTGTGTGTGTGTGTGTGTGTGTGTGTGTGTGTGTGTGTGTGTGTGTGTGTGTGTATACATATTCAGTGTGCTCTGTTAAACCCCATTTTAAATTACATAAATCCAAGAGAAAACAATGTAATCCTATGATAGCGTTTCAACTCACTCAAAACAATCTTTGCACGACAGACGAACAAAAAAGAAAATCTTGAGACAAAAATAAAGTTTATTTTCAATTCCCAGAAGTGAGAATGAGTATATGAGAGAAATTTATATCTTGGGAACTTTAGGCTTTCACCAATGACGTAAAACAACTTAAGGAGAAAATAAATATCAAAGAGTTTACTCCTGTGGCTTCTGGGTGACAAGTAAGGGGAAGATCAAAGGAGATGAAGATAAATATGGAGAGAAGAAAACTAGTAAGAAGGAATGATGAGATAGAATTGGAAAAAAGAAGAGAAAGGCAAAAAAGTTGAGAAAACAAGAAGATTGATAGCTCAATTAGAAAGAAGGAAGGAATACAAATGGTATTGGAGATGGAAAGGCTCAAGAGAGAAACATAGGAGAGAGCATGAGAGAAGCGCAAAATCCTGAAAGTCAAGAAAAAGAAGGACGGAAAGAAGGGCAACAGGGACGGCTAACGAACAGGAAGTAAAAATCAGGAAACATGAAAAATAAGGAATAAGAAGTTAGGCGGGGGGGAGGTGGAGGAGGTGGAGGAGGGAAGGGAGGACAAGGAGGAGCAGGAGGAGAAGGGGGAGAAAAAGGAAGGGGAGGAAGATGAGGAGGAAGAGGAACAGCAGCAGCAGAAAGAACAGCGACAGCAGTAGAAAAAACAACGGCAGTAGCAGCAGCAGTAGAAGAAGGGAAGGAGGAGTAGAAGAAGAGGCGCAACATAAGAGGAGAAGAAGAAAAAGGAAGAAAGGAATGGGGATGAGAAAGAGGAAGATGGGGAGAAGGAGGTGGAGGGAGAGACAGAAAAGGAGGAGATGGAAGTGGAGATGGAGATGTAGGTGGAGCAGAAGAGGAGGAAGGAGAACGAGTAATGGAGGAGGGGCAAGAGGAGGAGGAGGAAGAGGAACAACACCAGAAAAAGAAGAGGGAACAGTAGCATCACCAGCAGTAACAACAAAAGAGAGTAAGAGAGGTGGTAGAAGAGAAGAATCGGGAGAGAGAGAGAGAGAGAGAGAGAGAGAGAGAGAGAGAGAGAGAGAGAGAGAGAGAGAGAGAGAGAGAGAGAGAGAGAGAGAGAGAGAGAGAGAGAGAGAGAGAGAGAGGAGAGAGAGAGAGAGAAAGAGAGAGAGAGAGAGAGAGAAGGAGAGAGAGAGAGAGAGAGAGAGAGAGAGAGAGAGAGAGAGAGAGAGAGAGAGAGAAAGAGAGAGAGAGAGAAAGATGAGAGAGAGAGAGAGAGAGAGAGAGAGAGAGAGAGGAGAGAGGAGGAGAGGAGAGAGAGAGAGAGTGAGAGAGAGATAGAGAGAGAGAGAGAGAGAGAGAGAGAGAGAGAGAGAGAGAGAGAGAGAGAGAGAGAGGAGAAAAAGTAAGAATATATTATGGACAATGTACGAGTACCACAATTGAATTTACATATTTATATAGCCAAGGACGACAACAGCATACCAGAAATATAAGCATATACATCGTAGTATCAAGGATGACAACAGATTATCAAGATGAAATTACATACAGTAATACACATGTCACAATGTCGTTCAGTGATCTGTTATCAAAACAAATATAATCAGTATCCACTTAAGTGTGGAAAACGTATGAGAAATGCATCTAAGTGGTCATCAACGAGCAATTATCTAAATATATCCATAACACACTGCCTGTGGAGAATGAGATCAGCCACTGTGAGGCATTCAAAGCAGTAATAGTGAAGATTTGGGAGTCACGGTTTATATGAAGAGCACTCGCATTGTGGCATACAAGCATCTCCTATATCGTTCATCTGCCAAACCAATCCACAAGACAGGCAGGTATCACATTATGCCTCCTTTGTAAGAGTCCAGTTCTACTATACTTGAGGGGAGGAGAAGCAAAGTGATCATAATGTTCGATAGTCACACTCGAAGGCCTTTCCGCATTCCTGCGGCTGAGGGTAGACAAGTGAGCAGCTGCATATACGCTGGTAGTAGCAGAGGAAGCTAGGTGAGGCGTCAGCAGTAGGGCTGCCCACAGGCGGTCTTGGCGAGGGAGTATAATGTGTCTTTCATTCCTACAAAAGAGGGAATCCACAAGAAATGTATATTGAGGGAGCGGTCAAGGCCTGTGGCTAATTGATGTAGGGTATAGTTTACTAAGTTGCGAGCTTCAGGTTTTGAGGACGACAGGGCACAAAGAACGGATTGAGCGTCATTGATAATCATAATGAAACCATTGCTCCCTGTACGGAACAGCAGATTAACACCATCCAAGAGTCCGTGCAGGTCACAGGATGTTAAGCTGAGCAAGCTTGCCAGATGGCGTCTTGCCCAGCCCCCCGTGGGCAATTTCATACTGAGTGAGTAGACAGTACATCCAGCAATCCCATCCGTCTGCAGTAGACCATCGGAGTGGATCGTGTTGGTGGCAGGGAAGGAAGAAGTCATTTTAGCGATGGTTTCCAGAGTTCTTTGTTTTTACGGTAGGGGCAGGTCTCTCTTGAAGATTGGTGTACAGGTAACAGCTGGCAGTGGAATTCTCCATGGAGCGGATCATGAATGAAGTCAAGGGCGAGGTGCATTAGGATTGGAGGATGTTGTGAGGACATTCGAGTAGTAATGAAGTCTGTTTCATTAGCATATATCTGTTTTGCTATAGGAGGAAGACGGAACCTTTGCTACATGTTGACAATTCTTGTGGGGATTGGACAGCCTAGGATGAGTCGCAGAGCTTTATTCTGAAAAAAATCATGAAGATCCAGCGCTTATCCAATGAGTTGGCATAGAGAAAGTTGAAAGTGGTTGATAACACAATGGATATACATATTGACACTGGGATAGGGACTTCGGGAGCTTTGTTGGTGAATCATTGAAGATATGATTGGCGCTGTTGTCACCGAGCCAATGGGTCTTGACTAGGGGATGTACACACCGTCGCACTGGGATCAAGAGGCTAAGAAGAACAGACATGCAGGGTGGTGTAACGCTGGTAACCACTAGGAAATCAAGAAGTGTACGAGGGTTGCGAAGGGAGAAGATAGTAATATTTTCTATCGAAATGATGAGGCCACACGAGGAAGGGTGTAAGTGAAAAGAGTGGAGAAAGCGATGAGGATCTTCAGGAGAGTTCGAGTGTAAGTAGATATCATCCGTATAACATGTAACTGCTGTACCATAAGCGTCAGAGGGGAAGGAGAGGATGCGGTGCATAAGAATATTGCATAACAATGGGATGAGGACTCCTTACTGTAAAGTGCCAGAAAAAAAGAAAAATCATGTGGTGTTTATAGCCTCTTTGAAAAGTACATGGGGTAATCTATTATTCAGGTAACTTCAAAGCCATATCAAAATATTTCTCTTAACCGCAGTCTACAAGCTGGTCAAGGATTATGTCCCTTTTTGCAATATCAAAAACACCTTTAAGATATAGAAAGGCCACAATAATGCTGGGGGAAAGGCGGGTGTACAGGGAGACAGTGTTGCGTGCTGTGTTGTGAAAAAAAAAAAAAAAAAAAAAAAAAAAAGAAAAAAAAAAAAAGGTCTGGCGAAGAGTCTGTCCCCAAGTTGTGGAACATAAGACGGATGAGGAGAATGCGCTCCAGCACTTTACTGAAACAAGACATGACGAAAATTGGTGAATTTGTCGGTGCCTGATTGACGAATGTGTATTATCATGCTACCTGATCAGGCTTTCTGTATATACCAATGTCGGAGTCAAAGATAGCAAAACTGGAGGAGGGGGTCACCTGGTGCCTTACGGAAAAGGCGGAAGACTAAGCATATAATGCCATCCTCACCCGGAACTATTGTTTTATTGCTTAGAAGAGCACGACTCAATTCGACCTTGGTCATAAGTACATCGTCCTCATCATCAGTACCTAGTAAAGCCACAGACGACGAAGAGAATGATGAGTTGACTGGGTAGAAAGTGCTTCCCATGTGTGTGCTGGAAAATTACAGACACTGGATTGTTGAGACCTGGCATCAACGAGATCCTGTGCATACTGGGCCAGACTGTAGTGAAGAGCACTAAGGGGCCTTCTTTTGTGCCACTTTGTTAATGAGGTTCTATATGGATCCCACACTCATTTGATGATGAATGCCGTTGGTGAACTTATGTCAGTCGTCAATGTAAGCACACTATCTTAGGGCAACTAAGGAAGCATTTGATTCCTGATATAAATCCATAAATATCAGGGTTAGGAGACCTCTGATAGGCAAGACCGTCTGCCTCTACCTGTCTTTCTGCGGCTCTGGTATATTTATTGAGAACCAAGAAGGTGCTCTCGTTTAGTAATTGATGTTCGACCTGCGCATATAGCGATAAAAAGAAGTCATGTAATTAGCTGACAAGAGAGGTGTAAAACTTTTCAGGAGGCCCATTATTAAAGTAGGGAAGGTGGTTATGAAGGAGACGTAGTTAGGACTACTTCAGAGTGATACAGATGCACATGCAATAGTAATTGAGGAAGGGGCTATCAGTATTGAACATAACAGGCTGAGAACAAGGTAGCCTGAGAAGGAGACTGGTATGGATGAACACCTGACATTGGTCAGAACTAGTCCAGACATTACGATATGATCAAGGTTACCTACCCGTGAGTGTGTAGCACCACCCATTTCCCAACGAGTAAGGTGATTGAGGCGAATAAACTCGATTAGTTGCTGTCCCATTACTATTTGCTGTGATAGAGAGATCACCTATGACAGGGGGTAGGGCATTCAGTTTTTCAAGAGCAGAGTAAACATTACATTACAAAGTCGTTGCGTCCCACCACCTAACGGTACTTCAACACGCTGGTATGTTGTGTCATTACCGGAAGTATGTGGCAGGCGATGTTCGACTATTAACTTTATGTAATTGATTACCCTATTTCTGATATGGTGAACGTAGGAAATATAGCCCCCCACCCTGAAGATGTCCAACAAAAGCTTCCTGAATAAATATAATATTCGGATGATAACGATTGATGCAAGCCTTGAGAGCAGCAATCTCCGCAAAAGTTATACCACATGTTTTCCAGATGATGTGAAGTTGTGCATAGCTGTCGAACATAACTTCTCCCCTTCTGGTGGCCAGCCGAGCTGGTGGGGCGGGGTAGGCTAGAAGAGGGCAGGGTGAGAGACAATCCATGGGAGGGGGTAGTGACTGATGCAATGGTAATCTGTTGGGTTCTCAATTGAGTCATTTGAGTGTAGAATTATAATTAGATAACTAGACTGTCATGTTGTTCCAAGACACAAGGGTATCGAATCGAGCCTCAGTACTATCTAATCAAGTCTTAATATTCCCGAAATGGGATGTAATGAAAGCAAACCGTGAGGTAAGGGGCTCTACAGTATCCCAAATTGTAGAAACCTGAGAGGAAGCATCAGCGGTGGATGTTGTTGGTGGTGGCGATGCTATTGCGCTCTGGTTTGTGGCTGGACGTGAGCGTTTGCCACAGCTAAGTATGTGACACTGTGGGCACTGCTATGTCTTCGTGTTGGCGGATGATGGTGAAACTGGCGATGATACCAGAGCAGAATCAACCACTGTGAGCGGTGAAGGTACGAACAAGAATCATGTTCACCGGCTCGACGGTGAAGTGGTATCGTTCTCGACCGCTAATTAAGCGACCCTCGAGTCCCACGCAGATCCGAATATTTGAGCATCGCTACACTACGAGCCGGCACTTCAACTCTGATGAGCAAGGAGTTTTGTGTTTTGCATGTGATTCACCATGGTCTTGGATCACGTGTTGGACTCGTGATCGACAGCTATTTCCCTCCCGGAAAAGAGCTCAGAGTTCATATATGACCGATGTATGGGTAATGCTGTGACCTTACACGCACACACACACCCAACTCACCGCCCACGAGAATTAGAATAACAACTCGCAGCGCAGCGATACTGAAATAATTTCAGCCCTAGCAGAGATTCGATCCCGGACCGCCGTAGTAGCGGCCGAGAACTCTAACCACTGCGCCACGAAGTGTGTGTGTGTGTGTGTGTGTGTGTGTGTGTGTGTGTGTGTGTGTGTGTGTGTGTGTGTGTGTGTGTGTGTGTGTGTGTGTGTTTATGTGTGTGTTTGTGTGTGTGTGTGTAAGGTCACAGCATTACCTGTAGATCGAGTTTTATATGAATACTGAGCTCTAACCCAGGAGGGATAGCTATCAGTCGTGAGTCCAACGCATTATCCAAGACCGTGGTGATACAAATCAAGGTAATCCAAAACCAGGCACACTTTCCAGTGGCAGAGCAGTTGCGTGATATGTGGCCAATGCCCCGGCATCTATAACATCATGGTTTTCCATCAGTCATTCTGCGTAGTTCACATGAAGGGAGACAAGGGAGATGTAGCGATGGGAGCTGCAGAATGAAGAAGGGTTTGTGAGTTCTTATCATTTATTTGATTAGGTCAGATACTGATTTTAGAAGAGTCCCGAAACCGTATAAATATTGCGTGGGAGGCCACAATTTTTCATAATTACCCCTAATTTCATTGGGTTGGATCAGGCCAGTAATTCAGCGTTTGGTCACTATGATCAGGCAGGTGTGGATTACGATTTGGCTTCATGTCGCGCTTCCTTTCTTAGTGAGCGCCACGGAGTCTATACAGAAGAAAGTTATGCACAGTATACACTCCTAGCAGTTCCTTGAATAATGTTGGGGC
>NC_134778.1:49676003-49678503 GCF_046742065.1 Oratosquilla oratoria | reverse complement strand
TATACTCTTCAAAATGGTATCGTAATTCCCAGCCCCTGTTCCTGTAGCACGGGATAAGAATATCGCCATGCATTCCCATACGTGTCGTAGAAGGCGACTGGAAAAGGTGAAGTGAGGCGATTTGGGATTCCCCCTTTCAATATCCTACCCCGATACACACACAAAGGAGTTAAGACCTGCTTTGACTCGGCCACTGGCATATGAATTGATTTTTATTCAGCTAAAGCGGGTCCTCGCCACCATTCAGGCTAGAGGTCGCCCCTAATCTGAATAAAACCTCCCAGCATCAGTCACAACAAAATCTATAATGCGCAGTGCAACCCATACAAGCACTAAAGGGTTATCATTTCCATGTGTTTGGCTTCTTTACTACATTCGCTTCGATGACGCATTTTATCGAGACTAGTCTGGCTAATACTAGAGGGTTTTATTCTTTTGTGCTAATACTGATAGCATCGTGCTACTTACTCATTCTGATTTAGCGAATGGGCACAGCATTGTGCTTCCCTGTGATATGATTTCGTGGGGGGGGGGGGCAGTGGTTCATGCGGTGTGGTGAGCGTGGTTAATGTGGTGCGGTGCAAGCGAGCAAAGCAGAGGTGACGGGGCAGATTTATTTCACCCGAGGCGCCGATCTGATTCGGTACTTCGTTTACCCCTTCAATACGGCAACGTTCTTCATGAGCTCTAGTCCTCGCCAAGGGTAGCTTTCCATTCAGACAAAAGGCGGATTCAAGGAAAATGGGGGTCTCGGTCGATCTAGAACCCATCTGTTCCAGGCGTGTCCCTCGGCCCAATACAGTCGTCTGGCGCGAACGAGGCCAAAGTAATTCAATTACGTTTACGTGGTGAAGGGACTGAGGTGGATGCCCGGTAACGTTGTAATGGAATCGGGACGTCAAGTTTGATGACCGTGGTGGAGGTGGTGGCGGTTGTGGTGGTTGTGACGGCGGTGATGATAGTGTTTGTGGCGGCGGAGGTGATGATGGTGTCGGTGGTAGTGGTGTTGGTGACCGCTGTAGTAGTAGTAGTGGTGTTGTTGTTGGTGGTGATGATTCGTGGTGGCGCATGTGACGGTGGTAGTGGTAACAACAGTGATGAAGTGATGGTGCTACTACCGATGAAGTAATGGTAGTGATGGTGATGGTGATGGGAATGATACTGGTAATGGTAATGGTGATGCTGATGGAGATAGTACTGGTGTTAGTGGTGATGATGATGGTTCTGGTAATGGAGTTGGTAGAAGTAACGGTGATGATGATGGTGGTTGTAGTTGTGAAGGTGACTTCTGTGACGTTTATGTAGATAAAGATGGTGATGTTAACTGTAGTGGAGGAGGTAAAAATCGTAATGTTAGAGGAAGGTGTGCAGGTGGTAATGATGGTAGTGGAGGTATTTGTAAAGAAGCGGAATTATCCGTGTAGTAGGTGACGGTAGTAAAGTATTTCCCATTTCGGCAAATTGCATTTCGGGAAACTCCCTTAGGTCAGGTATTGCACAAAATTCACTATGTTTAGGTTTAGATTAGATAAATCTGTTACATTAGATTATATTAGGTCTATCAGCGAAGATTACAGTAGATTAGATAAGAATATGTTAGATCAGATTACACTAGATTAAGTTAGGTTAAGTCAGGTTGGATAAGATAAGGTTAGGTTAAGATTAGGTAACGTTGGGTAATGTTAAAGTTAGATGAAGTTAGGTTAGGTTGATTCAAGTTTGATGGTTTGCTGAAATGGGAATTTGGCAAAACTGTTTAGCGCAAAGCAATTTGGCTAAATGGTAATGATTCTTTAGATTCAGGCTGCCGCAGTGTCTTTTTTCAGCTGAGAGAAATTCGCGCTGTAAGAGTTGCAATTCATCTCAATTAACCCGTGGACTACATCGATCGACCTTACATATATATATTTTGTTGCAGCACAACAATTCTATTCAGCTGAGAAAATCTTTCCTCTGCCATTTAAGGGTAAAAGCAATAAGTATCCCCATACAATACAGTCTCAGTGTGCTACATATCCCACCGCAGCACTGCATTAAGACACAATAGAAACTCCTACACATCATAACTTTAGTTTGTATATCACCAAACCAAGTTTAATACACTTTACGATTTCCGCACCACAAGATAACTATGTCACAATTTACCACAATCTTATCACAGAGTACAACTCACCATGCCACAAGCTTATTCCACAATATTACACTCGGCATCAAAGCCTCACAAAAATAACAATAACAGTAATGAAATACTTTAAGATATTATACTGAAAAAAAGAAAGATAAGAGAAAAGAAAAACAAGACTCTACTACTTCAAGACATCATAAGCTTACTACACTCTACTCCATGTAACATATTAGTTTATCATACTATATTCTACCACAACACTCTTGTAACATGCTCATCACCATACAAATTGTTACACTATAAAATACTGCCACATAAATTTACTGCACAATACACATCACCCAATTCGAATTTATTTACTAGACAATTTTCACA
>NC_134778.1:49658503-49666003 GCF_046742065.1 Oratosquilla oratoria | reverse complement strand
CATCACCGTCCCGAATTTTCTCTTCACTTCCACAACGTTTCATCCTCACCTCCACTTGTCCACGTAGTGACCTCTCTTCCATGCACATCCAGAGAAGTCTACCCATTTCCATGTCCTTCCATCTCTACCTCCAATCGACGTCTAACTTTATTTCCTGGAGAGACTGATAATAGTGGGTATTGTGGTACAGAGAAATCTTAGGCACAGGCAGGTGACCAAACGTCAGAACCTTGGGACCACATGTCCGGGTGGAAGTGAGTATGTTGACAGGTTTTCGTGGCAAGCAGTAGGGAGTGTGGTAGGATTTTTTTTTACGCCTGTTGCCAACAACCAGACGTTTCGAAAAGGCACAACTCAGTCTTCTGTTCCTCGTTTACTGTTCACAACACAGTGAATTTCTGAAAACATTTTCCATTTTGAATAGTTTTTTTCCACTTCACAAATCAACCTTCACAGTCTTCGTAGTGTATGCTAACATACGCCTCCTTCTCCTCTTCCTTTTTCTCCTCCTACTCCTCCTCCTCCTTCCCTTCAGTTTCCTCTTCGTCCTCCAAACCTCTTCCTCCTCCTCCTTCTCTTCCTCCTTCCTCTTTTCCTCCTCTCCCTCTCTCTCCCCTTACTATCCCTCCTATCTTCTTTCTCTTCACCTCCGTGCTCCCGTTCTGTCCTAGTCTTTTATCTACTCTTTTTGGCTACAAAACATAAAATTATCCTCTTCCTACTGTTTATTTCCCTACATCTTAGCACTTCAGACACCCACCGCCCCAATCCTCCAGACGACCGTTAGGCCCATATCGACAGATCATGTGAGATCGTATATTTCTCGTTGGAAAGCAACCGAATGTCATTCTTAGATTTTTCCTGTATAGTTAATAAAATTCCCTGTTATGTTATATCATTATAATCACTTTAAATTTTGTGATCATACTTGTAGTTTGTGTTTCTGTATTTTCCGATTTTTTTCCTGAAGATGTCTCTATGTAAACAAAACCTTGAGTGAGATATTAAATGAATCAATTTTTGGTGAACTCGTCTTTGCTCATCCCCCGAATGACCGAATCCTTATCAGAAACCTAGAAAATACTAATGAGAAAACTATCAACTGCCAGAATATTGTCGATTTCAATACTACTTGTACATATACTCGTATGTATACCACATCTAGCACTTACCTATATTATCTCTATTTTCTTTATTTTATCTTTTCATATGTTTTGTTCATTTAATTCTTATTTTTCTCTTTTCCATCTCCATTACTCTATTTTTAGTTTTTTGTTGTTTTTTTTCTTTTAACTGTATCCTTATTTTCTTCCATTTACATTTTCCTAATCCCCTTCCTCTTATTTTTCAATTTCCTTGAAAATATTTCCATTACCTTTCATCTTATCTCGTTCACATCTGCTATTTTGTCTTATTTGTTGTTCCTTTTTTATTTCATTTCCTTCGCCTAGATATTTCTATCTTATCCTCTCCATCGGGCACTGTTCATTCGGGCAGATGTCCGTCGGGAAGATGTCCGTCGGGCATGTGGCCGTCGGGCACTTGTCAGTCGGGCACTTGTCCTGATACCACTTAATATGTTCTACGACCCCTTTTGACCCTAGTATTACTTACTTTTACAAATACCTCTTTCTTTCATTTGTCCCCTTCCCACTCTTCCTTCCATTTCTTTCTTTTCTTCTCTACTATTTTCATTTCCTCCTTTCTATCATTGCCTCCACAACTGAATTCCACCTCTCTCTTCTCCTCACCTTTCACCTCACTGTCTCTATCTTCTCCTTTCCTCTCGTCTCCTGTCTTCCCTGTCTTCCTCTCCTGCCTTCCCCTTCCCTATTCTCCCTTACTCCATCCCCTTGTGCCTTCCCCAAGGTGTAAATATACTCTTCGTTCAGACGAATGTGGAGTCACCAAGTAAAGGGAGTTTGAGGGGATAGGGTCTTGCCTCTTGGAAAGGGGAAATTGATGACGAAGGACAAGGGAGAGATGACTGGGAAGAAAAAGGAAGAGAGGGACGTAGGGAGTAGACAAAATAAGAGGATGGTGATATTAGAACAGAAGAAGAAGGGAAACATGAAAGGGAGGGATGGGGAAGAGGAGGAGAAGAGGAATGGGAGTGTAAGAGGGATGGAAAAAGGAAAAGGAATAGAAAAGGAAATGTGAAAGAAAAGAGAACAGAGAAGGGGAAATGAAGGGATTGTGGAAAAGGAGGAGAGAAGAAGAAGGAGAAGGAGAAGAAAAAAGGATAGGGGAAAGAGGAAATGAGAAGGGCAACGGGAAGGGCAAACGCAAAGGGAAGGAAACGGGAAAAGGAAGACGATTAGGGAAAGTAAAGAGGAAGTGGAACGGAGGTGAAAGAAACTGATAGGGAGGATCGAGGGGAAAAGAAAAGAGACGAAGAAAAATGAAAAAAAAATGACAAAGAAACAGGAACAGGGAGGTAAATGAAAAGAAGGGGACGGGGAGAATGGAAAGAGGAAGGGAAAGAGGAAAGAGAATAAAGAAGAGAAGGAGATCCCCCAAAAAGTTAAAGAGGGAGGGAAAGGGAAAGTGGAAGAAAAAGTGGTGGGAGAGGAAAAAGAACGGTATAAATAAATGGAAAACAATGATTAAAGGGAAAGGGAAAAGAGAAAGAAAAAATGAGAAAAGAGGGAAAGGATAGGGAAGGGTAAGGCGAGAGAGACAGAAAGAAAGGGAAAGGGACGCTCGGTACATGAATAAAGGGGAAAATATAGGTGTGAAAGAAAAAGAAAACAATTGCCCACAGAAGTAAGAAGACAGAGAAGGAGAGGAAAAGGATGTGATACTGACAGAAAACGGATTAATGGTAACCAATGAATATGGAACAAGGAAAGATAGGCCGAGATGGATAGAAAGGATGATTAAGTGGATGGTTCCAAAGATTTGAATCCGTCCTCTTCCGACTTCGAGCTTCAAAGAGAACAACAAATGTGATAGGAGAATAGGAGGAAGAGAGAAAGAGGGGTCGAAGGAGAAAATAGTACACAGGTGTAAGCATACACACATTTGTACATACATATTACAAAAAAAAATGGCAAATAAATAAGACGAGTGGTCCATAAGTTTTCGTCTCCTTAGGCATCTTTAGAGCTAATAGAAACACTTGAGATAAGCAGACAATATAAGTTCAGGGAAAGGAAGAAAGAAAGAAACTCAGAGAGATCACACACAGCCCTTATTTAACCCAAGTTATCATAGGAAATGCCATCTGAAAAAGGTCACACATAAGAAAAGAACATCAGTGAATTGTGATACAATATTTATCTGCAACAATCATGACTATAAGGCGCCAGATAGGCTTCGGGCATCGATTGAAGAATCTCTTCTGGAAAGAGTCTTCTGAACACCTGGAAGAACCTAAAATCGAAGGCCATTTCCAAGATTTACATATACGTTTCCTTGTCTATTTGTCTTCATCCACTCTTTTTCATAGAAGGAAGGGTAGTGAGTGGTGGGATGAGGAAGCAAAGAAGGGTGTAGACGAGAAGAAACAGGCATTCATAGATTGGCTACAAAATAGGACAAAGGAATCGTATGAGAGGTACAAAGTAAAGAGAAGGGAAGTTAAGCATAAGATAAAGGAAGCAAAGAGGAGACCAGATGTGAAATGGGGTAAGAGTATGACAGAAAATTTTGAAAGTAATAAAAAGATGTTTTGGAAAGAAATTAAGAGAGGAAGAGGAGGCGAATCAAATAGAGAAGAAAAGGTAAAAGGTGCAGATGGAGAGATGATAATGGAAGAGAAGGCAGGGAGAAGAAGGTGGGCAGAGTATTTTAGGGAGCTGCTAAATGTGAAGAAGGATAGGGAGGGAAAGGTAGTTGCAGTGGGAAGCGCAAAGAAAATGACCGTGATGAGTGAGGAAAATGGAGGAGAAATAGGGAAAGATGAAGTGAAAGCAGCTGTTAAGATAATGAGAGCAGGTAAGGCACCTGGGTTGGATGGATGCCATAAAGAATGTCTGAAGAAAGGAGGTACAGTTATGGTGGACTGGCTGGTGAGGTTATCTAATGTCTGTTTAAGAGAGGGTAGAGTGCCGGAGGACTGGAGGAGTGCCTGTATAGTTCCGCTTTACAAGGGAAAGGGGAACAAGTGTGAGTATAGTAGTTTCAGAGGGATCAGCTTGTTGAGTGTAGTTGGGAAGGCTTATGGGAGGGTCTTGATTGAGAGGATTAGGAGAGGAACAGAGGGAGTAATTGGTGAGGAACAGTGTGGATTTAGGACAGGTAGGGGTTGTGTAGATCAGATTTTTGTGGTAAGACAGATATGTGAGAAAGCTATAGGAAAAGGTAAGGATGTTTTTTAGGCTTTTATGGATCTGGAAAAGGCTTACGACAGGGTAGACAAGAAGGCACTGTGGGAGGTACTGCAGATATATGGGATAGGATTAAAGATGTTAAGAGCAGTCAAGAGTTTTTACGAGAGTAGTAGAGCTTGTGTTAGGATTAGAAATGGAGAGAGTGAATGGTTTGAGGTAAAGGTGGAACTTCGTCAGGGATGTGTTATGTCGCCCTGGCTGTTCAATCTATACATGGATGGGGTGGTGCGAGAGGTGAATGCAGGGGTAGTGGGTCAGGGGATGGAGATGGTTAAAGAAAATGAAGAAAAGTGGGAAATAAGACAGTTGTTGTTTGCTGATGACACTGCGCTTGTAGCAGGATCAGAGGAGGGATTGAGGAAGTTAGTGACAGAGTTTGAGAAGGTGTGTGAAAGAAGGAAGATGAAGATTAATGTGGGCAAATGTAAGGTGATGAGATGTACAAGGAGAGAGAGTGACAGCAGGCTGGAAGTGAGCATTAAGGGTGAGAGACTGGAGGAAGTGGATAGTTTTAGATACTTGGGTGCGAATGTGGCAGGAAAGGGAGGAGTGGGGGTGGAGGTAGAATGTAGATTGAGAGAAGCAAGTATGCCTTGGTGGATTAAAAAGTGTAATGAGAAATAGACACATGGGAATGGATGCTAAGAGGAGGTTATATGAAGGAGTGATTGTGCCAAGAGCATTGTACGGGGCAGAAACATGGAACATAAGAGAGAAAAAGAAAAGGAGTTTGAATGTGTTTGAGATGAAATGTCGAAGAAGTATGATAGGGGTTACTAGGCTAGATAGAGTGAGAAATGAGGAGGTGAGGAGGAGAACAGGGGTGGAAAGGTAGTTGGGAGATAGGGCTGATGGAAGAGTATTAGGATGGTTTGGACACAAGGAAAGAATGAGTGAAGAAAGATTAGTAAAAGAGGTGTGAAAAGCAGAGGTGGAAGGAATGAATATGAGGGTACGTCCTAGGATGAAATGGATGGATGGGGTGAAAGGGGCATTACATAAGAAAGGAATGTCTATTGAGGAAGGAAGGGAGAGGACAGAAGATAGGGGTGAATGGAGAAGGGTTGTGTATGGATGATGCTGTGATGCATGAGGGTGGGTGGGTGGTGGATGGGGGTGAGGAAGTATTTATGAGAAAAAATTTGACCCAGCCCGAAGGGATTTCTCCCCGTCTTCTCCTTTTCTGCATGAAGGGACGGAGAGGGGGGGGGGTCGCCGAATTTATGAAGCGACCTTGCTGTGTATGTGATGTGTCTTGCGACACTGCTTCTGACCCAGGGCAGTGGACAGGATGCAGGGATGACCCGTCATCCAGGAGGTGTCAAGATAAGAGGGAGGGAGGAGGGTGGAGGGGAGTGGAATATGTAGGGAATGGAATGGGTGGGAGTGGTTTCTATGCCTTTTTCTTTTTGGCTACCCCCCGTGTAAGGGGAAAAAAGCCTTTGGTATATCTATGTATGTATTTTTATCATCTCCCTCCTACTGTCTTTTTTCTTAGTATTATCTTCATCTCGTTCTTTGCCTTCCTGTTCTTCTGATGATATAGCTGTTACTTTTCCTTCCTCCTTCCTCTTTTCCTTCTGAGTCAGTTGTATGAAATCATCAAACTAAAGTAGGGACAAACACATGCACTACGCAACCGTATTGCATGAGCTTACCAATTCAAAATTTGGAAGAACGGTAGGGATACAGAAAGCTATGTGAAAAGGCCTGGGTAATGGAGCGATACTTTTCTTTATCACTTAGACTCCCTTCATGAGCCTACTTCCAACTGAAGTTGGGTGATTTCATTTAACGCGTCACTCGACATCATTTAGTTTCCCTTCTTCAGCCCGGAAAGAAATGTTGAAAACCATCAAAGATTATGCAGTGCCTCCCCCTGGATCTGCCCCTTATATTAAATAAAATTCAATTTTAAAAATTATTGGGCACATTTCAATTTGTTGATTTCTTATTATTTCGATAGACTTGTCGGCTAATGCCACTTTCATTCATTAAGAAAAAATACCCCAAAATAATTTGTAGTGATATCTAATATAGTTTTCTTAAAATACTAACGCATAAAGATATTCTATTGCACAGTAAACTAACCTAGGAAAGAATAATTGGTAAAATAGAATAAAAATAAATATAACTACTATTGCAATTTACGAAAAAAAGAAGGTAGCTTGTGACGAAAGGGAGACAGAGACAGGGGGAAGGATTATTGAGGTGAAGGAGAATCTTCCACCAAGGGAGATTCTGTAGTGTTAGATTACTACACAATGGTTACGTTAGTGAGAGAAAGGAATTATTCGAACATCATTTCTCTCTGGACTGTTTATTGAAAATATAATGCGAGGTATACTCGATTAAATCCGCTGTCTTGGTTGTGGAACACAATTCTCTATGCAAGAAGGACAGAATACACATTTAAGAGCACCACAAATACGTTTGCTTACGTATTACAATTTAAACGTAATGGAATAACAGTGCTAATATTTACAGACATTTACACATAGATATGAGAGACGTAACAATATTAATGATGTTTATTTCCATAATGCAAGTTTAAGCGGGGTGACAATATTAATAGAGAAATTGAATTATGGTGCGCAAATTCTAGAGAGAACGAAGCTTCAAGATATGACCTTGCTACAATTCCTCTTTACTCGCTGCTATAATAGTCTTGACTGACTCACTAGCTTTAATTTTTTTTAGAAACATTGCCCCAACTGGCACTTTCTTTAGAATCCCTTTTCATTAGAAAGCTGTCTAGAGACAGCTTATTATTTAATATTTACCTGTTTGTTTATCATTTAACTATACCTATGCATTTATCTATGTATTTTATTTATTATTTTCATTATTATAGTTTTTATTTATTCATTTATTTGTTTATCATTATTATGATTAATTTCGCATCCAACCTAGATATGGACCAAAAGGTTTCCTGTCGGCATGCTCCGCCTTTGTAATCCTTTGTAATTTGTTCTTGTCTACGCTCCAAAAATTGGCGAAAATGCGACACAACATTATTATTAAGTAAATTTGTAGCGTGCATAGCTATTGCCTTATTAGGGTGATACTTCTCAATAAAACAGTTTCCCATGCTTTAATCATCTCCCTTATTGCACTGAAAGGTCATTGCTCTGCTGGGGCTGTTACCTATTCCTCCCCTGATGAA
>NC_134778.1:49626003-49631003 GCF_046742065.1 Oratosquilla oratoria | reverse complement strand
TCACGTGCTTCTGTTTTTGTTTTTGTTTTTTTCATCTTCTTTTTGTTTTGGAACTTTGTATTAAATTCCTACCCTACTTTACATCTGCCCTTCTCTTTGTCTCCCTCACCTTGCGTTTTGCTTCTTTTATATCGTACTTCTCACATGCTTCTCCAGTTCTTCCTTGCATCCAGTCCTCATACACTCGCATCTTGTCATCCATCACTGCCTTTATCTCTTCATACCAGTTCGCTGCCTCTCCACCTGTTCCATCCCATTCTTCTCGTCCCATGTTCCATCTCCCAGCACTTCATCACTTACTCGTTCTAACATATATTCATTTTTCACTACTGTTTTCTCTTTATCCCCAACCACCTCCCACACTTTTCAATTTCTGATATTCTTTTCTTTTATTCTTCTATTATTATCATCATTGTCCTAATTTATTTTCATTTACTTGCGGAATTTCTCTACCTCACTCTCTCTTCCTTCTTCACTTTCACCCAATAAAAAAAAAAAATAAATAAATAAAAATCTGACAAACTCCCACTCTCTCCCTTGAAATCATTAACTCCTTTAATGATAATGCCCTCTTTAAAAGTAAACAATATTTCTCGTGTATATGTTTTCATGATTTATTGCGTATGTCATATCAATTTCGATTTATATGAGTTTGAATATGAATTTTACAAGATATCTACAGCAGACTAGATATCATCCATGCATACAAAAAGGCTTCCTCCCCCTGCTAAGGTGGTGGCTGAGTCAAAGCATATACCCACCCCATACTCACTCAAAACCCAATTATCACCACTATCCATGTTGGCACCTCATGGATGAAGAGACATTCCTGCTTCCCGCCACATCGCTAGTCGGGAGACCGAAAGATACAGCACCATCACAGCAGGGGCCGAAATCGAATCTGGTCAGTCTTTACCATTTCATACTATGACGATCTACACCACCTCCCTTCTCCATATCTATTGTAAACATTACAAAGTAGACAAGAACATCCTTTCGGGCCGCGTTATTTTTTCATACAATTATAACCATTTTTGAACTCACTCCTATCTTTTTGCATCCTTTGAAATTGTTAGTGATAATATACAGCAATAGAGGGTACAAGATGAACTGAAGAAACTTATTTGAGAAATATTTGGTCAAATTAGACCCGCAACACCTACGATGAGTAAATTGAATTTTCGCTCTACTTACAAATTCGTACCCAATTAAGAGAGAGAGAGAAAAAAAAAATTCTGGCAAGCTGCGATACCAAATATACTTTTGAGTTCTTGACTCCTGTGTTGGATTTCCACATCATTACCAGTGTCTGCCACTTACTCTGACTGACCAATTAAACATATTTAACAAAGGCGGTACTTTCAATCACAGTAAAATTCCGTTTGGTTCAAGGCAGTACTTTCAATCACAGTAAAATTCCGTTCTGAGCTCTACAGACTTCTACATTATTCAGAGAAGAACTTAAAAATCTCAAATCTTGTCATAGGTGATGAAAAAAAAACATTCAAATTTTATTTTGCAGATTTCCAACTACAAGAACACCCAAGAACGCTTTCAACATTTATTTGAAAGTAAAAGCAAAAGCATCAAGCTTGGCTTCCAGTTTTGGAGGACCATGTTCTAATTAAACACGGCATATATCGCAGACCTTACTTTACTTCAAAGACATTATTCAGCTGCAGGTTGGATCCCAGCTTAATAGGGGGCATCACCCTCTCAGCTGAATATCGACTTTAATCATCTTAAGAGAGAAATGGCTAGCATGAAGACAAGGATCTGGCGCTTGCTACGAATAAGTACGAGGTACATGACACTATCGAAGGCCATTTTTGGTTCTCCTTAGAAGAAAAAAAGTACAAGTATCTAACCATATTTCATGTACAAGGGGAGGAGAAGGAGGAGGAGAAGGAAATGGAGGAGAAGGAGAAGGAAGAAGAGATGTAAAAGGTAATGTAGTAGGTGCGGGAGGCAAGAGAGGAGGAATTATGAGGAATTGTGATTTTGACTAAGAAAACATATAAGAACTGGTCTGCAGTACGGCAAGTCCACAGGAAGTTTCTTCTCTCTCTCTCTCTCTCTCTCTCTCTCTCTCTCTCTCTCTCTCTCTCTCTCTCTCTCTCTCTCTCTCTCTAACACACGCGCGCGCGCGCGCCCATAACTCACTCAAACTCGAGTTTTTGGATAAAATCACATAAGTACGTACCGCAATAAAGCACACGTACGTTCACAACCACTCACATGCACACACACACACACACACACACACACACACACACACACACACACACACACACACACACACACACACACACACACACACACACACACACACACACACACACACACACACACACACACACACACACACACACACACACACACACACACACACACACACGACTTGATGGCGCAGTGGTAGAGTTCCCGGCCGCCACTACGGCGGTCCGGGTTGGAATCCTACTCAGGGCTGAAATAATTTCAGTATCGCTGCGCTGCGAGTCGTTACTCTAACTCTCGTAGGCGGAGAGTTGGGTGTGTGTGTGTGCGTGTAAGGTCACAACATTACTCATAGATCGGTCATATATGCGCCCTGAGGTCTTTTTCGGAGGGAAATAACTGTCGATCACGAGTCCAACATGTGACCCAAGACCATGGTGAATCACACACACACAGTGCTAAAAAATGCGATAAAACAGGAGAACTAACACATAGGCTTATGACCAAAGTTATTTACTGGCAAGTCATTGCAATTAGACAAAAGAGACAAAACTGCCATTGGAACATTAAAACCCTGTTGCTGAGTATAACTACCTTACCATTGCAAACACAACTGAGTTGAATCAGACGTTTTGGGATTTTTGTGACACAAAACAATACGCGGACGGGAGCATTTGCGCATATATGTACATGTAGGTGTACATAAACACACACGTACACACAGTACAGTTCATTCTCATCCTCCTCTTTACTCCACCTCCCTCCTGTTACTCGTATACTTGTTTCTTTCCCTCTTCAACCTACCGATGTCCTTCCTGCACCACCCACACCTTCCCGTCCCTCTCCTCGTCCCACCCCCTCCTACCATTGCTCCTCACCCCACTTCTATCCCTCCTCTTTCCTTCCCCCTTTAATCAAGACACTATCTACGTTTTCGATAAGAAACGAAAGGCAAACATAATAATCCGTGCAGTTTCTTTGCTTACATAACTCACCTAACAAAACAACGGCAACTTAACACACAAACCGAACAATTAACCAGGAGGTAGTTTGGCAACATGGAAGTAGGTAAGAAAAACACAAATGATATACCAATGACCTTGGTATTAGCTAGGCTAATGGCCTGAAAACAGCTCATCAAGGTCACGTGCAAGCATGAAAACAGGAAATTTTCACATCTAATGGAAAGTACACAACCTAACCACACAATGACCCCTTGCCTAAGCAGACTCGGTAACGGTTCGTACCACGGAAGAAATTCCCAAGCGCATTCCACCTTCAGGGCATAGACCTAACTGTGCCTTACTGCATTGCTTCTGACTCAGGGCAGTGGGCAGTATACAAGGATGACCCGTCATCCATGAGGAGCTAAGATGAGAGGGAAGAAAGGGTGGTGGATGGGAGTGGAATGTCTTGGTCATCTCCCTTGCAATGATGAAATAATCCTTGGTGTATAAATAGATAGGCATACATACGTACATTTACATATCCTTACATCCATACAACCATATATACCTATGGACGAGGTGAGCATGAGGTTAATAGAAAAAAAAGTACGGAAAGGAGAAAGCATATAAATGAAGAGAAAATTAGGACAAAGTAAGGTAAAAGATATTAGGAAAGGAAAAGGGAAAGAGAGGGAGGGGTAGACGTGATGAAAAGGAAATGATACAAAGAAGGGAAGTGAAGGAAAGAAAGGTATTAAAAAGGGTGGAGATGAAGAATCAGGATAATGGTAAACGAATTACGAAAAATGAGAAAGTAGAATAAAAGTAATGGAAGAGAATATTAGCGAGGCGTGAGGAAGGTGTAAATGAGCAAGGCCGAATAAGAGACAACGGGTAAAAATTATGGAAACTGGAAGAGCGGGGAAATTATTCTGCCATGTCTTCCCGGGATGGATAATGTGGCATCGTCCTGTGCAGAGGTATATTTTAATTAATGTACAGCATTTCACCATCTCATCGAAGACACAGTGGACAATTAAAGGGCAATCCTGGAAAGGGATGAGGTTCCTCTCACATTATCGGAACGAATAGGCTACAGGGAGAAGAAGGAAGAGGAGTGGGAAGAGAGGAAGACGAAAAGGGAAGGGAAGGGAAAACAGATCAAGAAAACAATCCTCCGGTGAAGACAAGGAAAGGAGATGGGAGGGAGGAGATATGGTCATGGAAATTTAGATGAGGAAGACAGAAGACGAACAATACAGGGGAAAGGGAGACTGGAACGAGGATGGGAATAAACGGGAAGAGGGGAAAGAAAGACAGGCGAGGGGGGGAAGGAGACATAAATAAACGGGGCAGAGAGACAGAAGAGAAGAATTAGGCCAAGAGGAAGGTAAAAATATAAGAAGAGGGCAAGAAAAAGAAAGAAGTACATAAACAGAACAATTAAACGAATAAAGAAGATACTTATATACCAATGGCGAGGACATGAAGCGAAAGAAGTGAGAGTAATGACTTAAACAGTGTTGCTGTTGTTCCAGCTGTCAGTTTATCCTTCCACTGTTGTCCACGACTTATATATCTGTTTTTGTTGTCATCAGGCGATTCTGTTCGGTTGAGAGAATCCCCCTTCGAAGGTGGTAAAATGTATCAATAAGAATGCTGACAGACAACATATACGAGTATGACAAAACCGCTAAAAACAAAGAATCTACAATATGCAAACACACGCAAACAAAAAAGAAAACTGAACAAAAACGAGAGATCAAAACTGAGAACGATTATTCAGAGAGGAAAATCCAAATTACAGAGACTTAATTTTCTCTTCTTCTTCTTCTT
>NC_134778.1:49608503-49618503 GCF_046742065.1 Oratosquilla oratoria | reverse complement strand
GTGTGTGTGTGTGTGTGTGTGTGTGTGTGTGTGTGTGTGTATGTGTGTGTGTGTCTGTTTGTGTCCAAAACCCTAGGAGGAGTTCGTGAACAGACAAACAGTCGGACAGACAGACAGGCAAATGAAAGATAGTTACCCAAGTACCTTCGATTATAAGGTTTCAGAATATATATGAGTATAGGGGTGTATCTGTAAAAACCTAGGAGGAGTTCGTGAATAATCTTTAACCTAACCATTGTAGTGGATTGTTAACACTATATGGTGAACGGTACTCGGCCGAGAAGAATTGAAACAAACATCAAGGTACTGGCCCGTCCGCGATAATATCAAATGAAAATAACCAATATTTCAACATTTGCAAAGTTTATATAATAATTTTACATTTACGTGCTTTCTCCTTACAAAGGCTGGCAACATTAATTTCACAAATATAAATAATATCTATGGACACATACAATGGTTTGTTTACTCATAGCAATTTTTGTCACAAAAATGCTATGGACATTAAGGGGACACTACAGTAGTGGCGTGTTACCACACCATACCCCACCTAACTTTAACCCTTACCCCTAACCATTTTTTTGTTTTTTGTTTTTTTGGGGGGAGGATGAAATATAATTATCCAAGTACCTGGAGTGACAGGGTATCAGAATATATATGGTTATCTCCAAAACCCTAGGAGTTCGTGAACAAAATGGCAAAGGCTACTACTTTGCTAAAGTAGATTATAGGGATCTATCTGCAAAAGCTTAGGAGTTTGTGAATAATCTTTACCTAACCATTGTAACACTACATGGTGAACGGTACTCGGCCGTAAGAGAAGAATTGAAACAAACTTTTAACATATTTGTACTGGCCCGCCCGCCATAATATCAAATAAAGATAATCAATATTTTAACATTTGGTAAAATTATACAATCATTTTACATTTACGTGTTTTATCCTTACAAAGGCTATCATAGTTTGTGGCAACATTAATTTCACAAATATAAATAGTATTTATGGACACATACAATGGTTTGTTTAATCATAGTAATTTTTGTTACAAAAATGCTAGGGACATTAAGGGGAAACTACAGTAGTGGTGGCGTGTTACCACATCATACCCCCACCTAACTTTAACTCAACCCTAAAAAAAAAAAAATAATAATAATAATAATAATAAAAAAAATAAAATAAAAAAAGGAAATATAGTTATCCAAGTACCTGGAGTGACAGGGTATCAGAATATATATGATTATGGGGGTCTATCTCCAAAACCCTAAGAGGAGTTCGTGAACAAACAAACAGACAGACAGACAGAGGCTACTACTTAATTATAGTAGATAAATACTGTATGTACATACAAATTAGGATTTGCCCTCCCATAGCCACTCCCACCACCGAGTTCAACGAGTGAAGAGCTTTCGGTATACATATCTAACCCAGCGATCGTGGGAGAGTATACGCACCCACCACTTTGGCAATGGAGGTGAAGTAAGAGACAATCAATCGCGGGCCGCGCGGTGTCGGATTAGGTGGTAGTTGACTAACTTAGGTCATGCACTAACTCAAAGGTTCAGGCCAGGCAGCCCAGCTGATTTGATTTCTGAGACAGGAAGGGCCACCAGTCCTAGAAGATGAAAGAGACGTGTTACAAACACCAGTGAGGGAGGCTCAATGCAACCACAACACTGGGATATGAATCAGCTTCTGGGACTCCCATCTCTAGGCTCTGGAGGGATACTACGCACGGCAGACACGAGGGTTAGTGACTCATCCATTGACCCATGAAGAGATTTTTTTTTTTTTTTTTTTTTTTTTTTAAGTCCATTGACCAATGATAAGCTCGTCTGCCTTTTTTTTTTGGGGGGGGGGGATGCAACGCACCTTCCTCACTGGCAGCTAACCAGTGGGGGAACCGGTTTATTCGCCGACAACTCGACCATGTGGCAGGTAATAATGGATCACATGGTACCAGTAGAATGACAACTACCTCACTTGACTTGTATTTTTTTTTCCACAGCGTGGAAAAACAACCACTTACTTAATACTCTTTACTGTGGCTAACGTGATTTGTTTTTACTCAGCCGGGGGAAAGGTTTTATGAGTAATGGGATCTCGATCGAATGGAAGCTGTCTGACCACACTAACCACGGACCACTATTAGATAATGAATAAGGGCAACGAGTACAATTGAGTAATGTAAATTGAATGGACGCTGTACCAATGTCTCATGGGCACAAATTAATGGAAATGGAGATATTAATATTGATAGAGTAGAATATAATCTTCTAATTAATGAAAAGTTGTCTTTAAGAGAATTTCTAGCAAAAGCGAAAAAGATGCAAATATACCTTATGAGGACGAGATTGGATGTAGCGAGTAATGGAGCAGAAAACGGCTTTAGGTTGCACAGCTAGAAGATCAATCGTAGATATACATTGATTAATTGATAGGAAAATTGATAGTAAATAAATGAATGAATAAACAAATAGATAAATATATCAATCAACTAATTAATTAAAAACAAATAAAACATATATGAATAGATAAATAGATAAATAAATTTATAAATAAATAAATAAATTAGTGAATAGAGAAATAAATAAGCAAAAAGCTAAACAAATAAATAAATGAAATACGTTAAAGTAGAACAAAGGGAGGAGAGATTATTTCAGGAGCCATTATTTCAGAAGCCATTCAGCTGACTGAAAAGCCAGGGAGAGTGGCAGACATGGAAAGCCATTGGCGATCCAATCCAAGCATCTAGTAGCGACGGGAGTTCGTAGACAAACGCACCACAGAAGAACATTATACCGTTAATGGGAAGAAAAATAGGGTGAAAAGGAGGGAGATGATGTTGACAATAGAAGAATGCGGGAAACTGAAAGATGGGAGAAAAGCGCGAGACAAGGAAGTAATGAGGAGAAAAATGAGTGAGAAAGAGAGAAATGTAAAGGATGATGAAAGGGACGAAATAAAAAGGAAAAGAGGGGAAGAGAGAAAAATGAAAATTCCAAAACCAGAAAAATACAAAATAAAAATAGTACCAGAAGTAAAAGGAGGAAAAAGAGGGGGAAATTAGATAAAACAAAAAGTGAAATAGGAAAACATAAAAGAAAAATGTAGAGGGAAAAGAACGAATGAGAAAAGAAGGACAATGAAGGTGGGGAGAAGGAAGGGTCGGAAAAAAAGAAAGAGGAGGAAGAATCGGGGTAGGAGGACGAGGACGAGGAGGAGGAAGAGGAAGAGAAGAAGGAGGAGGAGGAGAAGGAGGAGGAAGATGTGGCTGAGAAGGAAAAACAAAGAAGAATGGAGGGTGTGGTTAGGAAAGCAGAAAAAGAAAGCAAACGAAGGTGGTGGTGGTACACAATACACAAAGTAAGACAAGGAGAAAGAAGAAAAAATGTAGGGAAATTTTAGCGCGAGACACACTGGGAAGCACTGAGCGGTGCCCAAAACCTTCGCTTCTGCTCTGTGCACTCCAAAAGGTAGAGTTGGTGGCTGTTAGGAATCGAACTAGAGTCTATGGAGGTCGGGGCGAGAGCGAACCCCAAGGAAGAGAAGATGCAAGAACATATTGCAACTGCTGTCTGTCACGCCCTTGATCATGATTGCTGTTATATTTTTCCTACTTCTACTCCTCGTCTTCCTTCTCAATAGCTACAAAGATTCCCCAACTCATTATTTGCAAAACATCACAATCCCCAGTACTAATCCGCAACCCAAAATTACTACAACTTTCAATGAAACCTTCACAGCCATTGCCAACATGATCTCCTCCTACTCCACCTTCACCCTCTTCTTCTCTTTCTCTTCCTCCTCCTTTTTTCTTCCTCCTCTTGTCTTAATAGTGTCTAAATCCTTAATTAAGCCCTTTCAGTTCCCTCGCTCGACCTCTTCCTCTTTCTGCACGCTCCTTTTGTCATGTATTCTATATAGATATAGTATAAATGTGTGCGTGTGTGTGTGTGTGTGTGTGTGTGTGTGTGTGTGTGTGTGTGTGTGTGTGTGTGTGTGTGTGTACGCGCGTGCACGTTTTATCATACTTGTATAAATAAGCAGTAAACATGTAAGTCCAAAAGTATACAACACATACCAGAGGTTGTGTAACTTACATCTCCCGTTGCTCATGATTCCTTACCTCTATATAAGCCTTAAACAACTGTTCACTGCCTCCCAAGCCCTTTCTTCTACATTTTCCAGCAGAACACCACAACTACCAATAACACCACATCCAACAACACTACCACCACCACGCACACCACCGATACTATTACCATCATTACCTCATCCATCCTCACAACTATCATTACCTCTATCATCTTCACCGCCCATAACATCTTCTAATCTCCCCACCATCTCTCACCTTTATTCTTGGAGATCCGTCATCCCAAACCCTGTCCCCACCTCCTCTCTGACCTCGCGTCTGACCACCGCGACCTGTAATGCCTCACCAGGACCTCCAGCAATGTCTTCATCTTTGAGATCCGTATTCATGAACGTGAGAGGCGAAAAACGTGGCCTGGCGTATCTACCTCTTTCTCTTTGGAGATGCGCTGCATTCGTGTTTTTGTATTTCTTTCCTTCCAATCTGTGTACGTACACACACACACACACACACACACACACACACACACACACACACACACACACACACACACACACACACACACACACACACACACACACACACACACACATATATATATATATATATATATATATGTATATATATACATATATATAAACATATATATATATATATATGTATATATATATATATACGTATGTATATATATACGTGTATGCAAAGAAATCACAAAACACACGTGATAAAATATATATATATGTATATATATATGTATACATATATATATATATATATATATATGTGAAGACATCCTGACAGGTTGTAAGAGGAGTAGAGGGAAACACACAAGTAGAACAGGAGTTTATTCCTTGACTAGTTTCGCACAGTGATGCTTCTTCAGAAAGAATGGTTTGCATTACAGAATAACTGGTATTAAATACAAAAAATATTAGGAGAAAGAGGGTATAAGGGAAGGTCACTTCCTATTCATGGTGGCACGAAATCGTGCGGGTTGGTCGGACTGGCGCTCCGTGTGGTGCTACGAGTGAACAGATGTCCTGTTGTTTTCCACTCAGTTGCTGCATGTAGTGCTGTTATCTTTGATAATTTAACATCTCCTATTCTATTATTTGTGCATTTATTTGTGGCTATGTATATGGCTTCTACCATTTTCCTCTGTTTCTTACTGAGGTTGTTGTGTAATACATCAGCTTCATCCCATTTTGGTAGGTGCCCTTTTTCATCTATATGGTGCACGAACGCGCTGGTTTCACGGTGGTGACGGACATCGGCTCTGTGTTCTTTGAGTCTTGTTGGCAAACTCCTATATGTTTCTCCAATATAAACATTATCACAACCTGAGCAAGGGATTCTATAAACTAAACTGTTGGTATTAATATTTTCCATCTTTGGTTTTATGATGTCCCCGATTTTCTTTCCTGCGTCACATGAGAAACGGATGTTAGAGTGTCTTAATTCTTTACTTAGTGCGCAGGCCAAATCAGAAGTGGGAACTACTACGTAGTTAATGTTTTTAATGTTTTTTTCCTCCTTGTTATTCCTCTCCCTTACAGCTTTGGCCTTCTTCAAGGTGGACGAGAGAAGACCGGTAGGGAAGCCAAGTTTTCTGAAAGTTTCGGTGACATGATGTAATTCGTCATGGAGGAATTCAGGGCTGCATATTCTGAGTGCTCGGAGAAAGAAGCCCATGACTACGCCGGTCTTGGTCTTTTGGTCGTGAGCACTGAAAAAACTAATATAGTCATCTTTGTGGGTGGGTTTCCTATACACTTTGAATTTGACAGTGCTATTTTCTCTAATGATAACTGTATCTAGGAACGGTAGGGACCCATTAACCTCGTGTTCTACTGTTAGTTGGATCCTGGGATGGACTTGGTTGAGTTGTGAGAGGATGTCATCAATGTTGGTGTCTTTGGGGAGAACGAGAAGACAGTCATCTACGTACCTGTACCATTTGCTGTTATTTGGGATTATCTTAATATATTCTTCTTGTTCAAGTGTCTCCATAAAGAGGCATGCGGCTACTGCACTTAGAGGGGATCCCATAGGCAAACCTTCGTGTTGGTAAAAAGTTTTCCCGTTGAAGGAAACAGACGCACACTTGAAGCACATTTCAATTAGTTTTATATAGTCTCTCTTATTAATAGGAAGGTCGTCCGCGTTGATGTGTGTCAAGACTTTCTTGATAGCAGAGATGGCATTTTGTATTAAGACATTAGTAAATAAACTTTTAACATCATAACTTACCAGTACTTTGTCTTTGAAATCTATTTCCTTTAATCTATTTAATAAGTCGGACGAGTTTTTAAGGTGTGCCTCACTGATTTTACCAAGTGATGAAGATAGCGGTTTAGCAAGATGTTTAGCTAACCTATGGGGCGCGCTGCCAATACCGGAGGTAATGGGTCTGAGGGGAATCTCAGGCTTGTGTGTCTTAGGGAGACCTCTCATGGATGGTATTCTTGGATTTTCCTCAAGAAGGTGTAATAGGCGTTTTCCTTTCTCTGTTCTTCTGAGTAATTTCCTTGCTTCCTTGTTGAATATATTGGCCTCATCCTTAGCCCTTCTCTCGGACACAAACACCTACAGACCACAAACTGAACAACAAGCTAAGGATGAGGCCAATATATTCAACAAGGAAGCAAGGAAATTACTCAGAAGAACAGAGAAAGGAAAACGCCTATTACACCTTCTTGAGGAAAATCCAAGAATACCATCCATGAGAGGTCTCCCTAAGACACACAAGCCTGAGATTCCCCTCAGACCCATTACCTCCGGTATTGGCAGCGCGCCCCATAGGTTAGCTAAACATCTTGCTAAACCGCTATCTTCATCACTTGGTAAAATCAGTGAGGCACACCTTAAAAACTCGTCCGACTTATTAAATAGATTAAAGGAAATAGATTTCAAAGACAAAGTACTGGTAAGTTATGATGTTAAAAGTTTATTTACTAATGTCTTAATACAAAATGCCATCTCTGCTATCAAGAAAGTCTTGACACACATCAACGCGGACGACCTTCCTATTAATAAGAGAGACTATATAAAACTAATTGAAATGTGCTTCAAGTGTGCGTCTGTTTCCTTCAACGGGAAAACTTTTTACCAACACGAAGGTTTGCCTATGGGATCCCCTCTAAGTGCAGTAGCCGCATGCCTCTTTATGGAGACACTTGAACAAGAAGAATATATTAAGATAATCCCAAATAACAGCAAATGGTACAGGTACGTAGATGACTGTCTTCTCGTTCTCCCCAAAGACACCAACATTGATGACATCCTCTCACAACTCAACCAAGTCCATCCCAGGATCCAACTAACAGTAGAACACGAGGTTAATGGGTCCCTACCGTTCCTAGATACAGTTATCATTAGAGAAAATAGCACTGTCAAATTCAAAGTGTATAGGAAACCCACCCACAAAGATGACTATATTAGTTTTTTCAGTGCTCACGACCAAAAGACCAAGACCGGCGTAGTCATGGGCTTCTTTCTCCGAGCACTCAGAATATGCAGCCCTGAATTCCTCCATGACGAATTACATCATGTCACCGAAACTTTCAGAAAACTTGGCTTCCCTACCGGTCTTCTCTCGTCCACCTTGAAGAAGGCCAAAGCTGTAAGGGAGAGGAATAACAAGGAGGAAAAAAACATTAAAAACATTAACTACGTAGTAGTTCCCACTTCTGATTTGGCCTGCGCACTAAGTAAAGAATTAAGACACTCTAACATCCGTTTCTCATGTGACGCAGGAAAGAAAATCGGGGACATCATAAAACCAAAGATGGAAAATATTAATACCAACAGTTTAGTTTATAGAATCCCTTGCTCAGGTTGTGATAATGTTTATATTGGAGAAACATATAGGAGTTTGCCAACAAGACTCAAAGAACACAGAGCCGATGTCCGTCACCACCGTGAAACCAGCGCGTTCGTGCACCATATAGATGAAAAAGGGCACCTACCAAAATGGGATGAAGCTGATGTATTACACAACAACCTCAGTAAGAAACAGAGGAAAATGGTAGAAGCCATATACATAGCCACAAATAAATGCACAAATAATAGAATAGGAGATCTTAAATTATCAAAGATAACAGCACTACATGCAGCAACTGAGTGGAAAACAACAGGACATCTGTTCACTCGTAGCACCACACGGAGCGCCAGTCCGACCAACCCGCACGATTTCGTGCCACCATGAATAGGAAGTGACCTTCCCTTATACCCTCTTTCTCCTAATATTTTTTGTATTTAATACCAGTTATTCTGTAATGCAAACCATTCTTTCTGAAGAAGCATCACTGTGCGAAACTAGTCAAGGAATAAACTCCTGTTCTACTTGTGTGTTTCCCTCTACTCCTCATATATATATATATATATATATATATATATATATATATATATATATATGCATACATGCAAACATATACATATATATATATATATATACATATATATATATATATATATATATATATATATATATATATATATTGCAACCATAATTACAGAAACGCGTGACTAAAGACCTTTGCAGAAACTACAGGGAAATCAAAATATTAGAATGTTAACCATTTTCGTCTATTAAGACATCTTCAGAGTACAAGGAAAAATAATAGAAGGCAATATAAATACAGAAATAAGAAAGAAAATGGGGAAGGTCACATCATCATATACTTACTTCGAGAGGAATGACCAAAATGATACCAGTGTTTAGAAATTTACCATACGAATACAGTCTTAGGCGTTTTAACTTATACTCTGGGTAGACGAAGAGTGTGGGCTGATCTAATAGAGGTATTCAAGTAGGTCAAGGGCTTTTACAAGGGTTACGCAAGCAAGGTCATCATATTAAGACAGTAGGGCAAGACTCATAGTGAAGGATTGAAATTGGACAAATTTAAGATTAAGATGAAAATATGCAAAAACTGAATTACCAATAGAGTGGTTAACAAATGAAATAGATTTAGTAACCACGTAGGGATGGCAGGTGGTAAGGGACATGGAACTGCCTAGTGTAGCCCTTATTGTCTCTAGCAGTCTCCTTCATTTTTGTGTTCTTATGTTCTTTTATGTGCTAGATATAATTGCTTTCACTCCTTTCGTTTTCATTATTCGCTTCAGCTCTGTTCTTTTCCTATTACTTTGTTATACACATTTGAATCCTCATAACCTTTTTCCTCCTCTGTTCCTTTTCATTTTTGTCCTCAGCATCCACCTAACCCCACTACTCCCTCTCTCTTAATCCTGGCGCCTTCTTTATCCTCACTCTTCTGTTCTTCCTCGTCGTCGTCCTCCTCTTCCTCGTTTATCCTGCTCTTTGTCTTCCTTCTTCTCAATCCCCTTCCTCTTTATCTTAATACCCATTATTTTCTCATCATTCTCTCTCTTCTTCTTCCACGTCTCCTTCCTCATTCCCCTCTCCTTTTTCTTTCTCACTGTCCCTCTTTCTCCTCCTCCTCTTCTTCTTTCTCGTTCTTCCTGCTCATCCTCCCTCTGCTACCTATTTGCATATTAATGACGGCCAAATTGTGTAGCTTCTGTTTCTAAGCAACACCTCACCTTTCCCCCATCTCAACCCAGATGGCTTTCTCTTTCTCCTACAGTTCCCCAATATGGTGAGCTACACCCTCCATTTCACTGCCGCCACTGCCTCCAATACGTCATTCCCTTCTTTCCTTCTCAAACCTCTCCTATTTCCATCTCTATCCCAGTTTCTCTTTCTACTATATTCTCCTCCCCGTTCCCCATTCCTTCATCAATATAATTGTACGTTATCTATCATTTTATTTTGTTGGAGGTCATTCTTCTCGAGTACAGTGTATATTTGAGGCTTTGATTTCGTGTCCGAACTTGAGTTCCAGGTTCGATCCCTACCGACTATCGGTAACTACCAGTTGT
>NC_134778.1:49572804-49585503 GCF_046742065.1 Oratosquilla oratoria | reverse complement strand
GACATAAAACAGAGATCCAAGAAATAAACTTGGACTCTGTTATATGTCTTCCTCACCCACCTTCACCAACCCTGTCACAATGCCTCAACATATATATATATAGATATTTATTATATAATATATATATTTTTGTATATATATAATATATATACATAATATATAATATTTACTATATTTATACATATATATAATATATACTATATATAACTATATATACACATAAGTATATATATATATATATATAGTATATATACGTACATATGTAATAGATACACATTAACACATACACACAAACACACACACACTCACACACACAGCAAACACACACACACAACACTCACACAAGCACACTCACACACACACACACACACGGTGGCGCAGTTTGGTTGAGAAGCGCTGGACTGGAAAGTACGGTATTGCCTCGCAGTACCCAGTTCGAAATCCCTGCCCCAGGGCCGAAAATTATTTCGGTATCGCTGGTGCTTCGTGGTCGTTACTCTCTGACTCTCCGTAGGCGGGGAGTCGGGTGTGTGTATTTGTGAAAGGTCCATAGCATTACCCATAAGATCGGTCGAGCTCTGAGCTCTCTTCCGAGAGGGAAAATAGCTGTCGATCACGAGTGCAACACGTGATCCAAAGATCCAAGGTGAGTACTATATAGATATATATATAATATATCAAATAACTATATATATATATATATAAATAGTATAATACAGACAGACACCACACACACATCGTACACACACCAACACACCACACGTATATTAAATATATATATATATATATATATATATATATATATATATATATATATATATATATATATATACAGTATATAGAAGTCTGCCTCCGTTTGCTTGTGCCTACTTTTACGTTCGTTAGCCACCCAGTAACCCACGTCTTCGCTTTCATTTCCTATACGTGGCCACCTCTGATCATATCCGTCTGTCTAATAAACCCGCTGTGCCTCTTCTATGTAGGGCTATGACCAGTCACTGCACATGGCTAACATGATCAACTGGGTTTCATTATTTAGGTAATGAGATGTTTATGTTCGAATCAATAATTGATGAATATCAAATGACCCTCACCTGTCGTAACCGGATATTACCCATAGCTGGGACATGAAGTACAAGTACATAGAACCTCATGGTTGCTTCCTTCCACATCACCATATGATTTACATCCAGTATCAACAAGCATATCTATGAAAATGTCACGCAGAAACTTGGTGTATCGCCAGCAGGCAGTGGAATGTCAGCTGCGAACAGCTAACCTCAAATCTCATATCTCTCGTCGTGACAACAACAGCAGCTTCATTTGATACTTCAAGGGCAACAGCAACACATATAGGTGGTGGGGATGAAGAGAAGTGAATAAGGTTCAAGGCTGGGAATGAAGGCAAAGGTGAGGTCACAGGGTTGTGGAGAGTGCGGACGCGGTTGACCTGTGAAAGGTCACTGGAATGGAGGGTGGCGGAGGAGATGCACATTCGTCTTCGTGTTTGTTGTCATTGTTGCATTTGATGCAACTTCTTGCAGCAATTCTTCTCTGTAACAATTTTTGGGGGGCGGGGATAAGAACCATTGTTAGTTTACAATTTCGGTACAAAATTATTAGATCGATAAATAAATTAATAAATATATAGATAAGTAAATAAATATAGAAATGAACAAATAAATGAAGAAATAAATGAAAAAAAAAAAACATAGAAGGGGCACAATGGGGAATGAAAATACGAATTAGTGCGGTGCGTGTCCTTCTCTGACAAGCGAATAAATCGCATATTCGTTCTCAAGTTCTAGTGGCAAGACCCTATTAGTATCTTGACAGATAACATTTCTTGAGCACAAAAAAAAAAAAAAAAGGAAAAAAGCTGGATAAATTATGAGCGCTGAGTAAAATTGAGATTTCTGCAGGGAAAGATGTCAAAGTTGAAACTACAAATGAATTTCTCTGAAAGGGAAAAATATGTCGTAGGGGCAACTTTTTCAAACCGACCCTATTTTCACACGTTAGCACTTCAAAATAAAGGGAAGGGAGAAGGCAGGGGATAATTGTGAGTGATAATTGATTGTCTATGCATGATATTTTGACGCAGCTTGAAGGGATTTCTCCCCATCTTCTCTATTTTTCACATGAAGGAGCAAATAATGAGGATCGCCATATAAATGAAGCGGCCCTGATGTAGATGAACTGTGTCTTGCTGCATTGCTTCTGACCCAGGCACTAGGTAGGAGACAAGGATGACCCTTTATCCACGAGGAGCTAAGATGAGACGGAAACAATGGGTGATGGATGGGAGTGGAATGGGTGGGCATGGGTGCTTGCCTTGACTGGCTACCCCCCTTATAACGGGGAAGGCCTTGGATACCTAGATTAAAAAAATCTTGAACAAAGCCTCCTCTTATGCACAGTCGACCACTTTGCGAATTAGTGCAACAGTTGTCCATTAAATAAAACAGCAAAAGTAATATTTGCAACAATTGCCTCATGCACTATATATCACAGTTATCCACACTGTTAAAACACCTGTCAGGGGTATTTAACAAAAATGTAAGGTTTGTATTCTTCTTTATTGTTTATATGTTTATTTCTTTATTTATGGTGAGAGAGTGGAGGAATATCAGATCATTTTTGGGTGGAAGGTAAGTTGAGAGTAGAGGATAGATGGAAAAAGAGGAAAAGGACAGAAGGTAGGGAGGTGCTTAGAGTAAATACTTTAAATGAGAAAGAAAAGGAGAAGGAGTACAAGAAGAAACTGAGAGAAATGTGGGAGTGAGTAAAGGATAGAGTAGAACTAGGAGTGGAGCAGGAATGGGGATGTTTCAAAGAGGGAGTCACAAGGTGCACAAAGATGGTGTGTGAAGAAGGAGGATGGAAGGAAATACAAGATAGTGAGTGGTGGAATGATGAAGCAAAGAAGGTTGTAGAAGAGAAGGAACGAGCATTCACACATTGGTAGCAAAATAGGACGAGAGAATCATATGAGAGGTACTCGCTTCTCTCAATCTACATTCTACCTCCACCTCCACTCCTCCATTCCCTGCCACGTTCGCACCCAAGTGTCTCTCCCTTAATACTCACTTCCAGTCTGCTGCCACTTTCACCCCTTGTACATCTCATCACCTTACTTTTACCCACATTTATCTTCATCTTCCTTCTATCACACACTTTCCCAAACTCTGTCACTAACCTCTTCAATCCCTCCTCTAATCCTGCTACAAGCGCAGTGTCGTCCGCAAACAAAAGCTGGCATATCTCCCACTTTTCTCCATTTTCTTTAACCATCTCCAGTCCCTGACCCACCATCCTTGCATTTACCTCTCGCACCACCCCATCCATATACAAATTGAACAGCCAGGGTGACATAAAACATCCCTGACGAACTCTCACCTTTACCTCAAACCACTCACTCTCTCCATTTCTAATCCTGACACAAGCTCTACTACTCTCATAAAAATTCTTGACAGCTCCTAAAAGCTTTCCTCCTACATCATATATCTGCAGATACCTCCCACAGTGCCTTCCTATCTACCCTATCACAAGCCTTTTCCAAATCCATAGCAGCCCAAAAAACATCCTTACCTTTTCCTATACCTTTCTCACGTATCTGTCTTACCACAAAAATCTGATCTATGCAACCTCTACCTGTCCTAAACCCACACTGTTCCTCACCAATTACTCCCTCTGTTCCTCTCCTAATGCTCTCAATCAAGCCCCTCCCATAACCCTTCCCAATTACACTTAACAAGTTAATTCCTCTGAAACTACTACATTTACACTTCTCCCCTCTTCCCTTATAAAGTGGAACTATACAGGCCCCTCCCCCAGTCCTCCGGCACTCTACCCTCTCTTAAACAAACATTAGATAAGCTCATCAGCCAGTCCATCATCACTGTACCTTCTTTTTTTTCATACATTCTGCATGACATCCATCCAGACTAGGTGCCTTACCTGCTCTCATAATCTTAACAACTGCCTTCACTTCATCCTTCTTTATTTCTCCTCCATTTTCCTCACTCATCACGGTAATTTTCTTAGCACTTCCCACTGCTACTACCTTTCCCTCCCTATCCTTCTTCACATTTAGCAACTCCCTAAAATACTCTGCTCATCTTCCTCTTACTGCTTTCTCTTCCATTATCATCTCTCCATCTGCACCTTTTACCTTTTCTTCTCTACTTGATTCGCCTCCTCTTCCTCTCTTAATTTCTTTCCAAAACATCTTTTTATTACTTTCAAAATTTTCTGTCATACTCTTACCCCATTTCACATTTGCTCTCCTCTTTGCCCCCTTTATCTTATGCTTTAATTCTCTTCTCTTTTCTTTGTACCTCTCATATGATTCCTTCGTCCTATTTTGTAACCAATCAGTGGAAGCTCGCTTCTTCTCTTCTACAACCTTCTTTACTTTCTCATCCCACCATTCACTGCACTTCCTTCTATTTCATATATATGTATATATACTGTATATATATATATATATATATATATATATATATATATATATATATATATATATATATATATATATATATATATGTCGGCGCGCTTTGTCATTGCAATCCTCTGTAATCCGTTGTAACATTAACTCCAGCCTGAACGCTCTTTGGATTATAATAGATTAACTCCTTCAGCACAGTGACGTACTTAACTTCTCGGTCAGATTAATGCCAGGCGATCTTAATCAGCTAACGGAGGCGATAGGGACACGACAGTATCTCGATCGACCAGCATACGTTTTGTCTTGAGCCGACTTCGGGGAATAAAATGTATGAAGTACGTCACCGTGTTGAAGAGTTAAGCAACAATACAATAGCGTCCCTAAACCCTATTATATTAATGTAGTTGTTGAAATTTCTCAGAATACCTGTCTGACCATCATAACACCAGTTAACCTTTACCGGACGATAGACCCTATTCCGGCTAACAGACAAGCAATTTTATTCCTCCAGTGAGTGTTACTATAACGATGGTTTCAGATCCTTTCGATAACAACTTTTGCCAGGTAACATCCTTGACTCATTTCATTATGCTCAACACCAGAGGATGTTATTCAGTTAATGGCCGTCAATGTAGGAATTGATATTCGTGTACCAACGTTCTGGATCACCGTTAAACCTACAGGATTACATGATCTTTTGACCTTTTACCAGAAAATCGAGAGTGTATTCTTTATGTATTCATCTGATCGCCGCTAGACGGTTTAACACAGTCAAAGGATCTCCAAGGATCGTTCTTTTTGCTTTTCTGACTTCCACCAAGCGATTTGATTGATACAAGGAAACCCTCTTTTTCATATTCTTCTCTGGTTGCAGACAAGTTAGTTTTATTCAGTCTAGACGCCCTTCCAGAATACTCGGCACCACCTATGCATTTAGGATATCGAAGTGTGATAAGCGCAACATCGATCGCAGTTCGCGATTACAAACGCTTTCGTTCGATCTCCACCGGCTGGTAACTAAACTGACACTTGATCACGCTTTGCCCGGCGCAATCTCACCTTTCAGCCATCATTTCATTACATTTCGAAAAACCCTGGCAAGGTCTTCAACATTTATCTTTCTGTATCTGCCATTTGCCCTGATTGTTCGAAAACGTTAGAGAAGATATAGCTTATCCCTCTTTTGGCAGCTTTGCATCACACTTTCCTACCATAGGAATAAGAAGAAGAAGAAGAAAAAGAAGAAGAAGAAGAAGAAGAAGAAGAAGAAGAAGAAGAAGAAGAAGAAGAAGAAGAAGAGGAAGAAGAAGAAGAAGAAGAAGAAGAAGAAGAAGAAGAAGAAGAAGAAGAAGAAGAAGAAGAAGAAGAAAAGGAAGAAGAAGAAGAAGAAGAAGAAGAAGAAGAAGAAGAAGAAGAAGAAGAAGAAGAAGAAGAAGAAGAAGAAGAAGAAGAAAAGGAAGAAGAAGAAGAAGAAGAAGAAGAAGAAGAAGAAGAAGAAGAAGAAGAAGAAGAGGAAAGAAAAGGAGGAAGAAGAAGAAGGAGAAAGAAGAAGAGGATGAAGAAGATATGGTAATATGACCTCCAGTTCGCCCTCCCCTTTCCTGCTACCTACTAGGAAGAAGAAGAAGAAGAGGAGGAAGAAGAAGAGGAAGAAGAAGAGGAAGAAGAAGAGGAAGAAGAGGAAGAAGAAGAGGAAGAAGAAGAGGAAGAAGAAGAAGAAGAAGAAGAAGAAGAAGAAGAAGAAGAAGAAGAAGAAGAAGAAGAAGAAGAAGAAGAAGAAGAAGAAGAAGAAGAAGAAGAAAAGGAAGAAGAAGAAGAAGAAGAAGAAGAAGAAGATGAAGAAGAAGAAGAAGAAGAAGAAGAAGAAGAAGAAGAAGAAGAAGAAGAAGAAGAAGAAGAAGAAGAAGAAGAAGAGGAATAAGAAGTAGAAAAAAGGAAGAGGAAGAAAAGAAGACGAAAAAAGAAGAAAAAGAATTAGAAGAAGAAGAAGAAGAAAGAAGAAGAGGAAGAAGAGGAAGAAGAAGATATGGTAATACGACCTCCAGTTCGCCCTCCCCTTTCCTGCTGCCCACTAGCTTCCCATCGTCACAACCTCCCCCACCTGATCTCATACTCAGGATCCGATCATAATACGGACTTTGATTTCCTTCATTTGCACAATTAATTTTTTCATCATTAAAGACATTTTAGGCATTTCTCTCTCCTCCAAATCCGCCGACCCTGTCTGATCTTGGAACACTCACTATATGCATTCTTATCACTGGGGCGGTCCTTACAAACAACAACTTTTATTACATGTATGCGATTCAATGATGAAACACAAACATCCACGACGTCGGTTTTGTTGGAGCGGCAAGGAGTCATGCCCACTACCCTCTTATCCACGTCTTCATCACTATTCTGTACATTCCCTTTGTCGTTGTCGATGCTGTTGTTGTCATATGTTATTATCGGTCTTGTCGTTCTTGTCGTCGTCGTTGTTGTTCTCGTCGTTGCTTTTCCTGTTGTTATTGTTTAGCTTTTGTTTATGCTGTTATCTGCTGTTATTGTTGTTAACATTATATTTTTATCATCGTTGTTAAATTGTTGTTACTACTAATGCTGCTGCCGTTGTTATCACTGGTACTATATACAAAGGCAGTTGAATCGTTCTTGTATATATTTTGTAGCTGCCACTAAGAAGTCTTATTCATCTTTTTAAGGATTAAAGACTGCCATCATGCTAAAGGAGTCAAGAACTTGCCTATGGTTGTGCGCATGTGATCTTGCAGAAATTGACAGAGGATACGAAGTCATAGGTGTAATAAAGAAGAAGTAAATATATTAAAGGATGTAGTAAATGCAATCAAGAAAAGTAAAAGAAATGAGAGATACTAAAAACTAAAAGTGGTCGGCATTCTTTTCTGAGTGGAGATTAGTCTAATGATGAAAGCTGGACATTTGGGGATTCACTAAAGACATCAAATTATTGAGATCATAAAACTTATGCAGTCATACATATAAAGTCTACTCGGTCCATGACCATTCTCTTCCAATATTAAGAGCATTCAGACTCAGTGTGTACAGTCCTGACCTTACTAACCTTATTCTGGTTAACGCCTGAAGATTTCATCGAACTATAAGCTGGCACTTTGGTATCAGAAGATATATATATGTACTAGCCCATAACATAGCATTACAAACGTATTTTTCATTAGTGTTGCAACAATAGAATCTGGTTTAAATATATTTGTAAGGTAGATAGTGTAAGTAGAAATACACTTAATATTCACCAATGCATATATCTGTGTATATATATATATATATATATATATATATATATATATATACATACATATATATATACATATATATATATATATATATATATACATATATATATATATATATATATACATATATATATATATATATATATATATATATATATATATATATATATATATATATATATATAATTCCGACAGTTGTCCCCGGACTCGAACCCGAGACTTGCACGTGGCAGGGCGTCGCTCTTCTAACTACGCTACCGAGACTGTAAGATTTTTCAATCTCGGGGTTAATCTAACTCCCGCAAGACTTGAGTCGACTGCTAACTGCCTCCCTTATCTCAATTCTACGAAGAACCAAGCCCACTTGTAGCTAGTAGATAAGCTGGTACGTATCCTTGATAGATTTTTATCATTGTAATACCAGAATAGAATCGCCAATGACGACGATGTCAATCAAATAATTCCGACAGTTGTCCCCGAACTCGAACCCAGGACTTGCACGTGCAGGTCGTCGCTCTTGAATATATATATATATATATATATATATATATATAAATATATATATATATATACATATATATATATATATATATGTATATATATATATATGTGTGTGTGTGTGTGTGTGTGTGTGTGTGTGTGTGTGTGTGTGTGTGTGTGTGTGTGTGTGTGTGTGTGTGTGTGTGTGTGTGTGTGTGTGTGTGTGTGTGTAAAGGTGTTTAGATAATTTGGATGAGGAATATTTAACAGTGGGGTAAAGGCACACTTTGGCTGAGGTTTGTGGACGACGTTCTCGTCGTCGCTCCAAAAGAGGTCCAATTACATGACAAGCTGAGTAGACTGAGTCATGTCGAACGGAATATCAATTTACCATAGAACACAAGGTGGATGGCAAACTAGCTTTCTTGGATACGGTGTTATGGTAGGGTGTCATTTTCGGTCCACAGAAGAAGCACTAATAAGATGATATGATTCATTTCTGCCCCGCACATAGTAACAAAACTAAAAACAGCGCAGATTAAGAGAGAAAGCAACAGAAATAATAAAAAGAAAGACGGACAACCGGTCCGAGGAGGGCAAAAAATGGGGTTTTGTCCGTTCACAACTCGAAGTAAGCGCGGGAGTTAGGACATATTCTCACAAAGGATGGTGTGAGAATTGCTTGTTCCACGGGTACGAAATTGGGAGAGGTTTTCAGGAGCAAGAATAAGAATATAAAAAAAGAATAGAGAAAGGTGCGGTTTACAGTATATCATGTGAGGGTTCCCCGTTAGGGTATCATGAAAAGATGGTGAAATTAGTAGAGCTATGGGCATATGAACACAAAAATGACGTCAGAGCTCACAGAACCTCTAACTCGCTAGTAGTTCATTTGGACCAGTTTAGTCATCTTCCAGACTGGAACAGGGTAGAGGTGCTCCACAAAGGTCTAGCGAAAAAGAAAAGGAAAGTAGTGGAGGCAGCTTACATTGCTTTCCACCCCTGCATCAACCATAGGGATGGGTTCATAGAATTAGCAGGAGCAGCAAACACCTTGATCATCAAGGTCAAAAGGACGGATAAGGACAATGAGGTGAAAAGAGAGGAAATATAGAGGACGGATAAGGGTATGGAGGGGTACATGGCAAGGATAAAGTATATAAGTTGTGCATTTTCTAAAAATGTATGTACTTTGAGAATGTCCTGGTAAGGACAAAACGTAAGTGAATAAAACTTCAACTCTTTTCTATGTTTATCTCACCGCCCTTCAACTCATTTGTCTTCCTTACTTCAGCACACACAAACACACACACACACACACACACACACACACACACACACACACACACACACACACACACACACACACACACACACACACATACACACACACACACACACACACACACACACACACACACACACATATACACACACACACACACACACACACACACACACACACACACACACACACACACACACACACACACACACACACACACACACACATATATATATATATATATATATATATATATATATATATATACAGTATATATGTATAAACACTTGCATAGTTCCGACATATCAAGGGGGCCAAGGTGTCCGAAGCAGTTGGAGTACTTTTCATAATCCTACAATACGGTGGTGATCTTGGACAGAGCGTAAAATATTAGTGTTGTTACCATAGTAACTTTCGCTTTTTTTCTACTTTATATGACACATAAAAAATAATGCATATTAGAATTGTAAATATAATGTTTGACCTCACTGGCAAGTAATGGCTGTCTTACAGTAAAATGGAATCAAATAAATTAGAATTTTTGTAAATAAACTTCAGTTAATGTATCAGTATTTTGAATTCCAACCGGAGTTTCTACGAAATACAGTGCAAAAGGAACTAAATTAGAATATTTCTAAATGAAATCTAATTTATGTAACTGTATTTTGAATTCCAAGTAGAGGAAAAGCAAATGGCTGACAGGAGATCTTAACAACTGATACTGGTAAATATATAATTAAGCAGAAGAATAAGAGGGCATAACAGCATATAGTTTAGATGCTTAAATGAATTAATTCATCAATTCATTAATTACTAAATTGCAAGTATCGTCGGGTTTGTAGGCTTACGTCACTTGGGAGAGTAATTACTTCTGCGGGTGCCTTTTCCTCCTGCTCTAAACCCATCCCTACGAACACACAGACACAAACACAGACCCGAGTCCCAGGCAGCCATTCTGTGTGTTCCTTAACACCGCCCGAAGCCTCGCCGCCCTCGCCGCCCTCCTACCCTACCTCGTCAGACGAGCAATTTGTCTTGTTCGGGTGCTTCCACATCTGCTCCTCATTAGCCAGCCTCACCTCTTTTTCCACCTGAAACCCTCTCACGGGCAAATTCGCTGTACAACTTTTAGTCTGGTTTTCGTCATGCCGTTTTATTCAGCTATGGGGAATCCCCAGCGGTCGAAAGGAAACGAATCGTCTCTCGAGTAAACTTTTCAAAGTTTGATTCTACATGAAGAAGAATGTAATATAATTTATGTTATATTATTTGTTTTTGTTTTGTTATAATTTGTCTGTCTGATTTTCATTTATTATTAGTTATATGTCAATTTATTATCATTTACTATTTACCTGTTTGTTTGTTATTCAACTATACCAATGCATGTATTTATGTATTTTAATTGTTATTTACATTGTTATAGTTTTAATTTATTATTAATATGATTATTTTTTTTTTTTTTTTTTTTTTTTTTTTTTTTTTTTTTTTTTTTTTTTTTTTTTTTTTTTTTTTTTTTTTTTTTTTGCATCCGACCTAGATATGGATCAAAAGGTCTCCTGTCGGCATGCTTTGCCTTTGTAATCCTTTGTAATGTAAGACAACTACGCCAGGAGGCGGTGAGCCGCGGCTGAGGCCGTCAACTTTGCCCTATTTATTGGACTATTGTTACCATACCTTATATGCTTCATCCTTGTCGTTCTAGATGCCATCAGGTGATTTTATTAAAAAGAAGGGAACACCACGCAATTAATGGGCTAAACCCTTGTGAAAGTATTGGGTACTAACGGCATTAGTTTCAGTGACATCCCTATGAACCAAAGTAATATAGCATTTGTTTTATGACTGGAGACTATTCTTCAAGTCAGAAAATAGATTTAATTTGGAAGTGGGTAGAAACAACTTCGTCAACCGTGTACTTAATAAATGGAGTAAACTTTCTGCAGAGGCAGTGCAATGTAGTTCAGTTCGAAGCTTCAAGATTCGTTTAAATAAACATCTAAGCAAGATGCTGTAATGTCTGCCATTTACTTTATATAATTTGTGTATTTGTTTGTTATTATTTGTCTGCTTGTTAATTATTATTTGTTTGATTTTTATTTATTAATATTTGTCTGTCAATTTATTATTATTCACTACTTACCTGTTTGTTTATTAATTTTACCTATTTATTTATTCTATTTATCATTATTTCATAATTATAATTCTATTTACTTATTTACTTATCATTATTATAATTTTTTCGCATCCGACCTAGTTATGGACCAAAAGGTCTCCTGTCGGCATGCTCCTTTGTAATCCTTTGTACATACATACATACATATACCAAGGCTTTTTCCCCCTTCCAAGGGAGGTAGCCAAAAAGGGAAAGGCATAAAAACACTCCCACCCATTTCATCCCTAAATACACTCCACACCCCTTCCACCCTCCCTCTCATCTGAGCACCTCCTGGATGACGGGTCATCCCTGCACCCTGTAATCCTTTGTAATCAACGAATACTTTCACATACTACTGTCCTTCCTTAACTCTCTTTTCCTGCCTCTATGATTCCACCTCTTGGCTTCGATATTGTCTCGAAGATGGAGACACTGGTTATACGTGATGAGAATATCCTCCTTTCGACACTGGCCTTTTTCATGAACTATTTTATTAGGTTCCACAGCAAGGCCGCTTCATTTAATCGGCGACCCAGGGCGGTGGGCAAGGTGCAGGGATGACCCGTCATCCAGGAGGTGCTCAGATGAGAGGGAGGGTGGGAGGGGTGTGGAGTGTATTTAGGGATGAAATGGGTGGGAGTGTTTTTATGCCTTTCCCTTTTTGGCTACCTCCCTTGGAAGGGGGAAAAAGCCTTGGTATATGTATGTATGTATTTTATTAGGTTGAAGAAGCGTTACCGCGCTGAGAATGCATTGGCTATAGAGGCGATGCCAGATCAATCGATCGATAAATAATCCAATCAACCGCAATAATTCTCAGGTGAAAACCTTTTTCTGAACGAAAATAGACGGGAATAACGGAACATGCTGTTGAGCTTGAGGAGCTTATACCAAGAGGCATTCAACTGTGCCCGAAGTCGCCACTTTTATTTTCTCTCTCTCTCACTCCACTGCTCCATTACTTCTCCTTCCCTCCTTCCCTCCTTCCAACCACACCTGACTATATAATCTTCGTCAATTAGGACACATTCCTTGCAGATTGAAGAAGAGAGAACAA
>NC_134778.1:49562804-49565304 GCF_046742065.1 Oratosquilla oratoria | reverse complement strand
CGCGGAGCATCAAAGAAATACTGGCTCAGACTTCTACTCCGCAACGCCAATAGTAGGCGTCTGCGTGAGGATGGATCTTGAAGCAGAAGCGAGACAGTAATGAAAGGGACAGCAATGAGGTTGTGGTTGGAGGTACCCAACGGAAATATGACTTTGATAGAATAAGTGCGATTGGTAAGCAAGTGATCGAGGATATTGGGTCTAACTCCAAGTCTGTCAAGAGTACGGGTAGGGAGCTGAGCTAGTTGTAAAAAAAAAAATTAAACATTAACTCACCGGCTGGGTCAGTAAATGCTGAGAGCCAAAGCTGATGGCAAACATTGAAATCTCTTACAATAGAGTTTTCAGAGTAGGTGAGTGAGATAGAATATTTTCCACCGAGAAAGTTATGTAGTCGAAGAATTCTGGATAATGTTTGGAGTTAGGCAAAACAAACACTATATAGATATTCCGTGGAAGAACAAGAATTCATTCTCAGTCGTATGTTATGAAAATGTAACATTCAAGCTCAAAAGCAAAGGCGACTGCATATACGCGCAGCAGTCACTTTTGGGTCAGAAATTGTAATGCAGAATGTAGGAGGAAACTGAATACAGATACTATCTGCTTGTCCAGACAACTGAGTTTCAATGAGAGGTACAAGCTCAGCATGTTAACCTTCGCAACAACACTACTTGCGACAATGTGTGTGTGTGTGAATGTGTGTGTGTGTGTGTGTATGTGTGTGTGTGTGTGTGTATGTGTGTGTGTGTGTGTGTGTGTGTGTGTGTGTGTGTGTGTGTGTGTGTGTGTGTGTGTGTGTGTGTGTGTGTGTGTGTGTGTGTGTGCGTGTGTGTGTGTGGGCGTGTGTGTGTGTGTTTTGTCAAAATCTTTTCAACTCCTTTACTACAGTGACATTTTTAAACAGAATCGTTATATCATCCACTTCTCTCCCTTTATATATATGTATGTGTATAAATATATATATATATATATATATATATATATATATATATATATATATATATATATATATGTATCAATTGATCTTAATCTCGTAATCTTACAACTACGATGAGGGTTTCCCCTCAAGTGCATTAAATCGCCTGACACTAGCTAGAATAAACGACTAAGTTGTCAAACACAGCCAAGGGCTTAAGACTTTATCTGTGGTGACTCTCTTTCACTTAAATAAATCAACTAGCGTCAGGCAAGAACAAAATTCTTGAATGGTGAGCATAGTGTCGAAGGAATTAATCCCCTTACAAAAGAAACGTTCCTACAACTAAATAAAATCGTTTTTGACTAGCCAGACTAAAGTCTTCAAACAACCGGTACTAAGGAGGTTAAGAGGGATTTGATCGCCGCTATCGGATGAATCAATCTGACATTCGTGAGCCATTATATAATGCATAGGGAGTACCTTTCCCCCGATTAAACTCGTCTGGCGCCGTTTCATATAAGATCGGCGAATAGTGTCACGGTGCTTCAAGGGTTAACAACTCCAAAGTCTAAAATATATGTTGGCCTCTAATAAATCTTTCACTAGATAAAGACTATAGCCAGGTTGGTGGAAACCTGATCTTCGAGCGTGGCATGGCCTGGAAGACAAGGTGAGATGTGTCGTTACCGAGAATAGGATTTTGTACATATTTTGCTTACATATCTTAAAGAACAGTAACCCCCACCCCCAAAAATATGAATATGTAGCAAAATAAAACAAAATTATAAGAAGATAAAAATAAATCAAAATACCCGTCCAAGACCCCTCTGAAAAGAATGAAACGAAGAAAAAGGATACCAATAAAATCAAACTCTATATTTAGTATAAAAATGTAAGATATCATAAGAAATATCAGATACAGAATAAACCAGTAACCCAAAGAGCTCATGATATAAGAGAGGAAGAAGGAGAGAGAGAGATTGAGAATGAGGGGGAAATAGATACAGAGAGAGAATATGGGGAAAGAACAGGAAGAAAGAAAGAAACCGAGAAAGAGAGAGAGAAATAGAGAGAGAGAGAGAGAGAGAGAGAGAGAGAGAGAGAGAGAGAGAGAGAGAGAGAGAGAGAGAGAGAGAGAGAGAGAGACAGAGAGAGAAAGGTATACAAAGAGGGGGAGAAAGGGATATATGTATGTGTATACATATATATATATATATATATATATATATATATACATATACATACATATATATATATATATATATATATATATATATATATATATATATATATATATATATATAGAGAGAGAGAGAGAGAGAGAGAGAGAGAGAGAGAGAGAGAATCGCAGAAAGAAAATAAGATATAAGAGAGAGAAAAATTAGGAGTAGGATGATAGAGAGACAGACAGAGGGAGAGAAAGGGATATGTATATATATATATATATATATATATATATATAAATATATATATATACTATATACATATATATATATATATATATGTGTGTGTGTGTGTGTGTGTGTGTGTGTGTGTGTGTGTGTGTGTGTGTGTGTGTGTGTGTGTGTGTGTGTGTGT
>NC_134778.1:49547804-49552804 GCF_046742065.1 Oratosquilla oratoria | reverse complement strand
ATTTGATAAGTCGGTAGACACTAGATTTGTGCCTATTTCTTGGGGGCAAGCAAACGTTGTGCACGGTTTAAAAAAAAGGGTGATAAATCTTCTATGCACAATTACAGGTCAATCAGTCGGATGTCGGTTGTAGGTAAAAATGCTAGGCTCAATGATAGCTAATTAAACCAAGGCTCATATCAAGAGACATAATTTGATTCGTGACTCACAGCATGGTTTCACCAAGGGTAAGTCATGTGTAACTAATATACTTATGTCCACAAGACGACAGATAACAATAACAATTGCGATATTATTTAACTTGATTTTAGCAAAGCGATAAACAGAAACTGGTGTGGTGTGTGTGTGTGTGGTTAACTAATGTAATAGACTTAGTAACGATGTTGTGAGCGTAGAAACTATTGGTTGCTTTAAGAGAAGGGAAGACAACTTTATGTATGAGGATGATAGGTCCTTGCTACTCCCTCCGTTTTCGAAATTTCTTTTTGTCACATTTTTTGTTTCCTCTTGTTACTTTCTAATCATTTTTCAACGGCCTTTTCTTCTCTATGCTCTTCTTTTTTGTTTATATTTTCTCTTTACTTTCTACGCCCACATTCTACCCAAAACTGCTCTTGTTTGTTTTTTCAAGCATCCATTATTCATTTTCGCTCTTCGTTTTATCTCTTGTTAGTACGTTGTTAATGTTAGACTTTTCCAGTTTCTGTGATTTTTCTACGTTTCATTAATTTTCTATTCAGATTCATTTCGTACGTATGAAGTGCATCGCAGAAAACATTTAAAAATGTTATGAGAAAAAATAGAATGTTACAACATGTTTTGGGAATAAAGATAACTAGCTGAACAAAAAAGCAGACGAGCTATATTTATATCATATTATGTCATACGTGTGGACAATTTTTGCATGCATAATTCCGCTTACATTTCTGTGAAATTACCAGCACGCTTGTGGAAGTGAATGTTTACTTATTTGTGTCTTGTGTGCATGTGTATGTGTGAGTTTATATATATATATATATATATATATATATATATATATATATATATATGTACACTGTGTGTGTGTGTGTGTGTGTGTGTGTGTGTGTGTGTGTGTGTGTGTGTGTGTGTGTGTGTGTGTGTGTGTGTGTGTGTGTGTGTGTGTGTGTGTGTGTGTGCGCGCCCATATGTGTGTACTTGAGTGTATGTGATTTTTCACTATGGTCTTGGATCACGTGATGGACACGTGACCAACAGCTATTCCCCTCCCGGGAAAGAGCTCAGAGCTCATGTATGATCGATCTATGGGTAATGCTGTGACCTTACACGCACATACACACCCAACTCCCCGCCCACGCAAGTTGGAGAAACGACTCGCACCGCAGAGATACTAACATTATTTCAGCCCTGGGCGGGATTCGAACCCGACCGCCATAGTGGTGGCCGGAAACTCTACCACTGCGCCATCGAGTCGTATATTGGTGTCTTTGAGTGTGTGTGTGTGTGTGTGTGTGTGTGTGTGTGTGTGTGTGTGTGTGTGTGTGTGTGTGTGTGTGTGTGTGTGTGTGTGTGTATTCACCTCGGATCTGCTGCAGCCTCTTTGCGAGACAGCCAGACACCACCCTACCGCAGTGAGCTGAGCTCATTATTAGCAGATCTCTGGGTAGGTCTGAGACCACTCACACTCCACACACCGGGAATGCAAGGTCACAACTCCTTGACTAACGTCCCGTACCTACTCGCTGCTATGTGTGTGTGTGTGTGTGTGTGTGCACGCGCGCGTATGTGTCTGTGTACGTGTATATGTGTGTGAGTGTGTGCGTGAATGTGTGTACGTGAATGTGTGTGTGTGTATTTGTGTGTCTGTATTTGTGCGCGCGCGCGCGCGCCTGTGTGTGTGTGTGTGTGTGTGTGTGTGTGTGTGTGTGTGTGTGTGTGTGTGTGTGTGTGTGTGTGTGTGTGTGTGTGTGTGTGTGTGTGTGTGTGTGTGTGTGTGTGTGTGTGTGTGTGTGTGTGTGTGTGCACGAGTGTATGTACGTGAATGTGCGTCTATTTATGCGTGCGTTTGTGTGTGTGTGTGTATTCACCACCATGGTCTTTGGATCACGTGTTTGACTCGTGATCGACAACTATTTCCCTCTCGAAAGAGAGCTCAGAGCTCGTATGACCGATCTATGGGTAATGCTGTGACCTTACACGCACACACACCCCCAACTCCCCGCCCACGAGAGTTGGAGTAACGACAAGAAGCACAGCGATACTGAAATTATTTTCAGCCCTGGGCAGGATTCGAACCCTGACCGCCGTGGTGACAGAGACTCTACCAACCGCGCCACCGAGTCGTGTGTGTGTGTGTATGTGTGTGTGTGTGTGTGTGTGTGTGTGTGTGTGTGTGTGTGTGTGTGTGTGTGTGTGTGTGTGTGTGTGTGTGTGTGTGTGTGTGTGTGTGCGTGCGCAGGCGCGCGTATGTGTCTGTGTACGTATGTATATGTGTATGTGTATGTGAGTGAGCGTGCGCGAATGTGTGTACGTGAATGTGTTTCTATGTGTGTGTGTGTGTGTGTGTGTGTGTGTGTGTGTGTGTGTGTGTGTGTGTGTGTGTGTGTGTGTGTGTGTGTGTGTGTGTGTGTGTGTGTGTGTGTGTGTGTGTGTGTGTGTGTTTGTGTGTTTTGTGTGTGTGTTTGTGTGTTTTGTGTGTGTGTGTGTGTACAAATACACACACACACACACACACACAGTTTGGCCAATATAAGATTTGTTACATTTAAGGCATGGAATTGAGTAAACAGAACCCACGTTTACTTTAGGTGAATCTTTAATTAGCTTCCTTTTTATAGTATTGTTGTTTTTGAAAACCAAGTTGATATTGAATTGTTTGAGAATATTATAAAAATTAAGCTAATTAAAAATTCACCTAAAGTAAACGAGGGTTGTGTTTACTCAATTCCATGCCTTAAATGTAACAAATTTTATATAGCCCAAACTGGCAAAGACCTACAAACAAGGATAAATCAATACAAGTATAGTGTAAGGATCGGGCAAATTTCCAGTGGCCTTTTGTTCATGTAAGAGACCACAACCATCCTACTGACTGGGAAAATTCTAAGGAAATAATTTCTTGTAGGTCTTTATTAGAAAGAAACATTATCGAATCCAGTCATATTAAGCATACCTTCGATCAAAATATTCATTTAAGTTTAGGTTTGTATAAACTTAATTATTTTATTATCAAGAAAATTGAAAAAATGGCTCCAAGTGTTACCAGGCCCAGGTGATGTAACGTCATATGATCAAATGTCCTTAAATGTAAACACTTGTCAACCTGGTTATGAAGCATCTCCTGTGTCCTTACCATGTTCCCTACTACTTTATGTATATATATGCGCCTATATCTCTGTCACTTTGGACTTGGAGAAGGCATTCGAGCTGGCCAGCCCTCACGCCATCCTCGCCGCCCTCGTAAGGAAGGGCCCGATGGGAAGGATTCTAGCCCGGCTCCGTGACTATCTGCAGCATCGCCGCGCCAGGGTAAAATTCCAGGGCCTGAAGTCCAGCCTTCAGAGGTTGGAGAACAGGACGCCCCAGGGCGGCATCCTTAGCCTCCTCCTCTTCAACCTGCTGATGGAGCAGCTGGTGACCCTGCCCTTCCATATTGGCACCGTCCTCCTCAGCTTCGCCGATGACCTCGCCCTCGTGGTCACCGGGAGGGGCAACAAACTCGGGAAGGCACAGCAGGCGCTCGACCTTATCAGCGAGAAATGCGAGGAGCTGGACCTCAAAATCTCGGCAGAGAAGTCCCGCGCCATGATGGTGAGGGCTGCCAACCCGGCAGGTCAGCTCTGCGTCCAGGGCGTCGGACTGGCCTGGGCCAACTCATACCAGTACCTCGGGGTATGGGTGGACAAGTGGCTGTCCTTCACAGCCCACGCCGCCCACCTGAGGGAAAGGGCCCAGGCCAGGCTGAACGTAATGCGAGCCGTGACACGACCCACAGCGGGGACCACTTTCTCCGTCCTCCGACTGTACTTCGTACTTGCAGTGCGCTCCCTGGTGGACTACAGCGCCCCAGTCCTCATATCGCTCTCCCGTAGCCAACAGGAGCGGCTCGAGGGGCTGCAAAACACCGCCATGAGGACAATGCTGGGAGCTACGAGATGGACCAGTGCGTGTGCCGTGCAGAACGAGACCCGCCTGGTGCCACTCACCACCACAGTCGAACAGATCGTGGCCTGCCGAGTGGCAAGGGTCCTGCAGCGCGACTCCGAAGGAGTAGCACAGAGGAGACTACGGCTTGCAATGACGCAAGGGAACGATGTCCTTCACCACAACCCGTGGTTACTCCAGTCCACCCTGGCCACCCACAGCCTCGCCCACATTGACGGCTGGCGCTGGCAACACGCCGACCTCCCGGCCCCCACCTACCGAGCCCCACCCCTGTAGAAGTCACCCACAGCAGAGTTCTCTACCACCCTGCTACCGGCCAGCAAGGCGCTCTGCACCACCGAGGAGCTAAGGCAGCACACTCTCATGGCGGTGGCGTGCCATAAACTACACCGACGGCTCGGTCGACCCCAAAAGTGGCAGGACGGGTGCCGCTGCCATCACTGCCGAGACCGAACTGCTCGAGAGGACGCCGGATTACTGCTACACCCTGCAGACGGAGCTCGTGGCCATCCACATGGCACTGGAGCACGTCCAAAACCGCCAGGAGGCCACTGTGGTCCTCCACACAGGTTCCAAGACGGCGTGGCAGGTCCTCCAGCAGCCGCACCCCAGCAACAACGTGGGACTCGTCACCGCCATCCCGGGCAGCCGGCAGAGCCTTGCCGCACAGGGACGTCGGGTAAGGCTGCACTGGATGTCCAGCCACGTGGGCGTGCGAGGCAATGAGTCCGCCGACGTTGCTGCAAGAAGAGCCGCTGGCGCCCCCCACGTGACCAGGCACGTGCCACCTAGCCTGTCGTACGTGAAGGCGCGAGCCAGGCGTGCCGCAGCCCACCGCGCCCACCAGACTCACCGGC
>NC_134778.1:49535304-49542804 GCF_046742065.1 Oratosquilla oratoria | reverse complement strand
TACCAACGAAGTCCTTACTCAGTCATGCCCAATCCCAGTGCCTGCAAACTTTCCACCTTTCTCTTAGTCTTACCTCTCTCTATTCCATTTCCACAATTCCCTATAGTTCCAGCTCTATTTCCGATCCTAGAAGTCTTCTCCCAAGGGTCAACAATTCCTACATGTACCGCTTTCGCCTAAATCTAGTGCTAACCCATAATTTCATTCTAAACTCGTTATTCCTGGACGTGTTTATTTATATTCCACAGATCTTTATAGACTTTCTCTGTTATTTCTTAACTGGAGTTTATTTATTTATTTATTTATTTATTTATTTTTTTGTATCTTCACTACATGCGTCCTGTCCTTCTTCACTTACTTACCGTGCATAACTTTAATTCTATTTCGCAAAAACGTTTCTCTCATGAACTTCACGTTCAATGCACGAAAGAAAGCAAATTTATCCACTTTTTTTTTCTACCTTACACAGATATAAAAAACAAATTCTTCGGCGGTCTGCTAGCTTGTTCTACCATTGAGAGGATATTGTTGAATATATTCGTATATTATTGAAAAAGCATCGGCCAGTGTCTTATTAATAAGAGTAAACAAAATATATCGTTAATTGATTTATAACAAAATTCCACAATTTCCTACCTTTTTATTACCAGATAACAAGACTGTATACCAGAATGTGCCATCGAGTTTTTTTTTTTTTTTTTTTAAATTTCACTTGCTTCTCACGGTGGTTGGGGCCCAAAATATTTTAGGATGGGATAAAGAACTTTCATGAATCGTCAAGCCACTAACTGCTAATACTTCTCTCTCTCTCTCTCTCTCTCTCTCTCTCTCTCTCTCTCTCTCTCTCTCTCTCTCTCTCTCTCTCTCTCTCTCTCTCTCTCTCTCTCTCTCTCTCTCTATCTCTCTCTCTCATTTTCTAGTGGCATTTTATATCCAATCTTAACACTGTCATTACGAAGGGCACCTAGCATGGGCAAGAAGAAAATCTCTAAAGTATACGGACTTGCCGGTCAGTATAGGTACATTTTACTTTCATCACTCTCGTTACGGCTAGTTTCAAACTGAATAGATTTCAATGACATGAACCACAAAATGTAGATGACGTCTCCTCAGAGATTCAGATGGTGCAATAGGAATCCTTACATGTTTTAAAAATTCTGTGGAATTGATATCATCGTGTTCTAAAATATTTTCACACTGATTGCAAACCAGGAGGGAAACAATGCAGGATTTACATTTATTGTAGAAGGTGGTATTATTTTTTCGACAACCACGTAGTGACCATACAAATCAAACTTGAAATTCGTACTCTGACATTATATAAACACATAAACAATATGCTTTGACGCCTCTTGACAACCCAATTTATTCAACCGCTTATTCAGTTATCTATTAATTTACCTTCTACTTATTTACCATTTTATTTCTGGCCTTCCTATGATACTAAATGGACTCCTACCTACATATTTTCTATTTGGCATTACTTGTTGTCCATTGTAATCTACTGAACGCATACGTCTGTATAATACAATGGACGTCTGTTGACGACAGTTTCTTGAGAACAGAAAGAAAAATCAGGAAACAAGCAACATTAAACCTGGTCACAAGAAATCATTACTAACTCTCCCCTAAGCAAACATACACACACACACACACACACACACACACACACACACACACACACACACACACACACACACACACACACACACACACACACAAGCTCACACAAATCGGAGGAACACAAAATATTTACTTGCTATACAAATGACGCAACTGACTCCTGAAAAAAAATGTTGTACCTTGTTGTATGAGGCTGGTAGATGAAGGTAGACAAGTAGTAGACAAGTAGGTAGATAGAGGGGTAGGTGGCGAGAAGTTCATTTTTACGAGTTAGATGTTTTGAAAACAATAGCCGTGAGGGAGTTGCAGAGTTGCATAACCTCACTCGCCGTCTAAGTTTGTAAACACAGCTAGGGTATCGATATTGGTGCTGATGTGACGAAATATAAACACTAAGCCATTCCGCTTCGTGGCCAAGATTGCTTGCGTAAGCATTATTGTTTCAGACAGTGTAACAGTCTTTCTGATTGGAGAAAAGGTTGGAGGAGGAGAAAAAATATTGGTACACGGGAGAAAGTCATGCCCTTAAGGGTAGGTATTTATTTGTAACGGTCAAAAATATTGGATGAATTAAGTAGTGACGTCGGAGCAGAGTTGGCTTGGTGAGTGGATTGGGGATCCCAGGTGGGAGTCCTCTGGTGTATTTAATCAAACTATGTTGTAGAAGTAGTGAAGAAACTCAAGAAAATAATTAAATCGTTTTAAATATCCTACAGAAGCATATTCTAAGTGGTATTTGAATAAGTAGGACGAAAGAGGCAGGGGGCCTACAGATGAGCGACTAACTTACATTAAGACGATGATGAAAAGAAAATGAAGAGAAGAAAGAATACAAAATAATTTAAGGGAACAGTTAACAGAATTAAACCAGTAATTACGGAAAGAAGGGAATTGAAAGTGATGAGGTCGACACTTGTACATTAAATTAATATTGATAAAATATTCATTCACTTTCTGCTGAATTATGTTGCACATTCGATGTAATGAAGTCTTCTGGAATTTGACATTTAGATTACTGCTGCGTCACTAAGTGGTCAAATGTACATATATAAACAATGAAAAAAGAATCCTTCCTATCTCATATATTCATATTTCCTTCTTTCATCCTCTTTGCTTTCAATTGATTTACCCTTCACCGACAATTTTCTCTCTACACTTTTAGAAAAATTAAACTTTTTGTCTTATATTATTTTCTTCGTCAACAGCCCTCTTTCGTTTCTCCGTCCCGCTAAACTTTTTTTTCCCCAACTGCAAATGGATAAGATGATGAAAGGAACCGAGGGCGAGGGAGTTTACTCTCATCATTTCTGTCATATTTTCGTTTTTATGGAGCAAAGGAAAAAGAAGAATAACTTAGCTGTTTTGTTGTTGTTGTTGTTGTTGTTGTTGTTGTTAATGTTGCTGTTGTTGTTAATGTTGTTGTTGTTGGTGGTGGTGGTGTTGATGTTATTGTTGCTGTTATTGTTATGTTGTTGTTGTTGTTGTTGTTGTTGCTGCTGCTGCTGTTGTTGTTGTTGTTGTTGCAGTGTATCAGAGCACCAAAATTACGGAGAAAATCGATCGCCCACCCAGGCTCCTGCAAAAGGTCCTCTACATAATCTGTGTTCACGTCTGTGCTGCCATTGCAGACGGAGGTGGAGAAGAAATGTAAAAAGAAATGATGAAGAAATCTCTACGGCTCAGATTCTTTCTTTGGATGATTTTCACTTTGGGTGATGAATAAAATTCCAGAGTAGAAGCAATGAAGAAAGAGCAGGAGGAGAAAACCTTTGAGAAAGAAGAACATATTTTTTTTTTCTGAGCTGTCGAAAGTTCCAGATTCTATTTCTGGTGTTTTTGCACCTTAACAGTAACCTTCTTCAAAATAAGAAGTCAGATTCCCCCTACCACCATCTCGTCCTCTTTCTCTTTTTTTTCCTTCCTTATCTTTCCCACTTTCCTTCTTCGGCTCCTTCTACTCTTTCTCCTCTTTCCCCTCCTCCTCCTCCTCTACATCCTCGTCCTCCTTTTCTTTGTCTCTCTCCTCTTCGCCCTCGTCCTCCTCCTTCTCCTCTCCCTCCTTCTCCTCTACTTCGTCTTCCTCATCTTTGTTCTCGAACTCTTTTTTCCATCTTCTTACCATCCTCCTTCTCACCCTGCTCGTCCTCCTTTTCTTTCTTCCTTTTCCTCCTAGTCCTTCTTCTCCTCTCCGGCATCCTCCTCCTACTCGTCCTGATCCACCTCCACTTCGTCTTCCACCTCCTCTTCCTCGTCCATTACTACTTCTGTATCTTCGTCCATATTCACCTCTTTGTCTATCTCCTGGCCCTCCTCCATCTCCGTGTTCATCTCCACCCTCTCGTCCATGTACTCTTTGTCCACCTCCATTCCCTCTTCCACCTACACCTCTTCTTGAAAAAGGTCATCTAAGGCAAAAGCCTTAAAGAACTTTGTTGTATAATCTCGCTGTGCCTTTTATTCGCCTTTTAGAAAATAAAACAAACAGAACCCTGAGATGAGGTTGAGGTGTACAATTACTCACCTTACATTCGTCCTCCTTCTCATACCTTACTATCAACTGTACTATCCTTCTCCCGCTTCCTCCCTTCTCTTCTTTTATATGTTCCAGCCTGTTTACTTCTGGATCAACAAATACAGGCAACTTTCTTCAATTCCCTTGACCTCCCATTCTATTTCTTTCTTTCTCCTCACTTCCCTTTTCTTCCCCTTCCCTGCCTCTCGTTTTCTCGTCCAATTTTCTTCTCCATATATTTCCTTTCCTTTATTTCCCCTTTTTTCTTTTTCCTGCCCATCTTTTCCTTTTCCATCCTCTCTCTCTCCTCACCTTCCCTTCTTTTCATTATACAAATTCAACCCAAACACATCTTCCGTCTCCCTCCATTACCAACCAATCCTACCCTCCTGTCTAGTTTCCTATTGTTTCCTCTTTTTTTCATTCTCCATTTGTTTTCACTCTCACCCTTCTTCTATTCTGTCACAGCACCCTTAATTCTGAACCCCCTAATTACGAAGGCGTGTTCACATTTTTCTTATGAAAAAGACATGAGGCAACTTTATTTTGCCACGCATGTACGTCTCACTTAACTGGATTAAGCTACCATGGTAAGGTACAAAGGTTTTGTTATTCTCCAAGGGAAAGTCCGGTCCTATACTGAACCATTAATGTCAAACTCGAAGCAAAGTGTAGATTGGGAGCCAAGTGAGGCCTATAATCAAGCCAAACTCGTTTCATTCGTAGTCTCTCATATGAATGGAATAACCTGGCGACAGCTTTAACAATATAAATAAAGGCTGCTACAGAATCAAACGAGTGAAGATCATGCAGTCTCCGTCCCCAGTATTCCCCTTCCAATTTCACCTTCGAGTGTCGATCCACGGTGTAAGTATCATGTGGTCCACCCCCCCCCCCACACACACCAACCCTTGGTGACTTACTCCTTCCTTTCTTTCAAACTTTTGTTTCTTGACTACCGCCTCTTTTCTCTCTTCTCCTCCGTTCCTCCCACTTCAATTTCTACGTCCCACTTCATCCACATTCGCCCGGTCTGTCAAACAACATCAGCAAACTGCCGTTTTTTACAGATATTTGGTCTCCCCTAAGGCAGACGATTTTATCCAGTCGAGATGCCAAATTTGGATAAAATATTTTTCGTATGCTCGTTAATTCCAGTTGTCTTAATGTTGTTCTTCAGCTGAATAAAACCGTCTCCTGATCTCGGTGAGAACTAAAGTCTGTCAACTGTGGAATGGGTTTACTAGCGTTATCCTCTCCGACTAGCATCAACTTCCTTTCCTCTAAACGTCACGTGCAATATTAATTCCTCTGTCTCTCCCTCTCCCTTTCCCTCCCCCTCTTCCTCTCCCTCGCCCTCTCCCTTCCTCTCCCCTTCTCTCATGTATATATTATTACCTTTTCCCTCCCCTCTCATCTGGGAGCCAACAAGAATCTATAGAATAATACATTTTATTTAATCTTTGTCCTCAATAACATGAGTAAAATGCATCACTCTCACGCGTTGGATTTAAATAGGGTTCAGATCCCATTTGTTGCAGATGATTGCCACCTGCTTTGGGTATCCGATCAAATTGAGAAAAGATGGTTGCTTTGAAAGAGGCTGAACATTTCATGACGCAAGGCCCTGTGAACAATAAGAACATGACGTAAAGTCCTGTGAACAATACAATGACAGTATTCTCTCTTCATTTTTTCAATTGCTGAATTTCTGCCTTCACTCTAATACTTTACGTAACGAAATACAATCTTTGGACACAGTGAACCGATCCCATCGATCCACCCCTCCACAGCTTTGATGCAATTCCTAAGTCAGTATACAGTAAACAATCTTGATCGATTTCTTCATGTTTTCTAACTGTCAGGGATATACCACTACTGCAAACATGCTTTTCCATATCAACCCCTTCACTACAGAGGCAAATGCCAAAGAGATGAATAAAATAACTTAGTGTCAGGTAGAGCAAAGTAAATAGTGCCAGAAGGTACAGGGTGGGTTATTCGCGACCATGGAATGGAATTATATAACTTAGTGGAAGTTAGCATCAGAGGGAAAGTTGCTATCTGGCAGAGAAGGACTTAAGCTCTTTTGCCAAGCTTACACAGGTTATGACTTATCCTCTGCTTTACGAAGAAATATTCCGGAAAGATTTGAGGAAGAATCAGCGAACTCCAGAGGAGGAAATTCACAAGGATAATTAATCTTTCAACTAGAGAAAGTGAATAATTCACACACGTGCGCGCGCGCGCAAACATACACAAACACAAACATACACACAAACATACACACACACACACACACACACACACACACACACACACACACACACACACACACACACACACACACACAAACACACACACACACACACACACACACACACACACACACACACACACACACACACACACACGCACGCACAGCTTGAAACCTAATGTGATCAAAACTACTCCATTTTTAAAATACTATCCTTTTCTTCAGCCGTACACCATAAATCCTAATGTAATATATTCTTCTAATCCAGCGAACTTAAACACGCTTTCCTCCCGCATTGCCCGTATAGATAGACATAAACCTTTCTACCTCTCTTGACCAAATGTGATCAGTAAGTTTTCTTCCCTTGGTATCAATTGTGCCATTACATTTTTAACCACATTTTCAACGTAATGTGTTCATAATTAATCTCACCGCTTCTGTCTGTTTCCAACACTAATATTTCTTTCTGTCATTATGTAAATGATTTAAGAACTAATACGCATATCAGTCACTTATTAAGATACATTCAGACATTAACAAACGTGAATGTCATTTGGATTTCCTCTTTCTTCGAAAGTTATCTCTATGTGCACATTAACATCCGTCTCTTCCCACCCTCAATCTACACCTCCTCTATCTTTCCCCATACTTCCCCATCACCCATAATAAGCAACAAGGTAATGACAACTTTAACCCATTCAACTCCGATGACAAGATGTCTTGTCATTTGGTCAAATAAAACAAAAAATCATAAAACACCAAAATGTTTGATCAAACACCGGAAAAATACGACGTCAGTCCTCGCTTCGCTGCGAGCGAAGCGAGGATTGACGTCGTATTTTTCTGGTGTTTGATCAAACATTTTGGTGTTTTATGATTTTTTGTTTTATTTGACCAAATGACAAATAATCTTGTCATCGGAGTTTAATGGGTTAAAAACAAGATTGAGAGGGTGGAAGATCTTATATCCAGCATGTTCAAACGTAAAGGTGGCCTTTACGAGTGTAGTAGTATATCCTCTGTGCTGTCTGTCAAATTTGATTAGGTAAAGGAATCCCCCCTACAGAGCGTAAAAGTTGCAAACTATTTTGAAACTAACCCACTTTGG
>NC_134778.1:49512804-49515304 GCF_046742065.1 Oratosquilla oratoria | reverse complement strand
AGAGAGAGAGAGAGAGAGAGAGATAAACAAGCAAGCAGAAAGATAGACACACACGACCATATGATTACATACTCGTAGGAGGAGCATGGTCCATAACTAGGTCGGATGCGGATAAATGATAATAATGATGAATAAATAGAGAGATATATGAAAATGATAATAATATAAATAACAACAAATAAGATTGATAAATAAATAGGTAAAGTTAAATAATAAACAAACAGGTAAATAGTGATTAATAATTAATGGACAGATAAATAATAATAAATAATAATCAAATATATCATGATGAAAAAAACAGAAAAATAATAAGAAACAAATAAACGAATCTTAAAGCTTCGAAATGAACTACATTGCATTGCTTCTGCAGGAAGTTTATTCTATTCATTAACGACACGGTTGGCGAAGTTGTTTCTACCCAATTCCAAATTAAATTTATTTCCGGACAGTTTGAGACCATCATTGTTTTCGGATTCTCATTCAGTGTGAGCATTTTGTCACTTTTCATGTTGTCAATTCCCTTTAGAATCTTAAAGACCTGTATCAAGTCAACTCTGAATCTACGCTTATTTAGGAAAAACAGATTTGTATGATTTAGTCGATTTTTGTATGATTTATTTTTGATATTTGGAATCAGTTTTGTGGCTCACCGTTCTACTTTCCCAATCTGTCAATGTCTTTAATGAGATTCAATGACCATACGGAAACAGCATATTCCAAATGTGGACGAACTAACGATTTATATAGCTTGTTAATGAGTAATGGACTTCTGAAGTCAAAAGATCGCGCAATCAGTCCTAGAATCTTATTTGCTTTCTCAGAGGCTGAAATACACTGCTTAGATAATTTGAGATCGTTACTGATAATTACATCGATATTTTTTTCACTATCCACTTTTGTTAACGAATTTCCAAATAACTTGTAATCGTACTTACTGTTATCTTTACCTATGTGCATTACCTTGCATTTACTTGTGTTAAATTTCATTAGCCACTTTTCAGACCATTGCTGTAATTTATCTAAATCTTCTTGAATATCTAATTGGTTTATGTGATCATTTCCATTCCGCACAGTTTTGTATCATCAGCAAATTTGGAGACAATGGAATTCAGTCAGTGGTCTATATCATTTATATATACTATGAATAGAAGCGGCCCAAGAACAGAACCCTGAGGAACTCCACTCATAAAAATTTTCTATCTAGAAGTTTTGCCATTTAGAAAAACTCTCTATTCTCGATCGTCTCACCAATTACTAGTCCAATTTAATAGGCTACCACTTTCACACACACACACACACACACACACACACACACACACACACACACACACACACACACACACACACACACACACACACACACAAATACATAAATGTACACACACACAAAGACATACATGCACACACAAACACACACACACACATATATACACATACACAGACGATGGCTTCGATCCCATTCCTTTGTCTTTGTAATTAATGGCAAGGAAACGTCATAGCCTTCCCTTGCCTTTGTTGGAGAGACATCACCGCTTTAATTATCACCGGAGTTCTAAACTGGTCTTGTAGGCGGAGCCTTTATCATCAAAACATTGACTATGATCATTACAGTTATTGATAACTGTTGTCAACATGTTTATTTCTATCAACAATATAATCATATAACTGCTAAATGTGATTGTACAATATTTTTTGCTAACGCCCGTGTCAACTTTATCAACACTTCAACATCGGGACAATGTTATGTCTCGACATCGCCATTGGTGTCTGGTGGAACGGTACCTTTCCCTTACTAACGATACGAAGATTAATAATATTATTTGTCAGTCATTTTTTTTCTGGATAACGTCAAATAATTTTATTCAATTCTTCTGTTGTTTCACATATATATTTAGATATGATAACTTAACAGGTATCAGGCGTTAGGTTTTCCTGGCTATAACCATAATATTTTATTCAATACTGGGGTACACAATTTGCACGTGATAACTTTAAAGACATGTAAAACCCTTACGATCCAAGACCACGATAATTGCTTGTCGTCTTTAATTTAAGTTCCGACTGGCTGTTTTATTAATATTATCAATCCTCACCTGACCCCTCTCTCTCTCACTCATGAGTGCTAAGACCATCTGTTCATTTTATCATACTTATGTATTCTTTTCTAATTCCTGTCATGCGATTCTAAGCGTTTGGTAAAATATCCTTGGCAAAAATAAAAGAGTTTTTCTAAACAATGTCATTTTAAATATTTCATTTTTGTCAATCCAATTTGAAGGAGTCCCCCATGCCGACAGTATTAAAAATAACTCGTATATCCTTCAATAGATTTTGTTCTAATTAAACTAAACGACGGCCATTCCCTTATACACATACATACATACATAAATTTATATATATATGTATATATATATATATATATATATATATATATATGTGTGTGTGTGTGTGTGTGTGTGTGTGTGTGTGTGTGTGTGTGTGTGTGTGTGTGTGTGTGTGT
>NC_134778.1:49475304-49490304 GCF_046742065.1 Oratosquilla oratoria | reverse complement strand
TCTTTTTGTTGTTCCATTTGCACTTATCCAGGTCCCTTTGCAACCTACACGCTTTTGGAAGAAAGTGTTCATTATCCTCATGTTGTAGTTCTTTGCAAAATTGACTAATATCTCACCTCTCTCATTTCTTTCACCTACTCCAAACTTTCCAATGCACGACTCGTCTCCTATCATCTTCCCCACTTTACCATTAAAATCGCCTATTACCACTATTACCAACGTGTATTTACTTTTTTCTTGATCCATTACCTGACTTAAATCATCATAGGACTCAATTTCATCGTCTGAGCTCTGTGAAGTTGGTGCATAAACCTGAACTATTTTTAGTGTACCTTTTACACAGCCTAATCACAATCCAAACTACCCTGTCTGATAAACTACTGAACTTGACCACGTTGCCAGCAACTTCTCGGTTTATCAAGAATCCTTCTCCACAAGATCTTTCTTTGTCTTTACCTCGATAGTAGAACAGGTGGTGACCTTGTAATTGCATCAACTTTTCTTCCGTTCTTCGGACTTTGCTGTGTCCTACGATGTCCCAATTGATGCTGTCTATTTCTTCCATTAAACTCTCCAGCCTATGGTCTTCTGAGAGAGTTCCTACGTTGTAGGTATAGATCTTCATTTTCTTCGTGTTGTTTAATGTCCAAAACTAAGATCTGCTTGGACATTACTTACTCACATTCGGTTACACACTGCCCGTAAACACAAGAGGTAATGCGGTTGGACCTTTAGGAGACGATGATCCAACAAGCACGCCCGGTTTTCTTTTGGTTGTACTATTCATGTCTGCTATCAAGGGGTTCTGGCAGTACTCTCACCTCCCAACTGGTTTTTGGTGAGATATTTCTCTGGTGTCACCTTATTCATTATATTCGGTGAATCCCTATGTGTATAGGGTGCCCAATGGTCCACGCCGTCATTATGAGGAATTTTCATGTTGGCCCTGCGACTAAGTGTATGACCTGCTCTTTGTCTGACCTTCCTAACAAAGCCTGTTTGATATGGGTGACCCTGCAGAGATTTCCTCTCTATCGACATAGCTTTTGCAATCATTAAGATTCTCAAGCCTATCCACCACGTCAAGGTGTCAACTCTTGGATAGGTATTTATAAGTATATATATATATTACACACACATACATACACACACACACACACACACACACACACACACACACACACACACACACACACACACACACACACACACACACACACACACACACACACACACACACACACACACACACACACACACACACACACACACACACACACACACACACACACACACACGGACACACACACAAAGACAAACGTTATATGAAACACCACGGTCACATACTAACGTGCAAAAAGACAAAGGCAGCTTCTATGAAGGTAAAATCCATTTTTCATTGTCGTGTATAGTGATGTCTCATCTCCGTGACATCCAATGATGTCCCTCGCCTGCTGGCCACTCCGGCTCTGGCGTCAATTAGAGAGTCTGTCACTGGTGAAGGCTTGGGCAATGGTCGAAACGAAACCATTTTTAAAGGCTAAAAGAAGTTATGAAGGAGGAGGGAGTAGGAAAGGCGAGGAAAGGAGATGGGGAGTATCAAGAAGGAAGTGGAATAGGAAGAGATGATGTATTAGGAATAGGAGGATGGATGAGGAAAAGAAGGACTGAGGAGGAAGAAGAAATAGTAAGAAGAAAATACGCAGGAGAAGAGGATGTTTTGGGTTGTTGTCTGATATCGTTTCTATCTTTATGCTCTTCCCCATCTTTTATGAAAAGGGGATGGGGAGGAAGCGAAGAAGGCGGGGGAGGAGTAGAAGAAACAGGAGATTAAAAAGGAAGAAGTAGAAGAAGAGAATGAGGAAGACAAGAGGTGATGGAAGGTGGAGAGCAAGGAGGAAAAAGATGAAGAGGAAGGAGGAGGAGGCCTGAGCAGGAAGAGGAGGAGATGGAGAGAACAGATGGATGAGGTGGAAGGAGGAGGAAAAGGAGGAGATAGAGGAAGGGAGAAGAAGGAGGATGGAGGAAGGGGGAGGAGGAGGTCTGGATAGGAAGAGGAGGAGATGGAGAGAACAGATAGATGAGGTGGAAGGAGGAGGAAAAGGAGGAGATAGAGGAAGGGAGAGGAGCATCTGAAGGGAAAAGAAAAGGGGGTGGCTAAAGGAAGATATTGGTAGAGGAGGAGGAGGAAGTGGATTAAAGAGGAATTGTATGGAAGCAGAGGTGGATCGATGAGTATGAAAAGGAAGAGTAGAGGGAGCAGAAAGAGAAGGTGGGCAAGAAGGAGAGGTAGGATATCTAGACTTCGAATTCATTTTATGCTCTCTTGCACGAGACACTACTAACTTAACTCGACTCGCATGGAGTAAGAGGTAACTTGCTAAGCTGGATTAAAAACTGGTTGAAGAATCGTAAGCACCGAGCTATTCTGAATGGCAAAACTTCTAAGTGGAAAGATGTTACGAGTGGATCTCAGCTGGGTTTTATCATAGGGACACTTTTGTTAATAATATATATCAATGACATTAACTTTCTCGATTCGCTGATGATACTAAACTGGGCGGAATAGCAAATGATCAACCGAATACTCAAGGAAATTTAGACAAAATAGAATAATGGTATAAGAAAAAGTTAATGAAATTAACCCAAGTAAATGTGGCGTTGCGCATATACTGTAAGTGAAAATATTATGACAACAAATTATTCAGAAAAAAAAAGAGAAATGTAACTAAAGTGAAGAATGGAAAGGATTCTGGTGTATTTGTCACTAAATATTTCAAAACTTTTTGTATTTCTGTTTCAGAGAAAGTAAATGGGATATCTGCATTGGTAGCGCGATCTCTTGACTTCAAAATCCAACTATCGTCAGATCACTGATCTGCCCACATTATAAATATGCTGTTTCTGTCTAATCCCTAGCTTTCCTTATAGACGTTAATGGATTGGAAAAAGTGCGAACCACACAACTTATGTAAAAAGTAAGAGAAAGTATAATCGTTTCAGACACTTGAAAATAAAAAGCTTAACAACTTTCAAAGTTGATAACACTAAATATTAATAGGACAAAAATAACTTCCTGAAACTGTCAGGGCGTAGATTCAATTATATAGAAAAAATGCCAACCGGCGAGCGACAAAAAAAATTTCAAACATCAAAAATAAATCATACGAAAATCGACTAAAACATATGAATCTATTTTCCCTAAAAAATCGTAGACCCAGGGGTGATTTGATACAGGTCTTTAAGATTCTGAAGGGAATTGACAACATCAAAAGTGACAAAATTTTCACACTGAATGAGAATCAGACAAGAAATAATGGTCTCAAACTGTCAGGAAATAATTTAATTTGGAAGTGGGTAGAAACAACTTCGCCAACCGTGTACTTAATGAATAGGATAAACTTCCTGCAAAATAAGTGCAATGTAGTTCAGTTCTAAGCTTTAACATTTGTTTATATAAACACTTAAGCAAGATGCTGTAATGACTGCCATTTATTTTACATTATTTGTTTGTTATTATTTGTCTATTTGTTTATTATCATTTGTTTGATTTTCATTTATTATTAGTTATCTGTCAGTTTATTATTATTTACTATTTAATTCATTTGTTATTATTTAACCTATTGTATTTTTTTTCTTATCATTATTATAATTTTTTTCGCATCTGACCTAGTTATAAACCAAAAGGTTTTCTGTCAGTATGCTCCACTTTTGTAATCCTTTGTAAATAGAATAAGATTTCAGCCGAAGCATTTGAATGTCATACAGTTTGGATTTTTAAAATTTACTGAGATACCTACTTTTTTAAGCAAGGGACATTCAATTGTTCCTAGTGACCAAAAGACCAGGCTTCAAGGCAACACCTCGTCGAATAACAGAAGCCGCCAGGCTTTCAGGGGAAATGCCCTGACACCTGCGTCGGACAAAAGAGTCTGGGCTCCTCGACTACAAAGGGAAACTGCGCCTGTCCGGCGCCTGTCATCGTCACTCAACCAGACCTTTTCTTATGTGCCTGATCAGTATATGGCACCACTATAAATAATATGTACATAAAATCTGGCAACCCCCTGAGGTTTCTTCGGAGGTTGTATTGTACCGGTATGTATAAACCAGAGAGAACACTGGAACAGTAAAGAAAAGAGCCCGCTTAGACTTTGGCTCTCCAAACACCAGTCCCAAAATAATGTAGATAGAAACTACACATCTACATTGTAACTCCTAATAAGACGAACAGGTGTAAGTGGACAAGGAGGAAGAATGGCAGAAAGAGGAAGAGAAGGAGTAGGAGGAGAAGTAGAAATGGGTAAAAGAGAAAATGGCGGAAGGAGGGGGTGCAGGTGAAAGGAGGAGGTGGAATTGGAGCGAGAAGGTGAAGAGAGACGGTGGTGAAGGAGGAGGAGGAGGAGGAGGAGGAGGAGGAGGAGGAGAAGGAGGAGGAGGAGGAGGAGGAAGTGGAAGCTAAGAGGGAGTGTATCCGTGTTGGAGTACATATCAGTAGGGTTAATGGGGCTAATGAAAGTCTGATCTACAATACTTTATCTATTATACATTTGCACAAGGACTAAGAGATCCTACGAAGGGTTTCGATGGTCACATTATATAGAAAACAGTATCCTATTCTTCTGATCTTTGACACTCCGTATTGAGTTAACCTTTATATTCTATATTCTTGCTCATGTAATTAACAAGACAGGAAGAGGCTCTTTCGACATTGTAATATCTTTTCTGAGTGCGAGTAGTGTGGGTGATGCAGTTATGAGCCTCACGACTTGAATAAAACGTAAAATTCACGGTTACAAGAAGTAGAAGTGAAGGATGGAGGAGGTGGAGGTGGAGGTGGAGGTGGAGGTGAAGGAGCTGCAGGAGAAAAGAAAATGAGGATGAAGTGGAGTTATACGGAAGATGAGGAGGGAGTGGAAGTGGAGGGAGGTGAAGGTAGAGGTTAATGGAGGTGAAAATGGAGGGAGGATGAAATGGAGACTGAGAGAGAGGAGGAGAGAAGGGGATGTCTATATCGATAAAGTTGTTTGCATTAGCGGTATCAAGATTAGTGGTACACAGCTAATGTTTCAGAAAAAGAAAGAAAAAACATTATCGATGACTGCCACTTGACTATCCGACTAGGGAGCAAAGGTGGTGCATTTGTCATTCTAAGATCTCCTGACTTAAGTTCCTCGTCATAGGACAATACATGATAGTAGGAGGGTGGCAGAGACAGGAGGCATATGTCAGTAGTTTTTTAAAGCTGAAGCCAAGGCCCTCACCTTTGCTTAGTAAACTTATCCACCTATTGCAAATAGTCGTCAATAGTAACCATAAGGATCAAACCCCGGCCCATGTACCCACAACCTCAAGAGCGAAACTCATCGCATTAAGGCGGGACACACTCTGCGGCAGAGGAATCCTGAATTTCCTTCAGTGTACATCTATACCCACGCGGGCGCCCACAGGCTTGCAGCACGCAGCTTTAACAGACAGAGCCACATTTCGGAACCTGCAACACACCTACCAAGTCTTTTACTGCATTGCCCCCTTGCCCTGAACAGATGCAAATAAGTAATATTGCTCCCCACACACAATTTTTAGGGCGCTTTAAACCACATCCATACGGGACGGTATTTACTCTCTCTGCTGCCGCCAAGGGAGATAAAACGCAAGGCTATCACAATTTTTTTCTTCTGTACTACAAGACACTTTCTTTACCATCCTAGTTGCTGCTAAGTCATTCTTCTAGTACACCCTCTGTTTCCAAACGATCCTCCTATATTTTATCTATTTATTCGTATTGCTATGTTACTTGAAGCAATTTGCCCTGCGCCCGCCCAGTGACAGACAGACGCTGACGAATAGTCTCCAGACTACACGAATCGCGGTTGCCTGCCTGTAATGAATGCCTATGTATTTTATTAATTATTGACATAGTTTTTTATTAATTTATTATCATGATTTTTTTTTGGCATCCGACCTAGATATGGACCAAAAGGTCTCCTGTCGGCATGCATGCTCTGCCTTTGTAAAATCTGCCTTTGTGACTAAGAAACTATTATATACGTGCCCTCTTCTCTTCAAAGAGATAAGAACTGAGACCAACGTCGCTCTCTTAATGAGCGTTCTATGGTCTCCTACGATCACTTTGAGGATCTGAAAGGTTTGGCCTTAGCATACCATCATTCCTCTTTAATATCCTAGAGACTACCTCAATTAATTCGTCTGCTTATTGTGTCTGCGGCCAGTTATAAAACTACTTCAACTACATTTGACTACGTATTTCAATTTTCATGTTTATTCTGCATGCCGCTATGCGAGTTTATATGCCTGAATGAAACCGCCAGAGTTAATATCCCGATGCCCTCGGTCACTGAACAGATTCGGTTGTGGAAAGAGCCCGATAATTTCATTCACGTGAAAGGAATACTAGACCGAATTATTATCTATGAGTGACGAACGTCATTTGCAGGTACTTAGAGACCATCAACGTTATGATAAGATGCGAATTCTCTTCAATCATCCAATGGGAAATTTGTATTTTCGAAAAAAAAAAAATAATAATAACGAAATGGCACACATAAAAAATCGGAGGCTTGGATGCCAGGGGCTGTGGTAAACGCTGGAATGGGATCGAACGAGGACTTCTCTATAATGCCAGCTATTTCCCTCTAAAGTGCTGCTTTCCATGGCACCATTACGGAAGAAGGCTGGGCACTGCCTGTGTGGACACAGTGGCCCGCACGAATGCGGAAGTTACAGAGGCACGCAAGCCCACACTGTACTGTACATACACGTTGGAACACCTACACACAAGCGCAGAACACCCACACGCTTGCACGTACACATACGCAAACACTCACACACGCACACATACACGTATATACAAACTCGTGCACACACACACACACACACACACACACACACACACACACACACACACACACACACACACACACACACACACACACACACACACACACACACATACGAGTCCAACGCGTGATCCAAGACAATGGTGAATCTCTCTCTCTCTCTCTCTCTCTCTCTCTCTCTCTCTCTCTCTCTCTCTCTCTCTCTCTCTATCTATCTATCTATCTATCTATCTCTCTCTCAAACACACACACACACACACACACACACACACACACACACACACACACACACACACACACACACACACACACACACACACACACACACACACACACACACACACACACACACACACACACACACACACACACACACACACACACACACACACACACACACTGCTCCTAACTTCTTGTTAATATTATCACGAAACTGTAGATATTTTTCCCACTCTCATTGCTGTTGATATTGCTACCGTTGCTATGCGTGCGTCAACTTCGTCTGTGAAAACTCCTACCATACTATAAACAATTCATGTTGATGTTGTCAGAACGGCCGCATCCTTTTTTCTTGATCTTGGCTTGTGATCAGCTGTTATACCTTCGAATAAGAGTTGCGACTTTTTTTTATGGGCAGTGGTGGGAATGGATGGGGGTATATATCCGTCCTTGTTATAGACCAAAACGTATCCTGCCGGAATGATTAGTTATTGCAATTATCACTGTAATGAAATCTAACAAATGCTTTTGTTGAGAACATTGCCACAGGCAGCCGCAGAGAGATACGTCACATTGGTAGGATTATTTGATACTTTCTAGCTGAGCAGATGGTCATGATAGCACTGTCACGCCCATTTTTGTTTATGATAATTGCGCAAACATTCTCAGCGTGCTTTCACGAATAATAGAAAAAGGTAATCAGTATTGATACCACAATAACCAGAATGATCACAGCCACATCTATCTCCATCACCATTAGCATAACGGCCATCGACAATACAAATACATAAATTGTAGTTCGAGGAAAAGTAGGAGGAGGAGGAGGAGGAGGAGGAGGAGGAGGAGGAGGAGGAGGAGGAGGAGGAGGAGGAGGAGGAGGAGGAGGAGGAGGAGGAGGAGGAGGAGGAGGGAAAGAGAAAGAGGAGGAAGACCAGGAGAAAGAAAGAGGGATAGCAGTAGCAGCAGCAGTGACATTAATAGTAGTAGCAATAGTAACAGCAGTGGTGGTAGTAGTAGTAGTAGTAGTAGTAGTAGTAGTAGTAGTAGTAGTAGTAGTAGTAGTAGTAGTAGTAGTAGTAGTGATAGTAGTAGTAGTGCAAACAGCAGTAGCAGCAGCAGCTGCCGCGGTAGTTGTGCAACAGCAGTGATAGGAACAGAAGCAGCAGGGATGGTAGCAGGAGCAGCAGTAATAGTAGGAGTATTAGTAGTGTGTTCATAGTAAAATAATCAATAGAAATATCAGTAACATCATTACTAGTTGAACCAACAATAGCATTTCCTTCTCCTCCTCCTTTGCCTCCTCCTCCTCCTCCTCCTTCTCCTCCTCCTTCTCCTCCTACTCCTCTTCCTATTACATTCTCCTCTTTCACCCTCCTCCCTCTCCTCTTCCTTCTATTCTTTGTCCTCCTCCTCTTCCCCTCTTCCTCTTATTTTACCTCTTCCTCCTCCCATTTCTCCTCCTTTCCTCCTCCTCTTCTTCCTCCTTTTCCTCTTTTTCCTTTTTCTCCTCCACCACGGCCTCCTCCCATAGCTGACAGGAATAGTAACTATTGGCCATTACTCATCCCATAGGTAACAATTCCTGAATCATACAAGTCGTTATCAAAATTGATGTAATCAATATGGATATTTATAGTAACAGCTTCAATATAATTAATACATAAATGCATAATATATGTAATATGTATATATATATATATATATATATATATATGTACATATATATATATATATGTACATATATATATATGTACATATATATAAATAATATATATATATATATATTATATGTATACATATATATCATAAATATATGTACATATATGTATATATATATATATATATATATACATATATATATATATATAAATATATATATATATATATATATATTGTGTGTGTGTGTGTGTGTGTGTGTGTGTGTGTGTGTGTGTGTGTGTGTGTGTGTGAGTGTGTGTATGTGTGAGTGTGTATATACACACACACACACACACACACACGCACACACACACACACACATATATATATATATATATATATATATATATATTATATATATACATATACATATATATATATATATATATATATATATATATATATATATAGTATGAATATACATATACATGTACATTTACATATACGTAGACGTATACGTATACGTATACATATACATATACATATACATATATGGAATGGAAATTGATTCATTTATATCTGCGCAGATCCGATCATAAATCAGATAATTCTCTCATGAAAACCTATTAGTTTATACAATGACTTCTTTGTCTGGAATAAATCACTACAATATTGCAATCAGTTTGAAGGAAAAGTTGAAACCTTCTGATGTATGAGAGTGCTTAATGCTATACTAAACGAAATACAATTTTTTTTGTTATATATTTGCACACTTAAGACAAAATTTCTGAAAAAAAATATATATGGACTGGGCAAGTTGCAGATATCTGTGAACATTGAGGCTTATTCGGATGATTCTTTTCACATATTCTGTGTATGTATTACATAGATGGATAAATTTGTATTGTACATCTTTGTATTTGACTGAGCTCTGAAAAGAGGAATGCTATCCAATTAACAAAGGCTTCCTACTCCCATGATATTTTCCTTTGTCTCCTCAGATACTTTTTTATAATTAATTTCTTTCGAAATAGGCAGAACATTTTTTCATGAACTTTAATAGTTTCACTACCCTTTCCAAACAAGTGGTCTCTATTTTTTTTTTTTTTTTTTTTGTATTCAGAGATGGTAATGTGATAATATTTACTTTTTTAATCCCTCTTGACAGCGCATACAAAAATCTTGACCAGAGAAAAAGAACCCCTGGTTCTTTCTCAAAATTGGCCCGGAACTAAACCAAATTAGCTCAATTTCCTCTCGATACTCTATGGACTTTTTCCTCGGGGAATGTTGGCAGTCACGTCCGGGCAATTAGCCGCACGATTACTATATACGTAGGTGCCGTTGTTGTGTGACAAGACTTCCCTGGACTTTATGTGAATCTAATCCGACACAATGGCTTTGCCACATGAATGACCCACTTCCTGTTAACTAAATTCGTCTATGTACGCATGTATATTAGACAAGGCAAAGTAGAAGGAGAAAAGGGGCGAAAATAGGAAGAAGAATGAGGATTTCGAAGAGTAAAAGGACCAACATGAAGAGGAATATGACGAAAAGAGGAACATCAACGAATTAGAGGAGTGAGCAGGGGAATACCAAAAAACACGAAAAATAGAAAGACACGACGGAAGAAGAAAATGAGGTAGGATGATTATGGGGATAATGATAACGATGACGCTATCGCAAAGATGATGACCCTGCTCCTGTTGATAAGGTGGATACAGGGATAGAGGAGTGTGTGGAATAAGATTAAGAGAGATCGGCTTAAGATTAGGATTAGAGGAGGAAGAGCAAGAGGAGGAGGAGGAAGAGAAGGACAGACAGGAGGAAGAAGAGGTAGGAAGAGGTAAAGGAGGAGGGTTAAAATGTACGTGCATCAGAGTAGGCAGAAGGGCAGGAGAGAAAGGATGAAGAGGAGGACGAGAAAGAGGAGTGGTAAAATACATGTACGTGCAATAAAGGCATAGGAGAGAAAGACTATGAAAATATATGTAGAAATAAAGAATGGTTCGTGGTAAAACAAAAAGAAGAGGAAAGGTCCCGGGAAACACAGACGTTAAGTAAGAATTAGGACACAGCGAGGGGGAAGGTACGAGGACGGATGGAAGAAAAATGTAAGAAAAGAAAAAATTATTTGCGGAAACTGATTTAGAATTGAGGATGGAAAGAAAAAATAGTGAAAAACATAAGAATATAGATGCTATCTATATACAGTTTTCGTTTATGTATCCTAAGACATTCTTGAATGAAACATTTCCATATATAGAGTACATACATATACACTCGAATGTATGAAGACATATAAATATGCGCGTGTTTCATTTTTGAATGTGATATTACTAAAACCGTTATATGTCCTTTTCTTATATATATATAGAGATATATATATATATATTATATATATTTATACATATATATACATATATATATATATATATATATGTATATATGTATGTATATATATATATATATATATACATATATATGTATATATGTACATATATATATATATATATGTATGTATGTATATACACACACATACACACACACACATATATATATATAGTATATATATATATATATATATATATATATATATATATATATATATATATATATACATATATGTATATATATACAATATATATATATATATGTATATATATGTGTGTATATATATATATGTATATATGTATACATATATATGTATGCATATACATATATATATACATATATATATATAGATATATATATATATATATATATATATACATACATATTATATATATATAATATATATATATATGTATATATATGTGTATATAATATATATATATATATTCATATATATTATATATTTTCATATATATATATATATATATTATATATATACATATATATATATATATATGTATGTATATATATATATATGTATATATATACATATATATGCATATATATATATATATGTATATATATATATATACAGTATATATATATGTATATATATATATATATATATGCATATATATATATATATATATATATATATATACTGTATATGTGCATGTATACTGTATATTTATACAGAGCCTACCGAGTCAAAATATATACGCACCCTTCACACATCCCACACCCATCCATAACCTATTTATTGTCCCTTATATCATAACTCCTTGTGAATGAAGGCTTAACCCTGTCTCCCGCACACTGCTTGGGTCAGAAAAATTTTATGACACTTTTTATTCCCCTAAGACATTTACTTGCTTCTCTCGCTCTATAGTTTATAGCCAACCTATTTCTCCTTTCACTGCTGCTTATAACCCTAAATCTAGGGTTCTTTGAGACATACAGTATCTCCAGTTCACTGCTACCCTCTCACTTTGTACAGTACATTTCATCATCTTACTTCTATTTACTTTCAAATTTCTACTCTAGCATACCTTCCCAATCAACACCACTAGCAGACATATTGTCGATAGACGATTCTATACTACTTAAGGACTTTCCTACGAGGAGCCACTTTGCAAATAATATTCCGGGTCGTATCAGATGGTTTTCTTCAACTGAGGAGGGCCAGTATCATATCACGGTCAATGGGTCAATGTCAATAATATAAAAAACATCGTTCACGCGTCCATATTCATTTAGTTTTACCAGTTCTATATCCAGTATAGAAATAGACGGTCTTATTCGCGCCTGCGAGCCGTGTCCTCATCTAAGAGGGGGTTTACACGGGGTATTTGGTTGTCGAACAACGTGTTCGACAACCAAATACCCCGTTCACACGTTCACACATCACTTTAAACACGTGTCTGTCGAACCGCGTTCGACGAACCGTGTAAACCCCCCTCTAACACGAAAGTAGCCATAGATCCCCTTGCTACTTGTGAGTCGCCACACTGGTCACCCTCCATTCGTTCTCAAAATCGCTCCCGTCTACACCAACTTCCGTCCGAGCTCATTCATCTTACGAAGTTCTTCATCAGCCAATTCCACCCGTCTTCATCAGCAAATTCCACTCGAATAAACCATCTCTCCCCTCTTGTCAGCCAACTTTCGACCGCCCTATCAGCCTCTTCCCACAAAGCCATTTGCAAGTACACTCGTGTCAGGCACTTGTGTCCCTGTTAGCGAATTTTCAATTTTATCAGCCCCTTCCTGCCCTCGTCGCTAACCTTCTGCCCTTAACTAAAATGGAGATACAATTTCGAGCCAGTAACTGAATGCTAGAGTTTCTTTTTTAATTTCCTGTGCAGCTAAAATTTCTTTCTATTTTTTCAGGTTAATGTATAAGAATGTGACTTAGAATCTATTTTCTTTCTATTTTTTCAGGTAAATGAATAAGAATGTTACTTAAAATATTTTTCTTTCTTTTTTTCAGGTTAATGTATAAGAATGTGACTTTTTTTTCTATTCTTTCAGGTTAATGCATAAGAATGTGACTTGAAATACATTTTCTTTCTATTTTTTCAGGTTAATGAATAAGAATGTTACTTAAAATATTTTTCTTTCTTTTTTTCAGGTTAATGTATAAGAATGTGACTTTTTTTTCTATTCTTTCAGGTTAATGCATAAGAATGTGACTTGAAATACATTTTCTTTCTATTTTTTCAGGTTAATGAATAAGAATGTGACTTAAGATATATTTTCTTTCTATTTTTTCAGGTTAATGTATAAGAATGTGACTTAAAATACATTTTCGCCTGAGACGCCATTTCAACCCGACTCTGCCTCTTTACTTGGATGAGATCCTTGCTGCTTGCACATAATACAACATGTAAACAGCGTCTCAGTAATCCAGACCAGCATTACTATTCACATCCCTTTTAACTCCCTTCAACACGGTGGCGATTCTAACAGCTTAAGGTAGCGGCACACTAAGCATTTCTCTCTAGCATGCTACTTGCTTCTGCTACTTCCTTTGAGTAGAAACAACTTCGGGTACGATCTTTTGTTTTAAAACTTCCAAATGTCAAATATTCCTGCGTCATATAATGAGAGGTGAATAGCAAAAGTAAGTAGCATGCTAGACTAGTGTGCCGCCACATTAAAGCAGCGTCTTAACCAATAGACTCATTTTGTCCAGAGTCCGCTCAGTCGGCTAAACAAAATCATCCAGCGTCGACTAGAACATCTATATAAACATAGGATGTAACCGAGACGAAAGGGTTAACATGTTCAGACCGGGGTTCTACGGCCCGGCGGGAAAAAAAAAAAAAAAAAAAAAAAAAAAAAAAAAAAAATATATATATATATATATATATATATATATATATATATACATACTGTATATATATATATATATATATATATATATATATATATACAGTATATATGTATATATATATATATATATATATATATGTATATATGTATATACGAATAAATAACAAAAACACGTGATTCACAAAATGTGTAATAAAACCGCTTGGAAAATAAAATGAAAGGTGACCGAACGTTTTCGTCTATTTAGATAGACGAAAACGTTCGGTCACTTTTCATTTTATTTTCCAAGTGGTTTTATTACACACATATATTTATATACATATATATATATATATATATATATATATATATATATGTGTGTGTGTGTGTGTGTGTGTGTGTGTGTGTGTGTGTGTGTGTGTGTGTGTGTGTGTGTGTGTGTGTGTGTGTGTGTGTGTTTTCACACTGGTCTTTGAATCACGTGCCGGACTCGTGATCGACAGCTATTTCTCTCCCGGAAGAGAGCTCAGAGCTCGTATGACCGATCTATGGGTAATACTGTGACCTTACACGCACACACACACATCCAACTCCCCGGCCACGAGAGTTGGAGTAACGACTCAAAGGGCAGCGATACTGAAATTTTTTCAGCCCTGGGTAGGATTCGATCCCGGACCGCCATAGCGACAGTCAGGGACTCTACCAACCGTGCCACCGAGTCGTGTGTGTATGTGTGTGTGTGTGTGTGTGTGTGTGTGTGTGTGTGTGTGTGTGTGTGTGTGTGTGTGTGTGTGTGTGTGTGTGTGTGTGTGTGTGTGTGTGTGTGTGTGTGTGTGTTTTTGTGTGCGTGTAGATTGAAACATTCTGGCATCGTGGTAAAAGAGCCACAAGTCAAAATAGCATGGCGGTTTAACAAGTAACAAGCGGCATCAAACTGCCTCCAACAGCCAAGAAATCGGTAGTTCCCACAAACAGGGACAAGAAATCAATAGAGGACAAGCCGTTCTGTCAATAAATGATGATAATTGTATGACAGGTTGACCTTAAAAAAAAATAATAATAAAAAATAATA
>NC_134778.1:49460304-49470304 GCF_046742065.1 Oratosquilla oratoria | reverse complement strand
CCCCCTTACACGGGGGTAGCCAAAAAGAAAAAGGCATAGAAACCACTCCCACCCATTCCATTCCCTACATATTCCACTCCCCTCCACCCTCCTCCCTCCCTCTTATCTTGGCACCTGGATGACGGGTCATCCCTGCATCTTGTCCACTGCCCTGGGTCAGAAGCAGTGTCGTAAGACACAGCACATCCACAGCAAGGCCGCTTCATTAAATCGGCGACCCTCCTCTCCGTCCCCTCATGCAGAAAAGGAGAAGACGGGGAGAAATCCCTTCGGGCTGCGTCAGATTATTTCTCATACATACTTGCTCACCCCCCATCCCCCACCCACTCCCCCTCATGCGTCACAAAATCATCCATACACAACCCTTCTCCATTCACCCCTATCTTCTGTCCTCTCCCGTCCTTCCTCAACAGACATTCCTCTCTTTTGTAATGCCTCTTTCACCCCATCCATCCAACTCATCCTAGGACGCCCCCTCATATTCACTCCTTCCACCTCTGTCTTCCACACTTCTTATACTAATCTTTCTTCACTCATTCTTTCCATGTGTTCAAACCATCCTAATACTCTTTCATCAACCCTATCTACCAGCTCACTTTCCACCACTGTTCTCCTCCTCACCTCCTCATTTCTCACTCTATCTAGCCTAGTAACCCCTATCATACTTCTCAGACATTTCATCTCAAACACATTCAAACTCCTCTCTTCTTCTCTTATGTTCCATGTTTCTGCCCCATACAGTGCTGTTGGCACAATCACTCCTTCATATAACCTCCTCTTATCATCCATTCCCAGATGTCTATTTCTCATTACACTTTTTAAACCACCAAGGCATTTACTCGCTTCTCTCAATCTACATTCTACCTCCACCACCACGCCTCCCTTTCCTGCCACATTCGCAACCAGGTATCTAAAACTATCCACTTCCTCCAGTCTCTCATCCTTAATGCTCACTTCCAGCCTGCTGTCACTCTCTCCCCTTGTACATCTCATCACCTTACTTTTGCCCACATTCATCTTCAGCTTCCTTCTTTCACACACCTTCTCAAACTCTATCACTAACTTCCTCAATCCCTCCTCTGATCCTGCTACAAGCGCAGTGTCGTCAGCAAACAACAACTGGCTTATCTCCCACTTTTCTCCATTTTCTTTAACCATCTCCAACCCCTGACCCACTACCCTTGCATTCACCTCTAGTACCACCCCATCCATGTAAAGATTGAACAGCCAGGGCGACAAATCACATCCCTGACGAAATCCCACCTTGACCTCAAACCATTCACTCTCTCCATTTCTAATCCTAACACAAGCTCTACTACTCTCGTAAAAACTCTTGACTGCTCTTAACAGCTTTCCTCCTACCCAATATAACTGTAGTGCCTCCCACAGTGCCTTCCTGTCTACCCTGTCGGAAGCCCTTTACTAGATCCATAAAAGCCCAAAAAACATCCTTACCTTTTCCTATAGCTTTCTCACATATCTGTCTTACCACAAAAATCTGACCTACACAACAACTACTTGTCCTAAAAACACACTGTGTCTCACCAATTACCCCCCTGTTCCTCTCCTAATCCTCTCAATCAAGACCCTCCCATAAGCCTTCCCAACTACACTCAACAAGCTGATCCCTCTGAAACTACTACACTCACACTTGTCCCCCTTTCCCTTGTAAAGTGGAACTATACAGGCACTCCTCCAGTCCTCCGACACTCTACCTTCTCTTAAATAAACATTAGATAACCTCACCAGCCAGTCCACTAGAACTGTACCTTCTTTATTCAGACATTTTGCATGGCATCCATCCAACCCAGGTGCCTTACCTGCTTTAATCATCTTAACAGCTGCTTTCACTTCATCTTTCCCTATTTCTCCTCCATTTTTCTCGCTCATCACTCTCATGTTCTTAGCGCTTCCCACTACAACTACTTTTCCCTCCCTATCCTCCTTCACAATTAGCAACTCCCTAAAATACTCTTCCCACCTTCCTCTCACTGACTTCTCTTCCTTTATCATCTCTCTATCTGCACCTTTTACATTTTCTTCTCTACCTGATTCGCCTCCTCTTCCTCCTTTAATTTCTTTCCAAAACATCTTCTTATTACTTTCAAAATTTTCTGTCATACTCTTACCCCATTTCACATCTGCTCTCCTCTTTGCTTCCTTTATCTTATGCTTAACTTCCCTTCTCTTTACTTTGTACCTCTCATACGATTCCCTCGTCCTAATTTGTAGCCAATCTATGAATGCCTGTTTCTTCTCTTCTACACCCTTCTTTGCTTCCTCATCCCACCACTCACTACCCTTCCTTCTATTTCCTCCCGCCCTCCTTGTTCCACACACCATCTTTGCACATCTTATGACTCCCTCCTTGAACCATCCCCATTCCTCCTCCACTCCTAGTTCTACTCTATTCTTCACTCCCTCCCACTCCTCTCTCAGCTTCTTCTTATACTCATTCTTCTTTTCTTTCTCATTTAAGCAGTTCACTCTAAGCACCTCCCTATCTTCTGCCGTTTTCCTCTTTCTCCACCTATTCTCCATTCTCTATTTACTTTCCACCAGATAATGATCTGATATTCCCCCACCCTCTCCCCTTAGAACACGTACATTCTTAACTCTTCCTACTCCTGGTCACCACTATATAGTCCATTAACGCTGCATCTGCCACCCTTCCATCCACCACCCTCTCCCATGTGTACTTATGCTTGACTTTCTCCCTAAACACTGTATTTGCTATTATCAAGTCTCTTTGAAGACACATCTCCACCATCAATTCTCCATTAAGATTTTTACCTGGAACTCCACACTTCTCAATCACTCCGTCTATTGGTTTGTGCCCTACCCTAGCATTAAGGTTTCCAAATACAACTACATTGACATTTCTCCCTAATCCCTCTATGCACTCATATCTACCCAAAAAGCCTCCCTTTCCTCTACGCTCTTCTCACTACCAGGCCCATACGCACTTACAAAAACCCACATCTCCCTTCCCAGCTTCACCTTGATCCACATCAACCTTGAGGGAACCTCCTTCCACTCCACTACACGCTTATTTATCTCTTCACTTACTAGTATAGCCACCCCTTCTCTCCCTCGTCCACTCTTCACTCCTGAGTACCTCTCAACTACACTCCCAAACTCACACTCGCCCTTCCCTTTCATTTTAGTTTCACTCAAAACCAGCACATCCATCTTTCCTCACGCAAACATACTGCCTATCTCTTCTTCTTTACTCTCATCTGTACCACATCCACGCACATTAAAAGATCCAAACCTTAGGGTACTGGTTGGAAAACTCCCAGACCCTCTTATGCCTTTACTTTTATTAGGAATGTCCCCTATTGGGGCTACAGGTAGTAGGACTCCTAATCCCATCCCCCGTCCCGTTTTTTGTCGCCTCTTACGGCTCAAGTGGAAAGACTTGATGGTAGTATTCTCTACCCCCACCACAGGGTAGGCGAAAAAAGGAAGTGAATATTCAGAGAAATGGTACAGGGCAGTAACAAGGGGTTGGGGGACAGCATAACGGAGGGACAGTCGTAGTATAGAAGTGTCATCATTTCTCTATGAACAGAGTTTTCCTGTATCACAGACAAAATGATGTGTGACTCTGGTCCGTAGGGGCGCCCCATATAGACCCTAAAGTATCAACTGCATACTAGTATGCCACAATAACACGCACCCAATACCCTAGACTGTGTGTGTGTGTGTGTGTGTGTGTGTGTGTGTGTGTGTGTGTGTGTGTGTGTGTGTGTGTGTGTGTGTGTGTGTGTGTGTGTGTGCACGTGTGTATCAATAAATCAAACAAATCAGCCATCCTGAGTCTACTGCTAAACAAAGACCTCTTTCGTAGCATTCCATGGTTCACACCACTGCGCCAACCTTTGCCACGTCACTCCTGCAAACTTCTCAATCTTGTCACTCCATCTTCTGTCTGGTCTTCCTCTTCCACGCCTCCTATCTCGCGGCATCCTCTCAGTAACACACTTGCTCCGTCGCTCATCAGTTGTTCGTGCATACTTACCTGCCCAATTCCACACTTCCTCTCTTTTACCGTCACTTCCCCATTCTCATCGAGGGAAGTTTCCCCCCTCACTACACCTCAACTATATTCGTCATCCCGGTCTACTACGCTACCCACCACTCAGCGTCACTCCTACGCTGTTTCACCCACAGCCGTTTCCAACTCGGCACGTCCCGTGCCCACACTACTTCCTGTGTGGCGACCACAAGTACAGACATCCTGCCTCCTCCGCCTTTTCTACCGCTACCAGCGTCTTGCACCACACAACACTCCAACAGCCGTCATAATCGCCTGAGAGCACCACCTCCTCCTCCACTCCTGCATCTAGCTTCGTTGCCACCACCGAATGTACCTCCATCCGCCCCTCCGTATTCATCTCCTAGGACCACGCACGAGAGCGACTTTCCCTGTCCACTTCAACGAAAAGTCGGAGTACACCCATGTTTTTCTCACACATGTTCTCTTGCTATTCTTCTTTTTGGGTTTTCATGCATATACCTCCCTTCATTTTTTCTCACCAGCTCTAACCACATCATAAGAATATACTTAAACCTCCCTCTGTTTACAGCAGTGCATCTTCACACCGAATCTTTCCCACTGCATCCTCAACCCAAGAGCCAAACTACTACATCATCCCTGGTAAGTAGATACGATTTCCGTTCTCAATATCACCTAGGAGGCAATTACTCTATGAGTTTCTCTCTCTCTCTCTCTCTCTCTCTCTCTCTCTCTCTCTCTCACTCTCTCTCTCTCTCTCTCTCACTCACTCTCTCTCTCTCTCTCTCTCTGTCTCTCTGTCTCTCTCTCTCTCTCTCTCTTTATGAAGTTGTACAAAACTTTTTCTGACAAGACATACGGACCTTGTACACCCAGCCGCTCTGCTCTGAATTACAAAGCACCAGACATGTCCCCTCCTTCTACTAACAGCTCTTCGGATAATTCACCTGCCACACAAAACGCCACGACAACACAGAATCTTATCACCGTAGTCAAAGATGAAACGACATTACCTAAATTTAATAGCAAGAACATTCCTGTACAAAATTTCCTCTCCGAGGTTGAATCAGAAATAATACATAGAAACATCAGAGACGATAAAGGTAAAATATCAATTGTAATATCCAGAATAGACTAAATTACACATTAGCTGGTGATGTAATTCAGTCTGATCTTTTTGAGGAAACAAAATCTTATGATTTCGTACAGCACTTTAAGAAGTCCTTTGCAACATTTGAGCCACGTGAATCACTTTCCTCCCCTATACTCATTGGCTAGGACATACAATCATGGACAACACCACACCAAAGAGAAAGCTGTAAAAATTGCCTTAACCTTCAAAAGCGAACTGAGAGAGAGGTTCAAAAATTCTGATTGGGTCTCAGACGACAATTTTTCATTGGAACACGTTGTCTCACGCATGGCTTATTTTCGACTACTATCTTAATTACACCCAAACACACTCCAGAAAGCTAGTGCTATTCCATTCACAGCACGTATCACACTAGGCTAATTCTCGAGAAAAGTATCTGATAGTGAAAGAGCAATCACCCAGATACAGAGCCAGTTAGTACTCATTGCACCCACCCACACAATAGCCCAAGTCACACGATCCACACCACATAACACGTCAACGCTCTCCATCAGGAACACAACCGGTTTGTACAAACTGCCACAAACCAGGGCACCTTGCAAATACATGTTACCATAGACCAGCGTTTCTCAACCTTTTTACCCTTGCATGCTTCAAGAAACCCCTGCGAAAAAAAACATACCATATTTTTCTCATTTTATTTTCATCGTAATAATAGGGTAGATAGTATGATGTCTATATTACATTATTACAATAACCAAGAATATGTCGTGGGTGTTTGATTATATTACGCATATGAAATTAGATAAAAAATGAAAAATGCATTAGCTTGTCTCATTTGTTCTCGCAAAACCCTTAGGGACCTTTTGCGGAACCTTAGGGATCCGGGGAACCCTGGTTGAGAAATGCTGCCATAGACAATCTTCACAACCAAACCGCCACTGCGATTATCACGGAACATACTTCCACACGAGTGATCGTTGTCATGTGCTATTAGTACGGAGGCAACACAGACCATACTCCCTTGATCACTCTCCCGTAAGACATTCGCGCAACACAACTCTTTTATGACTATCTAACACCAAAATTCAGTGTACATCAAGGCCAGTCACTCCGCACCCGGAAATACATACCCTGGATATCCCAGACTTCTAATAACACCAAAGTGATAATCTTTCTCATTACGGATTCTCAGTCAACATAGTGTCAATTCAGAGTTTCCATAAATTCTGCCCTGCAAGAAAACTTGTCATTGTTTTGGAACCCCCGACGTCAACCTTTGCAATGTGCATGGTGTACCATTCCTTCCTGATCGTCGGTAAATTCTCCCTAGACATTAACTTCAAAGATCAGTGTCCATCCTTTGCAGTTACCGCCTATATAACTGATGTTCACTTTCCTGCTGATATCCTCATAGGTTTAAAACTAATGAAGCAACATAACATAGTCATTTACCCTGCTCAAACTGGTATAACTTATGCAAACCATTTCCTCCTTGCATTGCCATCAGTATCTTCTTATAACGTAAATTAGATTCATGTGGCCGAGCAGACACAGGCAGACTATGACCCCTCGTCAATTACTTGTACTCCCTCCCTTCAAATTCATTCCATTTCATCACACGAAGATGCACTAGCTGCTAGGACAAATTGTTCCACCACCTCCACATAACAGTCCCCAGTGCTAAACCACTCCAAACCCTCCCCAGGACTCTACTTCTTCCACATTACTGATATCTGTGAACATGCATTCGAAAAGTAACAGACGCACTAACTTCTCTCGCATGTCCAAATCAGCTAAACTCAGGTCTAAACGCCCATTAAATACCATTGGTATTTTATCGACTGAGAAAATTTTCTTGTCCCCTCACATAGGAATTCAACATCAAATCCACCCTAGTCCCAGAAGTGTTATATTGATTCAAACACACTCACACAGTGCTCATCAGCCCAAAGACACTGTTCCCTCGTGAGTATACAAAGATACACCTCCAATTTTTTCTAGCCCCAGACCAGACATCGATGTACTCTGTGTGCCAGAATCTTGACATATCAATGGCATTTCCCTCCTTTCAGCCATCAGCTCAGCGTCAAAGAAAGGTCACACTTATATTTTGATTGCCAATGACACTAACGAATCCCTCCATCTCACAGTTGGTACAAACATTTGCGATTTTTAAAGTATATCCCTCACACATCAAAGTCATGGATGACCAATTCCCTACTTCTCAAGTTTGTACCACAACTTCCGACATGCCCATAGCACAGAACCCGTTGATGCCTCAGATTTCAACCCCATAGACTTCCCTGATGCACAAGTAGACTTGATTGCACTTTGCAACAAATTCAGACAAACTATTTCCACTCCGGGTGAACCCCTCGGAGTTACTAATCTCATTCACCATCATATACTTCTTCGTGAGAACTCAAAACCACGTTACATTCCCGCATACAAAATGCTACACAATAAACGGACGATTGTATTTAACCTTATCCAAGACATGATTGCTAAAGACATCATTGAATCATCAATCAGTGAATGGAATTTCCCTTTCTTTGTTGTACCTAAACACGATGGTTCCTTTCACCCAGTAGTAGACTTTAGGGAATTAAACAAGCTAAATCTACCAGATAGACACCCCTTCTCTCCGTCGGTGAAAACAACATAGTGTTACCTTGAACATATCAGGATATTTCCAGATTCCCTTTACTCCAGAGTCTAGACCCCTGATAGCATTTAGCACCCCCACAAAACACTACCAATTCAAACGACTAGCCATGGGTCTCGTTTTAGCTCCATCAGTTTTCATATGACTTATGTACACAGTCCTTACAGATGTCATAGGCCATTCTGTGTTAATGTAACTCGCTGATGTCATGATCACTTTGAAATCCGTTAGTGAACACTTACACACTCTTCAAACTGTCTTCTCACGACTAGCAAAGGCAGGCCTTTTACTGAAACTTAAAAGGTGCTCCTTCCCTAAGAAAGAAATACGATTCTTAGGGCATGTCCTTAACTTACAAGAAATTACGTTCATTCCATGATCTTTCAGGGTTTTACAGGCGATACATTCAAGGTTACGCTGTTATAGTAGCACCATTAACTTCGTTACTTAAGAAGGACACCTTCACTTGGACACCTGACAAAGAGAAAGCATTTACTGACTGAAAGAGAGCCTTAACTACGGCACTTATCTTCGCTTTCACAAGCCATAAGCTTCCTTTCATAATATACACAGATGTGTCCTAGACCAGACTTGGCATAGTCCTCATGCAACAACACGACTAAAAAATCAGGCTAATTGCATATGATAGCCGCACACTCAATAAACACGGACAAAATTACTCAGTCACAGACAAATAAGCATTAGCTGTTATATACGCCCTCAAACACATCAGAGAGTTCATCCTTGGTTACGACGTACACATCTACACGAACCATCAACTAATCTTACACCTCCTCAGAGGAAAGAATCTATCTGAAAAAATTGCTCGCTGGCTCCTCATAATACAGGAGTTCATGCCTACCTTTCATTTTGTTCAGGGAAATGCAAACCTAATAGCAGACGCTCTCAGTCGCCATATCATGACCATTACTCAAAATCCCACTTCAGTAACTCTTACGCAAGCGCGCATAGCTACAGCGCCAAGATCAGATCCCCTATGAAAACATGTTATGTACCTCCTCGAACCTCCAGACAGAAACAATACGGATAACCTCCCTCCGAATCTCAACAATTACACATTACTCTATCACAAAATAACGCTAACAAACATGAACCCAGTGTAGCCCGTAGTCCCTACGAATCTCATTCCTGAAGCTCTGAAACTTCTACACGACTCGCACATTGCCGCACATCCTGGCAGGGAGAAATGCGTTGCACAGTCCAGATTTCACTATATCTAGTTATACTGTATGAAGGATATACACTCCCACGTTTATGCTTGTCAGTCTTACGCGTCACATAAAGGTCATATCAGCGGTCATGTTCCCATCTTAACTTATCCTACTCCTTACAAACCATTCGACACAGTACCTATTGAACTCCTTAAGTTACCACTTACACCCAACGGAAACCAATATCACTTTGTGTCGACCATTTTTCCCGATTCTGTATTCTTTCCCCTCTACTAGACAAGACAGCACAACACGTGGCAAAGACATTTATTGACAAACTCATATGACCCTTCACTACACCCAAGACTGATTTCTGACAACCGGACGGAGTTCAACAATGATATTCTTTCAAACATTTGTAAATCCTTTCAAATCACAAAATGTAATACTACTGCTTACCATCCTAGTTCAAGTGGCTTAGGTGAACATCAAAACCGAAAGATTCTCAATGTTCTTCGACACCTTGCTTCTGATCTTCACTCTTCTTGGGATGAATACGTTCCCATGATTCAATCTTGCATTAACAGTGCCATAAACAGGTCAATATCGGAATGTATTCATTTTGTCTGTGTCGACATTTTTTTTTCCGATTCTGTATCCTTTCTCCTCTACCAGATAAGACAGCACAAAACGTGGCAAAGATCCTTATTGACAAACTCATATGACCCTTCACTACACCCGAAACTCTGATTTCTGACAACGGGACTGAGTTCAACAATGAGATTATTTCAAACATTTGTATATCGTTTCAAATCACAAAACGTAATATTACTGCTTACCACCAAAGTTTAAATGACTTAGTTGAACGTCAGAACCGAAAGCTTCTCAATGTTCTTCACATCTTGCTTCTGATATTCACCTATCTTGGTATGAACACGTTCCCATGATTCAAACCTGCATTAACAGTGCCATAAACAGGTCAATATCGGAATTACTTAAATTTGTCCTCTTTGCCTCGAACAAAACAATCCCATATGACCTTCTTG
>NC_134778.1:49452804-49455304 GCF_046742065.1 Oratosquilla oratoria | reverse complement strand
TCAGTAGCCAGTATTTCTTTCTAAAGGACAGCAGGTATTCAGTGAATATTGCTACTTTTTTCTGGAATCATTTAACATCATCGGTGCAATGACGCCTTTTCAGCTGAACGGGATCGTCTGGCCTAAGCCACAATGAAGTAGGCAATGCGTGTCCACACCTTTGTTACAATTCCACCCTAACCCCAAATAGCTGAATGAAATGGAACTTTAGACATATAAAAATCCCTAACGCGTGTCATCGTGTCGAACGTATTGAGAGGCGAAGAATTACACAAGACAAAGAAAGGAACCTGTTTGTTAAGAATTACATACAGTATATACGTAGCAATGGTCTTTTTCCCCTTGTGATCGGGGTGGCCGAATCCAACAAACTCTTCGTAGGAGACAAATACAGAAAGGTGATATCTCCGTCCCCCTCGACCCGCCTCTTTTAATCGCCTTTTACGACATGCATGAGAACAAGGTGGCGGTATTCTTATCCTCTTCGCCACAGACACAACGCTTTATATCCTGTATAAAATCGTGAAGCCCTCCCATTTCAGGAAAAAAGGGCTTCCAACTTTTTCCTACCCTTTCCATTTATCATAGAACTGCAACATTTTTTCTTGTGGTCGAACACGTTGCACAGATGCAGGTGTCTCTTGCAGTCGACTGCAGAGGTCCTGAATTACTCTATTACCTTCACTATGCAGATACTGTTTTTTGAAAACTCTCGACATAGTCTTGAAGACATAAAAATATTATGTATTATACAGTTGCCCCAGACGGCAGCCATTATGTCAAAATAAAGTGAATGACAGAAACCTGGTGGGTAAAGTGTCATTTACATGGAGCAAGTTGAGAGGGAACTCAACCGTTCAAGTTATCTGCTATAACCTACTTGCCGTGTGTAAACATCTGCTCAACAAAAAATTGGGCAACAAGCCCAATTTCTCTTTATTAAGCAGATGTTTACAGACGGCAAGTAACTTGTAGCAAGTAAGTTGCACGTTTGACTTGCCTCTCAACTTGCCACTTTTTAATGAGGCTTAAGACTTTACAGTTAACCGGTAGGAGACCGCAATCATCTTTAAAATCCTTTTTTCTTTTCTGAGCATTACCAAGTGATTTTATTTACTCAATAGTAGAACACCACCCTCTCTTATCTAGTTCACTGTTTGAACAACATCAAAACGCGTAACTCTACGTCCTCTCATTCTCATCTCCTTGTCCTCTTCACCCTCTTCTTCTTCACCCTCTCCTCTTCACCCTCTTCTTCTTCTTCTTCTTCTTCTTCTTCTTCTTCTTCTTCTTCTTCTTCTTCTTCTTCTTCTTCTTCTTCTTCTTCTTCTTCTTCTTCTTCTTCTTCTTCTTCACCCTTGTAACCCTTCTTATTTTCCTCTCCTTATATCCCTCCCTCATTAACACTCCTTCCTTAATGTCTTTCCCATTCTTCCTCGTCTCCTATACTCCCCTTTCAATTCTCTTCAATTTTCTCCTCTCTTTCCTCCTTATCCTCTTCCTCCTCCTCATCCTACTCCTCCTAATATTAATGCTAATCCTAATCCTAACCCTCCTCATTCTCCTCTTCCTCCCCTACCTGCTAGTTCTCTTCCTCTCCCGAACTTCATGTCATAGGGTCTACCCAACCGATAAGCTTTGACGAAACAGACGCCACTGGTGTCTGGTGCCAAGAAGGATCAAAGCCTGAATATCGAACTCGTTCGAACTGGAAACCCTGTGTTCGAACTCAGTTCGAAGTGTCCATAAAACGAGTTTTATCGAGAAGGGATTTTTGTTATCTGTTACCCCAAGCTTGGGGTGAAATTTTGATTTTCTTTTTTCAAAAAGTAAAAACACACAAATATATGCAGACACAATAAACACACGCACCAGCAAATACACGTACACAAAAAAGTAAATCATAAACACACACACACACATACGCGCGCGCACACCCACACATACACACCCACACATACGCGCGCGCACACACACACACACACACACACACACACACACACACACACACACACACACACACACACACACACACACACACACACACACACACACACATACACACGTAGCGCAGTGGTAGAGACCCCGCCTGCCACTACGGCGGTTCGGGTATGAATCCCTGACCGCCATAGATTGGTCATATATGAGCTCTGGGCTCTCTTTCGGGAGGGAAATAGCTGTCGATCATGAGTCCAGAATGTGATCCAAGACCATAGTGAATCACACACACACACACACACACACACACACACACACACACACACACACACACACACACACACACACACACACACACACACACACACACACACACACACATACACACACACACACACTTATATATATTATATATATATATATATATATATATATATAATTACAAGGAAAGAGCATGACAACAGGGGACCTTTTGGTCCATAACTAGGTCGTATGTGGAAAAAGAAATAGGTAATAATATATAATAAACAAACAGATAATATTAAACATATGAATAATAATA
>NC_134778.1:49440304-49442804 GCF_046742065.1 Oratosquilla oratoria | reverse complement strand
GTAAAGAAGAACTAATGAACAAAATATATAATATAATAAGTTGCTCTCTCAAAGAAAAAAAAATACAAAGTGACTTTGAAAAATGCCAATATTGTACCAATATATAAAGGAAGAAACAAGGAAGACCCAACAAATTACGGACCGGTTTCCCTTACAAACACTGTAGCCAAAATTTGTAAAAAGTTATTAAGAATAGATGGATAAAGCATCTGAAAGAAAACAATATACTAAACCTGAGACAACTTGGATTTAAGCATTGAAGGTCATGTGTCACAAATTTGATCTGTTTCTACTCAAGACTAATAGATATGATACAATTAAGGGACGGATGGGCTGATTGTGCCTTCCTAGACTTACAAAATCCTTCGACAAAGTACCACATACAGAATTATTAAGAAAACTGGAAACCATGGGAGTGATACAAGGTAAACTACTGAACTGGATGGAAGATTTCTTGCACGAAAAGAAAGTGAGAGTAGTACTCAGAGAAAATAGTTCAATTTGGGAAGAGGTGATTCGTGGAGTTCCACAGGGATGTATTGGCTCCAATAATGTTTGTTATTTATGTAAATGACATGGATGAAGATGTGGAATGTTACATAAACTTCTTTGCAGATGACGCAAAATTGCTGAGGAAAGTGAATACTGAAACGGATTGTGAATCGCTGCAGAGAGATCTGAACAATGTTTAAAAATGGATTCAGAAGTGGGAAGTGGACTTAAACATCAAGAAATGAAGCACAATGGAATTTGGAAAAAGTAAGAAAAAAAAAGAAGGAATATCAGGACAATATAACATCGATACAAAGGAAGTAAAGAAAATGAGATTTGAAAAAGACATGGGCATAATCATCACAAATGACATGTTCCCTGATAAACAGATAAACAAAATTGTTGGAGAATCCTACAACTTGCTATGATTAACAAAGGTAGCTTTTACCTACTAGGACAAAGAAATGGTGAAGAAAATACTAGTCACACTAGTAAGGGCAAGACTGGAGTATGTTGCGACACTATGGTCACCCAATACCAAAAAGAACATTAAAAAAAATGAAAGAATCTAGAGAGTACCTACGAAGATGGCCTTAATACTTTCAAAACTATATGAGAAGAGATTGTCAAAACTGAAATTACTGAATCTGGAACAAAGAAGAGAAAGAGGTGACTTGCGTGACTTGCTAACCATCTATAGAATCACGAAAGGCATGGAAGTTCTTGATAGAGAAGACTTACTAAATTGGGATAAGAGAAATACAAGAGGACATGAAAAGAAACTCAAAAAGGACGGTTATAGAAGAGGCCTAAGAAAAAAAAAAAAAAAGCTTTCAACACAGGGCGGTGGATGTCTGGAACAAACTGGACGAAACAATAGTGTATGCAAAAACTATACATGAATTTAAGAGCAAACTAGAAACTGCCAGATACAGAGACGGGACATCACGAGCGTAGTTCCCCTTCCCGTAAGATACAACTTGGTAAACACACGCGCGCACACACACACACACACACACACACGCACACACACACTAACACATACACACACACGCGCGTGCGAACACACAAACACACACACACACCTTCATACTCCCCACCCTCATGTATGCCTCACCAGCCTGGTCCAGCTCACTCACCCTCACACAGAGACAAAAGTTGGAGAAGGTACAAAAGAGAGCGTGCAGGATCATCCTGGGCGTGGAGTACGGCGGTTACGACCACGCTCTTACCACCCTTACTCTATCTAGGGTGTCCCAGCGGCACGGTGAGGCACTACAGAAATTTGAGGAAAGCCTGCTTTCCCACCCTAGACACCATCACTTCCTCCCTCCCGACGCTCCACCATCCCGCCACGTCACCAGACATAGAAATAGGCTCGTACCAATCAAAGCGCCAAGGATTGACCGCTACAAAAACAGTGCCATCTCATCCATTGTGCACATTATCAACACTATGTAAACTTGTACCGTTTATATACTCTAAGTTTTATATTTTCTTAATCAGCTTTTGCAGTGTACTACTGCTATTGAAATAAATCTTTTATTATTATTATTATCATTATTATTATTATTATTATTATTATTATTATTATTATTATTATTATTATTATTATTATTATTATTATTATTATTATTATTATTATTATTATTATTATTATTATTATTATTATTATTATTATTATTATTATTATTATTACACGCGCGCGCGCAGGCACAAAAAATCAACCCTCGCTCAGGGCTGAAAAAATTAAGCATCGCTGCACTGCGAATGGTCACTTTTACTCTGGTGGACAAGAAGTTAAGACTGTGTATGTGTATATGCGTGATTCACCATGGTCTTGGATTATGTGTTGGACTCGTGATTGACAGGTATTTCCCTCCCGGAAGAGAGCTCAGAGCTCATATATAATCAATCTATGGTTAATCCTGAGACCTTACACGCACACACACCCCAATTTTCCGCCCACGAGAGTTGAAGTAACGACCCTCAGCGCAGCGATACTGAA
>NC_134778.1:49435304-49437804 GCF_046742065.1 Oratosquilla oratoria | reverse complement strand
CTGGGTAAACACGCACACACACAAACAAACACACACACACACACACACACACACACACACACACACACACACACACACACACACACACACACACACACACACACACACACACACACATGCAAAAATATATACACATGTACTCACGCACACACAGAATTCCCCCAACGTGAAATAAGTAGAGATTAGTAACACTCACTTTTATCTGCCACATTTATCCTGTCCTCTCTCCCCTTCCAATCCCACATTCCCACCACCTCCTCTTAACTCCCGGCATCCCCTATCTTCCTCTCTTACTCCTTCCATCCCTTCCCTAACCTCCACATCTTTCCTTCCCAACCCCCTTTCCTTTCCTTTCACTCCTCCCACATCAGACCCACTCGATACCCTGTCACCCTTTTCCATCGCTCCGAACCTATTGCTGCCGCGCCCATAGACACTCATAACCAGTCCACACCCACTCTCGGACCCAGCCACCCACACACCCCGGCCCATTTATTACCGACACGCCAATGGAACGGAGCAAACCGCCCAGCTTATGTTTATGTATGGGGTGGAGAGACAGGCGGGGATGAAAGAGTAGGTGGGTGAAGTGGTGGATCAAGAAGTGGGAGGTGTGTGGAGGATGAGAATGTGAACAAAGTATCAGGTAGTAAAAGAGGGAATAAGACGCGGATGAAGGATCAGGTGAACGAAGAAAGAGGAGTCGGATGAAAGATGAAGTTGATGAAGGATGAAGATGTCGATGAAGGATAAAAAGGCGAATGAAACATAAGAACTTGGATGAATGCCAAGGATGTGGATGAAGATATACGAGAAAGATGAGAAGACCAAAATGAAGACGGACGACGAGAAGGAGAATGAGCAAGATGGAGATGGTAATGATGAGGAGAACGACGAAAGAAAGACGAGGAGAAGGAAAAGAAGGTGGAAGAGGAGGACACAAAAAAGACACAAAAAAGGAAGACGACTAGGATTAAAAGGTGGAGGAGGAGCAGGAACTGGAGAAAGAGAGAGAGAGAGAGAGAGAGAGAGAGAGAGAGAGAGAGAGAGAGAGAGAGAGAGAGAGAGAGAGAGAGAGAGAGAGAGAGAGAGAGAGAGAGAGAGACGTATAGCGAGGGGAGTAAGAAAAAGAGAGAAGAGAAGGAGAAAGAAAATGAGAGCGACAGACAGAAAGTGAATGATAGAAAGAAAAAGAAATATGAAAAGAGGGTAGGGAGAAAAAATAGAAGTGGGAAAAGGAAGAAGGAAGGGAATGGAGAGAAAAGAAAGGAGAGAAAAAGCAGAACGAGAATGAAAGAGAAAGACATTACTTCATTTCCTTGTCGATAACTAGCGCTTCTTTCCTTCGTTACAATATAGTGCTGATGAGCCATAACGGCTGTTATGTAAATATTTAAGCAGGAAAGCATTAAAAAAAGAGTGGTTAAAACAATAAGTGATCAACATTTTTGTGTGAATACAGGGTAGTCTCCCATCATAAAAAAATGCCTGACTCATCACCAGAAGTATTACTAGTTGTTAAAGTGGTGACCGCATGAAACTTAGGCGGTTAGCACACCATACGAGAGAGACGAGAGAGAGAGAGAGAGAGAGAGAGAGAGAGAGAGAGAGAGAGAGAGAGAGAGAGAGAGAGAGAGAGAGAGAGAGAGAGGTGGGGGTGGAGAGAGAGAGAGATAGTGAGGGAGGGAGGGAGAGAGAGAGAGAGAGAGAGAGAGAGAGAGAGAGAGAGAGAGAGAGAGAGAGAGAGAGAGAGAGAGAGAGAGAGAGAGAGAGAGAGAGAGAGAGAGAGAGAGAGAGGTGGGGGTGAAGAGAAAGAGAGAAAGTGAGGGAGGGAGGGAGAGAGAGAGAGAGAGAGAGAGAAGAAAGAGAGAGAGAGAGAGAGAGAGAGAGAGAGAGAGAGAGAGAGAGGGGGGGAGAGAGAGAGAGAGAGAAGAAAGAGAGAGAAAGAGAGAGAAGAGAGAGATATGGACCAAAAAGAGAGATATATAGACCAAAAGGTCTCCTGTCGGCATGCTCCGCCTTTGAGATGAAAAAAATAGTGTCAATGAACTCCTTACAAAAGTATTCAGCTGTTCAGGGGTCTCATCCTATTCCGGACTCCTCCACGCCTCTCACTGTCTCCAAATAGCTAAAACTTATCTCGATTAACCCTCAAGAATAACGTGTCTTTTTGTATATTCTAAACATTAACCAGGCGATTTTATTCCGAGGGAAATTCCCTCGATATCCAAAGGTTTAATGTATTAGCGAGGATTTGACCCGCAGCTTTTACGACACATGTACACCACGCGGACCATTATAATACTACCATCATTCCATCCCCTTCCCTCTGATGCCCTCCTCACCCCGAGGCCAAGAAGGGAAAATGGAAAGGGATGAATGAAACAGGGAAATAGAAGAGAGGTGAGGGAGGGGAGGGGAGGGAGAGGAAAAGAGAGACAGAAGAGTAGACTATCAATGGTGAGGTAGAATAAGGGGAAGAAAGGTGAAAGATAAAGAA
>NC_134778.1:49427804-49430304 GCF_046742065.1 Oratosquilla oratoria | reverse complement strand
ACGACAAAATCTCACTCGAACACATAGTCTCACTGCTAACCTATTTCCGACTACTTTTTCAATTACACCCAGACACATTCCAAAAATCTGGTACAATTCCATTCACACCAGGCACCACACTAGGAGAATTTTCCAGGAAATTCTCTGATACGATAAGAACAATTGCTCACATCCACAGTCAGTCTGTACTTAAGACCCACTCAGTAGCCCAAATATCACGATTGACGTCACATAACACGAAGTCAAGACAGATGTCTCGCACTCGCTACCCCTCACGTCAACGCTCTCCATCACGAACACCATTCTTTTGCAAGCCCCAAACACCGATGTAATCTGTATGCCAGGGACAAACCAAGTGAATGACATCCCCCTACTTTCCACCATCAGTTCAACATCAAGGAAAGGTCACACGTCCATGTTGATTGCAAATGATACTAATATCATAATCCATCTCACATTTGGCACTAATATTTGTGTTTTTTGTATGTCCCTAACGTATACAACTCATGGAGGAAAAAATTCCTAATTTCACAAGTGTGTACCACAACTTCCGACATGCTAAAATCACAGGAACCCATTCATGCGTCGCATTCCAACCCCGTAGACTTCCCTGGTGCACACGACATGTTACACTCCGTAGGTGAAAACAACATAGTTTTCTCAACCTTGAACCTCATGTCAGGACATTTCCATATTTCCCTTGATACAGAGTCTAGACCTCTTTGCAATAAATTTAGACATACCATCGCATTGCCAGTGAACCCCTTGGAGTAACAAACCTTCGGGAAAACGCAAAACCACGTTACATTCCCACATAGAGATTGCCACACAATGAACGCACAATTTTAGATAACCTCATAACGGACATTATCGAGCAAGACATAATCGAACCTTCATTCTCTGAATGGAATTTCCTTCTCTTTGTTGTTTCCAAACACGATGGTTCCTTCCGACATACATTTTTCTTGGGATGAACATGTACCAATTATCCAAGCTTGCATTAACAGTGCCATTAACGGGTTAATATCGGAGTCACCACATTTTGTCCTCTTTCACTTGGACAAAACGTTCCCATATGATCTCCTTGCGTCAGAATTACCCCCATTTACAATTTTGACGATTATGTCAAAGTAAAAGTACAAAATGTCAACACTCTCGTCAAGAGAATTCACAATACCCTTACTCTCTCCAAAAACAATATGGTACGGCTTCATAATATAGAAACGAGAGACTGTATATCTTCTAGGTGAACGGAACTATATCTACTTTCCACATGTCATTAGATTTAAGCAAATACTACTGAATGATCTACGAGCAAATCGCTGAGGACAGAGACTGATAGTCGGACCGAGCAATGTTGGAAGAAGATATATTACACGTCACAGGACGTCACAACTACACGCCACAGGACGTCGTACTACGAGAAGATATATACCAAGCATACGACGTCGCATACGTCACAGCAGCAGCACCAAGCTGCTGTTGAGCATCAGGTCTAACCAGAGCCCGACCAGTGGTCACTTAACTGTAATTAGGCCGACCTGACCTTGACCCTTTGGAAAACCTGGCCCCAACGACGATACGACCGTTGAGAAGCGTACGTCCACAGAAGGAATTATCTTTATATTTTATTTTTTCACTATGTATTGTTAAAATATGATATGTCATAATTGTAAATATTTGACTTAATATTGAATGTATCACTCAAACATGTAAATACCTATATCTGTCACATTGTAAATATTTCTGTATGACAAAAAAACAACTGATATAGTGGCAACCGTCACAGTTTCGCGGTCAATTACCTTACTTCTTGGCGCAGTTTTCGACTGGATCTGCACAAGACAACTGACTACGATTTACTAGGATAAAACCGTAGAACAAAGCAGCCTTTAACTTGCTCCGCTACTTGCATCGCCTCCAATACTTGCTCCGCTACTCAGATCGCTTCCTAAAATGTGCATCAAACCATTCCACATTTTCTGGTAATCAGCGGTGGGATACGAAGAGCACCACATTCCACACACACACACACACACACACACACACACACACACACACACACACACACACACACACACACACACACACACACACACTTGCCCAAGGGAAGATGTAACTGTTGTAGTCTTGTGTTCTTTTTCAAGTCCTTGACGTGAACTGATCTCAGGACTGGCGTGTTAGTAGTGCAAGATGGTACTTCAACACAAGCAAACAGTATGTGTGTGAATGTATGCGTGCGTGCTTGCGTGCATGCATTTACAGAGTTTATGTGAATCATAATGTAAAAAATAGAGACATTTACTTCCATCAGTGACTAACTTGCATGAGAAGTTGAACACACTCAATCCCACGTGAACGAGTTGGAGGTTATCATCAAGAAGATGGTAGATATAATGGTAATATTGGTGATGACGGTGACCGTGGGCGTTGTGGTGATTACTGTGGTATTTCTAACAGTGGTGGTAACGCTGGTGATGGTGTTGGTGGTCTTCATAGT
>NC_134778.1:49415304-49420304 GCF_046742065.1 Oratosquilla oratoria | reverse complement strand
ACTTTTGTAACTTCCTTTGTACCAATTTTGTATTGACCCGATATTGTATTTTTGCTTTTTCCGAATTCCATTATACTACATTTCTTATTGTTGAAATTCACTTCGTTCTAGGTCTTCTTGGAAAGATTTGCAATCTTCTTCTGTACGTATTCTCTTCAAAAGTTTCGCATCATCTGCAAAGAAGTTCATATAACATTCGACTCCTTCATCCATGTTGTTTATATAAACAGCAAACATTATCGGAGCCAATACAGAACCTTGGGGGACTCCACTTATCATATTTACCCAATCTGAGTTCTTATCTCTAAGTACCACTCTCATTTTTCTTCCGTTCAAAAAGACTTTCACCCATTCCAATAATTTTCCTTATATTCTACTATTGTTTCAATTTTTCTTAGTAGCTTTTTGTGTGGTACTTTTTCAAAAGCCTTTTGTAAGTCCAAGAAGGCACAGTCTGCCCAGCCAAATCTTTCTTGTATTATTTCTATTAGTCTTGAGTAAAAGCATATTAAGTTTGTAGTACATGATCTTCCACTTCTGAGTCCAAATTGCTTGGGGTTTAGTATGTCGTTCTTTTCCAAGTGTTTAGTCCATTTATTTTTAATAACTCTTTCGCATATTTTTGCAATTGTGCTTGTAAGGGATACCGGTCTATAATTTGTTGGATTTTCTTTATCTACTCCCTTATATATTGGTGTAATATTTGCATTTTTCCAATCTTGTGGTACTTTTCTTTCTTTGAGTGAGAATTCAATTATCTTGTGTATTCTATCTGTGAGTTCATCTATACATTCTTTTAATATCCAGTTCGCTATTCCGTCTGGCCAATATGACTTTCTGGCGTCAAGTTTTTTTTTATTTGGTCCCTTATTTCTTTCTGTGTCACCGTTATTTCTTTCATTTTGGGGATCCTTCTTGCTGTCCTTCATCCCATATTTGTGACCTTTCAATTGTAACTACAGACCTAAAGTGTTTGGTCATTACTTCAGCCATTTCTACACTTTCTGTGTATTCTTTGTTTCCTTTACGCAATTTCTCTATTTCATGTTTGTCTTTTAGTTTATCGTTTACATATCTGCAAAATAGTGTACGTTGGTCTTTGCATTTGTCTATTATATCTTTTTCGTAGTTTCTTTTTTTCTCTCTGCGTATATCTACATATTCATTTCTCAGGTTGATGTATGTTTGCCATATATAGATATATAGATGTATTGGTACAAAGACATATACCTGTATCATAATTAGGTATGAGCACTTGTTCGTCACATATAAAGGCACACAAGAGACACGCATGAAGTGTAGGTATAATAAGACATTATCCAGTAAACATGAAAATAACTGTGCACTACTTTCCTTTCCTGAAGGTATTACATAAACCCTTCCATTCCTCACTGAGTCGTGTTATCCGGCTTAGCATACACATACCTGCAAAGAAAAAGCTTTCATTAGTTAATGGAATATTCTATGTGACAAATAACATAAAATATGGAGAGAATTATAAATATGAATGTTGGGTGAATGAGTACGGTTTTCACACAAAAAATACAAAGACAATGTAGCTTCCTCTCACGCACGCACACACACACACACACACACACACACACACACACACACGCACGCACGCCCACACACACACACTCACAAACACACACACACACACATAATCTAAGGTAATGACATTTACTATGTCTTGGTTTTTCATTAAAATTAACTCATATTTGACTTGACTATCATTATTATTATTATCATTATTATTATTATTATTATTATTATTATTATTATTATTATTATTATTATTATTATTATTATTATTATTGAGTAAAGGCAGCAATGACTGCAACAGTTCTGTAGGGAAGAGGCCAAACGCAGAGTATGGGAGTCCAATATATTTTACGTTTCGCCCAGCAGGGCTTCTTCAGAAATAACATCGATGAAAAACATTTTACTCCTTATATAGCCCGAGCCTTGCGGGGAGAAACAAACATTAAAATGGTGTACTTACAATTTGCGCAAATTGCTTGTTACTTGTAATTAAAATTGCCAATGGCTTGTTAATTGTAAAAAATCCACTATTCTGATTTATATTTTCTATGAGGGATATAAACGCCGATTCTAAACATCTACGTTTCATTGTATCGTTTTCATATTTTATAATCTTGGAATTATTCCAATCAGCATTGTGGCCGGTATCGAATCTATGTTTAACAATGGCATTATTCATATTGTATGTTTTCATATCATATTTATGTTCTAATACTCTCTTATCAATACCACGGAAACTTTCACCAATGTAAACCTTTTTACAACCTAGACATGGCACACAATAAAAACCGAAATAAGAGCAGGGAAAATATTCGTCAAGCAGGTATTTATTGTGTGCCATGTCTAGGTTGTAAAAAGGTTTACATTGGTGAAAGTTTCCGTGGTATTGATAAGAGAGTATTAGAACATAAATATGATATGAAAACATACAATATGAATAATGCCATTGTTAAACATAGATTCGATACCGGCCACAATGCTGATTGGAATAATTCCAAGATTATAAAATATGAAAACGATACAATGAAACGTAGATGTTTAGAATCGGCGTTTATATCCCTCATAGAAAATATAAATCAGAATAGTGGATTTTTTACAATTAACAAGCCATTGGCAATTTTAATTACAAGTAACAAGCAATTTGCGCAAATTGTAAGTACACCATTTTAATGTTTGTTTCTCCCCGCAAGGCTCGGGCTATATAAGGAGTAAAATGTTTTTCATCGATGTTATTTCTGAAGAAGCCCTGCTGGGCGAAACGTAAAATATATTGGACTCCCATACTCTGCGTTTGGCCTCTTCCCTACAGAATTATTATTATTATTATTATTATTATTATTATTATTATTATTATTATTATTATTATTATTATTATTATTATTATTATTATTATTATTATTATTATTATCATTATTATTATTGTTGCTGTTGTTGTTGTTGTTGTTGTTATTTACTTATTATTATTACTATTATTATTATTTTTTTACTCCTTTATCTTGTGTTTTTCTTCTCTCCAGCGGCATTGCTGTGTATGTGCTATGTCTTTTTAAATTGCCTCTGACCCAGGCCGATGGGGGCGATGCAGGGATGACCCGTTATCCATGAAGAGCCAAGAGGAGAAGGGTGGTAGATGGGAGTGGAATGAGTGCGGATGAAATGAGTGGAAGGAGTGAAATTATGCCTTTTGACTTTTGTTACCTCTGCTAAGGGATAAAGAGACCTTGGTATATGTTTGTATGTATGTATATATGTATGTATGTATGTATGTATGTATGTATGTATGTATGTATGTATGTATGTATGTATGTATGTATGTATGTATGTATGTATGTATGCATGTATGTATGTATGTATGTATGTACGTATGTATGTATGTATGTATGCATGTATGTATGTATGTATGTATGTACGTAAGTAAGTATGTATGTATGTATGCATGTATGTATGTATGTATGTATGTATGTATGTATGTATGTATGTATGTATGTATGTATGTATGTATGTATGTATGTATGTATGTATGTACGTATGTATTATCCCAGATAATCTGGGATAATCATATGCAGTAAAGAATTTTTACAGGATGAATTTAACCATATCTTTAAATCGTTCCACGAATTAGCATATTCTTTAGGCTTCCTTATAAAATTAAAACACAAAGCCATCAAAATCATGGAAAGAAACACAACGCCTGCAGACAACACCAACAGTGACAGAATATTCATTTCAGTTTCTAACTCTAAATATGCATCAATAGTTAGTAATTTCTTAAAAAAAAACATTAGAATAAATCTAGCTGCATCAGCGGGCTTACCAGCAAAATAGAAAATTTACAAGAAAATAAATGTTGTTGTATATAAAATTCCTTGTGCAGGTTGTGAGAAGGCTTACATACATACATACATACATATATATATATATATATATATATATATATATATACATATATACATATATATGAATGTATGTATGTGTATATATATATATATATATATATACATATACATATGTGTGTGTGCGTGTGTGTGTGTGTGTGTGTGTGTGTGTGTGTGTGTGTGTGTGTGTGTGTGTGTGTGTGTGTGTGTGTGTGTGTGTGTGTGTGTGTGTGTGTGTGTGTGTGTGTGTGTGTGTGTGTGTGTGTATGTATGTGTGTGTGTGTGTATGTGTGTGTTTGTGCGTGTGCGTGTGTGTGTGTGTGTGTGTGTGTGTGTGTGTGTGTGTGTGTGTGTGTGTGTGTGTGTGTGTGTGTGTGTGTGTGTGTGTGTAGTTTTTATATAACTTTGAAAAATATAGAAAATTACTAAATGAGAACAGAAACTTGAGGCCAATAGGTACTTGATTGGGAAGTGGGTGAACTTTAATACAAGTCAACATATTTGTTTGAGAGGAATATTATTCAAACACATTTGATTTGAGGTACATATAGAAGTAATGCATATACAGTAAGATTTATGGATATTTTATATATGACAATCTGCTGATTGAATGAATTACAAAGATACCTCTTCAGGTTAACCAAACTGACCTCAGGTGAAGTGAGGGAAGGTAGAATCAGTGGAACCTAGGGAATCACCTTTGCCCTACGTGCTCGTAGTTCCAGGCCAAGTAGAGTTCACCTGTGGAATCCGAACGCGGGTCCGCACTGATTGAAAGCGAACTATGACTTGGCACATTGTTTCTTATGCCTGCGTTCATTACCCCCACCATTCATCCAAAGCTTAGTCTAATGAGTCAGTCAAAGGTCCATGTTGCTAGGCCTAAACTACCCACGAATTTTTATTTACCCGGATCCTAGCCGTGAGCCATTTGGGTGAATTTGGTCTGCTAATGCTGATTTCTGTCCAATGATTGTTACCTACGTAAAATATTTCAGATCCTATTATGATTACATGAATTGCTCTATGTCAAATGGCTGAGAAACTTTCTGTCAGATCTGAGTGCCAATAATCATATCATAT
>NC_134778.1:49392804-49407804 GCF_046742065.1 Oratosquilla oratoria | reverse complement strand
TATATATATAAATATATATATACTTCAGTCTGCTCAGTGACCTCAGCTTGAGACCTTGTCTTCTGCCGAGACACTAACTAGCGAATACCTCTTAAGTTTCTTCCTTCTTGTGTTTATATCTTCGAATAGTGATAAGTGATTGTGCTGTACTTTTGTGATTATATACGTATAGCACTATACAGTTATAGGTATAAAATAAAGTGTAGTGATCTAGTAATTTAGAATCGAAACAGTGGTCTGTTACTCTACTCCAAAGGTAGTAATAGCATAAGGTAAGCAGAATAAGCTTTGTGTATTTAGTTTATTTAGCGACCGCTTTTATTCATATATTGTTTTATATTTTCTCCTTGCCGTTTGTATTGCCGAAGGAGGAGCGAAATGGCTTGATAAGGTTGAGTGAACCTGGAGGTCCGTCTCAGGAAGTATGAGGAGGAAATTCGTCTTCTCAAGAGTGCGCTTTGTAAAAAGAGTGAATCCTCCCCGCAGCCCAAAGAGCGTACCACTTCTACTTCTGCCACTGCCGTGAGCGAGTGGCGCTCCGTGAGGTCCCATTTGGTGAGTCCGCGTTCGGTAAGCGGGTGCCCTGCGGAGGAACCGCTGGCTCTAGCCAATCATTTTGTTCTGCATGTTCAGCAACTTAGTTCAGCATGTAAAAGAACCCACAAGATATGGATATATTGATTACTAGCCGTGAAAGCATGATTACTGATGTAGAAGTTGGTGAAACTATTGCAAATAGCAATCACAACTTAGATTCAAGCTGCTATTTTTTTTTTAGAATAGATACTTGTGTATCTAAAATACCTAATTTTAATAAAGCTTCGTTCATAGGATTATGTCAGGAGCTTCAGCTTACAGATTGGGAGGCAAAATTAAGCGAAAGACCTGTAAATCAGATGTGGGAAATATTTCAAAATACGCTTAATAAGATGATTCAAACTTACTTCCGTTTAAGGACAAGCGTCCCCCAAATCAGACTCGCCCAAAATGGCTCGACAAAGAAAATGCAAAAAGTATTGCTAAAAAGAGACATACAAGTGCTTGGATGCACCTAATGACTATCAAAGTTATGTAATAATACAAAGAGATTTAAAAAAAGACTAGAAATTGGTTGAATGATCGAAAACAGAGTTGTTTTAAATGGCAAAACTTCTATATGGAAATATGTTACGAGTGGAGTTACTCAGGGTTCCGTTCTTGGGCCAATTCTATTCGTAGTATATATAAATGATATAGACCACGGACTAAAATCTATTGTCTCAAAATTTGCTGATGATACAAAATTGTGCGGAATGGCAAATGATCATTTAAATCAATTAGATATTCAAGAAGATTTAGATAAATTACAGCAATAGTCAGAAAAGTGGATAATGAAATTTAACACAAGTAAATGCAAGGTTATGCACATAGGTAAGAATAACAGTAAGTACGATTACAAGTTATTTGGAAATTCGTTAACAAAAGTGGATAGTGAGAAGGATCTCGGGGTAATTATCAGTTACGATATCAAATCATCTAAGCAGTGTATTTCAGCCTCTGAGAAAGCAAATAAGATTCTAGGACTGATTGCGCGATCCTTTGGCTTCAAAGGTCCATCTCTCATTAACGAGCTGTATAAATCGTTAGCTCCTCCACGTTTGGAATATGCTGTTTCGGTATGGTCACCGAATCTCATTTAAGACATTGACAGATCGGAAAAAGTACAACGGCGAGCTACAAAACTGATTCTAAATATAAAAAATAAATCATAGGAAAATCGACTAAAACATATGAACCTGTTTTCCCTATAAAAGCGTAGACTCAGAGGTGACTTGATACAGGTCTTTAAAATTCTAAAGGGGATTGACAACATCAAAAGTGACAAGATTTTTACACTGAATGAGAATCCGACAAGAAATAATGATCTCAAACTGTCAGAAAATAGATTCAATTTGGAAGTGGGTAGAAACAACTTCACCAACCGTGTAGCTAATGAATGGAATAGAGTTCCTGCAGAGGCAGTGCCATGTACGAGTAATTCAGTTCGAAGCTTTATGATTTATTTGTTTGTTATTATTTGCCTGTTTATTATTTGCTTGGTTTTCATTTATTACAGTATTATTTACTATTTACCTGTTTATTATTTAACTATACCTATGTATTTATTTATCTTATTTATTATTATTTATATTACTATAATTTTTATTTTATTTTATTTTATTTTATTTTATTTTATTTATTTTACCATTATTATATCTTTTTTTCGCATCCGACCTAGTTATGGACCAAAACGTCTCCTATCGGCATGCTCCGCCTTTGTAATCCTTTGTATATATATATATATATATATATATATATATATATGAATCATGTATGTATGTACATATGCATGTATATACAGTGTATATATATATACATATATATACATATATATATGTATATATATATATATGTATATGTATATATGTATATATAATATATGTATATATATATATGTATATATATATATATGTATATATAATATATATGTGTGTGTGTGTGTATATATATATGTATATATATATATATATATATGTATATATATATATATATATATATATATATATATATACAGAAATCATACAGAAGCTTTGCCCAATTATATGGAGTTCAGGGGCGGAGATGGGAGGAAAGGTAAAGTTGTAGTTGGAAGGTGGCGCTTGGAGTCGTGCTCAACATAAAGGTGTGGGATGGGGTGGGCAGGCCCTTACCAAAGGCCGGCTGGGCCGGCTGTCTACAAATACCGGCCTTAACGATCACACATGTAAGTAAAATCACCAACTCACTGTCGACATCAGGTGGCGCGCTCGTAATGGCAGTGGAAACAGGGATGGGGATGGGAATGGAGAGAATGATGGGCTGTGATTAGGAATGTGATTCGTAGGATATGAATGTGGATAGTGGAGCTGGGATGAGAATAAGCATGGCGAGGACAAGGATAGGGATGGAGATGTGTTTGAGGATGGAGATGGGGATGAAGTTGGGAATAGGAACGAAGCAAATGTGTGGAGAATAGGGATAGGATGTTGGGTAATATTGGAGACTGGGAGATATAGAATGATGCTGATGTAAATAGATACGGTCAATCAAGGAGAAAAGAATAGACGAATACAAATAAATAGGTTATATTAAAGAGAAGAGGCAAAAGACCATTACGGGAGACAGAAGCAAGAACGGTGAGAGAAGGAAGGAGAGAATGATAGAACGCGGATGAAATAATGGGAGAGGGAGAAGGTGGTGAAAGAGAGTAGAATGGTAGTGTTAATGGTGGGTAGATAAGATATTATTGAGAAAAAAAAAGTGGCTCATTTTAGCTTTTGCCTCACATTAAAGATCAAAATCGCCTGGCGCCCGACAGAATTGTACAATTACCCTTAAGCTCGGATGTTCATCATGTAGACTCAACAGTTTGTCGAGAACTGGTACTTTTGATATATTTTCTTCTTGCTCTCGCTAGACAATTTCATTTAATGACAGTGAGTATACTCTGCCCATTAAAGGATAGAGAGAAGGCAAGCGTGAAGACAAAAAGCAAAAGGAGGAAAGTACGGTATTCAGTGGTGCATAAATAGTAAAATCAAGGAAAGATAATGTGCTAAAATTGAAGAGACCAAATAACTGAAGCGTCAGAGGTCTGAATTAATGATGTCAGTTGCAATGACCATGATAAAGACTCTCCGAGGAAAAGAGCGTAGAGAAAATGGCGAGAGAAAAAGAAAAATTGAAGGGAACTAGAGGTGTGGACAGGAAGGCCCTCTGCATTAGTGTCTATGTGGATGGTGCCCCACGCTGATGTGTCAGCTACATCTGGAAGTGGAGGCGGAGGGAGAGGAAGAGGTCTTGCTGGAGGACGTGGTAGGTGGACTGAGGGAGGAAGTGGACAGGTGCCGGTTACGACCTAAATATAGGTACCGGTACATTGTTTCTGTCACTGATATCAAAGGTTGTAGTTGCTTATGGAAGCAAGGTATCGCTCCATTGTTTACCGTCATATATAACTTTTATCGCAGTCGTTTTTGCCAGCGTTTATTTTTGAATATATATATATTTTTTTCGTTTTCGTTTGAGGCTTATTGAAACAAAGCTGGACAGGCTTTTTATAATATTCAATCATTATCTATATGATTCTGTACTTTGGCAATTCCGGGAGGTTGCAGCTACGGCCGCGGCTTTGCGTAAAAAATAAACACAGTAGTGATATTGTTTTGGCAGCGGTGTCAGTAACACAGGGGTTAGCGGTGTTGGGTTTGTGTGAAAGGTAATCAAAATGGTGGTAACGATGATGATGACAATGGTGGTAGTGGGGTGGTGATGGTGAAGTGGTTGGCACTAGTGTGGTAGGAGGTAGTGATGGCAGTAGTGTGGTGGTGGTCGATACTGGGGTTGGCCCTGTTGTTGTTGGTAGTGGTTGTATTAGTGGTAATAATAGTGGCAGTGACAAGGATAATGATCATGGTTGTGGTCTTGGTTCCATCTCCATTTTGTTTGTTGCGACGGTGTTGTTGGTAATGGAGAAAACAATGATGTTTATGGTAATGATAATAGTGATGACGTCAGTGTCAGTGGTCACGGCTGTGATGTACTCTGTACTCTAGACCAATGCTGGGGTCTGCCTGTTTTCATAATAACAATAATCATGCTATTAATAATGGCGGTGATGATGATGATGATGATGATGATGATGATGATGATGATGATGATGATGATGATGATGATGATGATGATGATGATGATGATGATGATGATGATGATGATGATGATGATGATGATGATGATGATGATGATGATGATGATGATGATGATGATGATTAATGATGATGGTTATACTGGTGAGACGCTAGATGACCGAGGAATTCTGATGACTATTATCATTCGTGAGGTCAGCCGCGTACAGACAGGTTTTTATTTGTTGTGAATGATGATGATCACTAACATGAGGATGATCTGTGCCCACCCTGTTTGGCAACAGGAAGAAGTGTACACACGTCTTTCAGTCTGCTCCTGTTACTTCTCATGTACAGTTAAGAAAGGAAGTCCTTCGGTTGTCAGATGCCATGAATGAAGACCAACAAGAAGCCGAGGAACTTATTTTCTCATTCAATGCTCTATTCTTTTTCTCCTGTCTGTCCACTTCAGTCATAAGGTTGAAACTCACACAGGTACTTACTATCTAGTCAGGAGGCATAGTCAAACATTTGTCCATTTTGTGATAAAAAAAAAACTTTGGCACATATGTTGAGATGCATATTGTGAAAATTTTCAGATATTGAGGCACTTGAGATTATGCATGTGTCAGACGTGGCAGTCATTTTCCAAAATAGTCGCCATTTACCACTGGCGAGATTTGGGGAATAGGGGTGAATGTGTGTAATAAGGCTCTTTCTCGGTAATTGTTCACCCGAAATGTATCAGAGTATTTCATACGTATTTGCAAATCATAGACAAGATTATTTTTTCTGGATTTTTTTTTTTTTTTTTTTAAAGAACAGGTGACAATAATGGAAATTTAACATGATCTATATTGACGTTTTCTGTCGTACAATGCTCTGTCTCCTCTTTTTCTGCATAAGGGGACGGAGAGGAGGGGTCGCCGATTAAGTGAAGCGGCCTCACTGTGGATGTAATGTCGTACTACATTGGTACTGACCTAGGACAGTTGGTGGGATACAGGGATGTTCCGTCATCCATGAAGAGTTAAAACGAGAGGGAGGAAAGGGTGGTGGAAGGGAGTGAAATGGGTCGGAATAGGTACGTGCCTTTGACTTACCAACCACTCTTTTAAGGGGGAAAGGCTCTTGATATATAGATAGATAGACAATGCTTATATAAAGAAATTAAGTTATTTTACAATCGACTCGCAAATGGTCATCTCAGGTCATCGAAAACAGCATGTGACATGTAGTCAGATGTAACAAAACCTTACAATACACTTAAGTGACAAAACAACAGCAGGTGATATATAAGCATTTCATTCACGAGTCAATCTTGCACTCATTCTCTTTCGCAGAAGCAGAGGGCAGTGCAGTCCAAATCTGCTGCCTTGCACTGGCATCAGTGCCTGCAGCCCTTCTTACAGCCACATGACACCAGCTCCTCGCATGTTTCTGCAGCTTCAGGGAATGTGGTCCAGAGCGGCTCAACCCCATCTTGTTGGTGGAGGTAGCTGTGGCTGTGCAGCTAACAACTGACCCCAGACATGTCCAGCCTGGAAGGTTGCCCTTCTAACATGTTGTTCCAGGGGCATAGGTGGGTGGAATACGCTCCACTGAAATCTTCCTCGCAAACATCGTCCTTGTTTTGTTCACTTCGCTGTGTGTGCTGGTGCGATCATAGAGGAGGACCACATATCTATGGATGACTTGCATTATCTCCTCTGGAATTTCAGTTGGTGCATCAGCCAGAGTCAGCAGTGCATTGGTGAGCTCTGGGGGTAGTGTTTCAGGTTGCCCAGGCACTTCTTTTACCATGTCTCACTAAATAGTGCACAGTGTCACACTCAGTGAGGGTATAAAACACTGGAAGTGCACGTGCCTTGGTCGGACCCAGAGATGAAGCTTCTGTATCTCTTGAGTGACCAAGGAACGGAGGTTTTTGCTACCCAAAGTTCGTCTTCATTTAATAGTGACAGAGCTTCACTGCCAGAACTACCACATCTTTATCTACAGTTCGAACAAGAATCTGATGGTGGCCGTGCTGAGATCCGCCTCTTCGTGTGTACATGGAGCAAGTGATCCTGTACTCCAGGAAATAGAAGAGCTACACATTGTTGCTCTCTACAAGCAAGAAACTTCGCCTTTTTTTTTTCTTTTTTTTAATGGTTGCTGACGTGTCAACGTGGCTTCTCACACCTTTTCCGCATTTCTCTCTGTCTGTGGATTTCAATGAGTTGGGACTGTAATTGTCCCACACAAGGTCAAGACGTGAGTAATGTTGAAGCTGTCCTTGAATGCAAGGGATAATAACTTGGCTTGCATATTCCTCAAATGTTTTGGCTGTGCCAGCATCTGTACGACCACAGCTCCATCAAGAACTTTGGCAATGGCATTGGATTCAGCTGATCGTGTCTCTGAATGGTCTTCCAGACATCTCGGTAAGTTACTCTTCGTCCCCAGATGGAGTTTACCTGACTCTGAGAGGGCAGGGGGACATGCCTGATTCTCATGTCTATTATTATTATTATTATTATTATTTTTTTTTTTTTTTACCAAACTGCCATCTCGTGTTTGGCAGGCTAGTCTTGAAAAGAGTTCCACATCACTGCTTCTTGGTTTTGGAGTGCTGTTGGGTCATGATGCCAAACAAAGGCAGCTTGTTGTGGTGAATGGTGTCATTAATTGACTTGGTTCTGTCTATGAGACACTCTGTAGTGAATGCATCAAACTCCTCCTGACAAATATATTTGACAGTGCGAACGGTCTCCACTGCTGATGCTTTTTTTTTTTTTTTTTTTATCAAAGACAAGCAAGTTCTGGCTGTCCTCTACAAAGGAGTTCCCAGCTCCTCAATGACTTTCACGAGTGAGTGTACGTCTTTTACAAAAGACTTTTGTACACTTGGAGTTTCCTCATGATCCATCGTCTCCTTTTTCTGGTGCTGAACCTCACTTTGAAATTCATCAATCAGTCTGGCAACCTCCATTCCAGAAATCATCCAACGCCGCAAGGCACTTGGATTCTCTGCGAAGCCAATGCCTCCTCCCTATGATATGAGCATTATTTTGCTCATGCGCTTCATCGATGGCAATTGCTAAAAGAGCTCGGTCAGTCTTCTGCGTTGTAAAGTGGCCAGCACTTTATTCTTTGTAAACCTCTGGGTGTTTCTGTGGAAACTGAACCATGACTCTCAGGTGTGCAGGTATTCAACGTGCATAGTTTGTATGGTCTAAGGCACAGAACCACGTGACAAGTTCTTTTAGGGCGTCGAGATACATTTCAAAGTTTGCCTCTCTCAGGGACTGCACGCAGAGTTCAAGTGCCATTGTTATTGACTGGAACTGTGGAGAACTTTCACCTCTCTTTTCACACCAGTCCTCAGGATTCAGAGGAACTGTACCTTCCTCTGTACAGGCAAGAAAATAGCTTTCAAAGGCATGGTGTTCCAGAATGTACAATAGCTGTGACCTGGTTTGCGCTTCTCGTGCGCTTAACATGTGCTGATCGAAAGAAGATGTCTGCTGTTCCTGGTGTTGCTACCTCTGTTTGTACTAGAGCTTGTATCCGACCACTTCCTTGCAGCCCCTGTTGTTTTCAAAGCTGCCATTTCAATATGCAGCCCACCGAACATCATAACAAACTGATCTTCCCCATATTTCTGTGACCACTTCCATTGCACTTGTTTTGCCAGAGCACAGTGGCTGGTCGAATATCAGAACTGGAATCTTACCAGGAATGAGAGGCTCCACTGCATCTATAGAGGATTGAGTGCACTCTCAAAACCAGTGGCATATAATGACTATTTTGGGAAAATTACTGCCGTGGTTGACACTGACATAGTTTAAAGTGCTCCAATATCTGAAAATTACCATAACATTAGTCTATATGTTTGCCAATTCCCATGCTTTTATCACAAAATGAGCAACTGTTCTGAAATTTTGAATTATGCCCCTTGACTATATGGTACGTAGAAGAGATGAATATCTACCGTGATCCCCCCCCCACACACACACACAAAAATAAATAAATAAATAAAATAAAATAGATAAATAAAAAAAAATTGGTCACCACAGTTGTCCGATGTGGACGATTGCAGTCATTGAAGTAAATGAAATGCATAAAGAGATGAATGGATGAGCGAATGGAAGCAAGATGGTCAATTGGTTGAATGTACTTGAACTACTGACTAATTTTCGCCCCAGGTTTCTAATACCAGACACCACTGACGCTATGGCAGCCGTCACCGGTTTTCGATCCCTGCAATAGAACGCCCCCTCCCACGCGTTTTACTCCCCCCCCCCTCTCTCTCTCTCTCTCTCTCTCTCTCTCTCTCTCTCTCTCTCTCTCTCTCTCTCTCTCTCTCTCTCTCTCTCTCTCGCTCTCTCTCTCCCCCTCTCTCTCTCTCCCTCTGTTATAAAAGAAAAACATATGCACTGTTTTCTGTGTTGTTGGAACACGGTTTTAATCGTATATAACCAGCTAAGGTGATGAGGAAGAAAGCAGTAGCTGAGTATATACACTCTATGTGTGGATTTTTTTTTTTACAATAATAATGAAAGTTGTGTATAATCGTAATCTCAGTAAGGAGCTTTAGTGTTTGCAATCAGCTCGGTTTCTGCTAGTGGAGCCAATGAAGCTGATAAGCAGAGATGTCTATGTTGGTTGAATCACTATGGATGGTGGCATGGCAGACCAAGTGAACCTGGGGTGAATGAGATGACCTTGGAGAAGGTGCGGTTGGGGGGGGGTAAGGGATGGAGGAGGAGGAGGGAAGGACGAGAGGGACTGTTCCGTGCCTTGGAGGATACGAGTGACAGACGGGATGATAAGCTGTGATGTATGTATGTGCGTGACGCGGTTCAGAGTGCGTGAGCACATACACGTGTGTGTGTGTGTGTGTGTGTGTGTGTGTGTGTGTGTGTGTGTGTGTGTGTGTGTGTGTGTGTGTGTGTGTGTGTGTGTGTGTGTGTGTGTGTGTGTGTGTGTGTGTGTGTGTGTGTGTGTGTGTGTGTGTGTGTGTGTGTGTGTGTGTGTGTGTGTGTGTGTGTGTGTGTGTGTTACATGGAGTTACATGGACAAACGAACAGCAACAGACCTATTGGTCCACACATGGCTCCTTTAGTACTTAACCTATTATCAATGTTATCCTAATTACCACTATTATTATCATTATTACTGTTACTATTATCATTATTTATTTTTTCACTATTATTTTTCTCCTTTATCTAGAAGTAAATAATTCTAGTCATGGGATTTGTAACTAAGTAAAAGTTCAGAATTTATTTGAATACCTCTACAGTGGAACAATCAATGACATTGAATGGCAGACCATTCATATATGCACAACGTGACTGAAGAGTTTTTCGCCAAGTTTGCTTGAAATCGTTTTCCTACAATTTTGCATCTATTACTCCTAGTTGCGTTGGTGTCAATCTTAGAATATTTTTCCGCATCCATGCTTTCAATTTCTTTGAAAATTTTGAGGACCTCAGTTAGATCTCCTCTCCTTATCCGTTTCGAGAGACTAAACAAATTTAGTTCCCTTAATTGCTCTTCGTACGGCTTGTTCCGCAACCTTGTAATGAATTTTGTTACTACGTTGCACCCTTTCTAACTTATGTATATCTTGTAATATGGAGACCAGCACTGTACACAATATTCTAGGTTAGGTCTGACTAGGGTACTGTACAGATTATGAATAATTTATTCACTTCTAAACTCAACCTACATATAAAAAAAACAAGTGTGTTTGTGTGTGTGTGTGTGTGTGTGTGTGTGTGTGTGTGTGTGTGTGTGTGTGTGTGTGTGTGTGTGTGTGTGTGTGTGTGTGTGTGTGTGTGTGTGTGTGTGTGTGTGTGTGTGTGTGTGTGTGTGTGTGTGTGTGTGTGTGTGCGTTAAACTAGTATTTACCTAGTTGTATCTTACGGGAAGGGGAGCTACGCTCGTGGTGTCCCGTCTTGATATCTCGCAGTATCTAGTTTGCTCTTAAATTCATGTATGGTTTTTGCACACAAACTATTGCTTTGTCGAATTTGTTCCAGACATCCACCACTCTGTGTGGAAAGCTGTTCTTTTTTAGGTCCCTTCTATAACTGTCATTTTTTTTTTTCTTAGTTTCTTTTCGTGTCCTTTTGTATTTCTCTTATCCCAGTTTCGTAAGTCTTCTCTAACAAGGACTTCCATGCCTCTCTTTCCCTTCTTTGTTCCAGAGTCGGTAATTTCGAATTCCATTATGTTACATTTCTTTATGTTGAAGTCCACTTCCCACTTCTGACTCCATTCCCAAACCTTGTTAAAATCTCTCTGTAGCGATTCACAGTCCGTTTCTGTACTTCCTTTCCTCGTCAGTTTTCCGTCGTCTGCAAAGAAGTTCATGTAACATTCTACACCCTCATCCTTACATAAATACCAAACATTATTGGGGCCAATACGGATCCTTGTGGTACACCACTAATTACTTCTTTCCAAGTAGAACTCTTATATCTGAGCAATACTCTCATTTTTCTTCCATGCAAGAAATCCTCCATCCATTTCAATAGTTTCTTTGTATTCCTCCTATGGTTTTAAGTTTTCTTAATAATTTTTTGCGTGGTACTTTATCAAAATATTTTTGTAAATCTAGGATAGCACAATCAGCCCATCCATCCCTTTCTTGTATTTTATCTATTAATCTTGAATAGAAACAGATCAGAGTTGTGGCACATGACCTTCCTTGTCTATATCCCAATTGCCTCGGGTTTAGTATATTATTTTCCTCCAGATGTTTTGTCCATCTATTTTCAATCATTTTTTTTTATAGATTTTGGCTACTGTACTTGTAAGGGAGACCGGTCTGTAATTTGTTGGGTCTTCCTTGTTTCTCCCTTTATATATTGGTACGATATTGGCATTTTTTCAGTCTTCCGGTATTTTTCCTTCTTTGAGTGAGCAGCTTATTACCTTATATACTTTGTCTATTAATTCATCTATACATTCTTTTAGTATCCAGTTTGCAATTCCGTCTGGGCCGTGCGATTTCCTGAGATCAAGTATTATCATTTGCTCCATTATTTCTTTTCTTGTTACAATTATTTCTCTCATGGGCGGGGATCTCACTTCACTTCTTTCATCCCCATGCTGTATATTTTCTCTAGTGAACACAGACTTGAAGTGTTTGTTCATGACTTCAGCCATTTCTATATCTTCTGTGTATTCTATATTCCCTTGGCGTATTTTTTTTTTTTTTTTTAGTTTACTGTTCACATATCTATAGATTTTGTGTGTGTGTGTGTGTGTGTGTGTGTGTGTGTGTGTGTGTGTGTGTGTGTGTGTGTGTGTGTGTGTGTGTGTGTGTGTGCGTGTGTGTGTAGGTATTTGTGTGTGTGTGTGTGTGTGTGTGTGTGTGTGTGTGTGTGTGTGTGTGTGTGTGTGTGTGTGTGTGTGTGTGTGTGTGTGTGTGTGTGTGTGTGTGTGTGTGTGTGTATGTGTGTGAGAGAGAGAGAGATATTCACCATAGTCTTGGATCACGTGTTGGACCCGTGGTCGACAGCTGTTTCCCGCCCGGATGAGAGATCAGAGCTCATATATGACCGACCTTTGGATAATGTGACCTTACACGCACACACACACACAAACACACACACACAACTCCCCGCCCACGAGAGTTAGAGTAAAGACTCGCAGCGCAGCGATATTGAAATTATTTCAGCCCTGGGCGGGATTCGAAACCGGACCGCTGCAGTCACGGCCGGGAATTCTACCACTGCGCCATCGAGAGAGAGAGAGAGAGAGAGAGCGCGCGCGTGTGTGTGTGTGCGTGCGTGCGTGTGTGCGTGTGTGTGTGTGTGTGTGTGTGTGTGTGTGTGTGTGTGTGTGTGTGTGTGTGTGTGTATGTGTGTGTGTGTGCGAGTGAGTCTGTTATATTTATAAAAGCAACATATGTTTTTATTTTGCTTTAGTGAGGATCTATTGTGTTTTTGTTTTAAAATTGTTAATGTTCTAGGTTATACTCATTTTCACATAGTAACACAAATTTCTGTTGATTAAATGTGATGTGTACCTGCTTGTGTATGTGTGTGGGGGGTGCATGTGCGTGTCTACCTAGTTGTATTTTACGGGAATGGGGAGTAAGCCTGTGTTGTCCCGTGTGTGTGTGTATGTGTGTGTGTGTGTGTGTGTGTGTGTGTGTGTGTGTGTGTGTGTGTGTGTGTGTGTGTGTGTGTGTGTGTGTGTGTGTGTGTGTGTGTGTGTGTGTGTGTGTGTGTGTGTGTGTGTGTGTGTGTGTGTGTGTGTGTGTGTGTGTGTGTGTGTGTGTGTGTGTGTGTGTGTGTGTGTCTGAGCGTGTTTGAATTTGCGTGTGTTTAGAATGTATACACGCTTTTCTGAGTGAGCGGGCAGAGGTCTTCATACATTTGTGTGTGCGTGTGCGTACGAGGTGTACATACTGTGCATGCATGAGAGTGACCTGTTCGCGTGTGAGCATATCAAACGAGTTCCTGCATGAAAGAATGTTCCTGTTTCTATGGTCTTACCGCAGCAACATTTCTTTCACATTTTACAAATTCATATTGCCGAAAAGAATGAAAAAATGTGATTCAAAGATAAGGGAAAATTGGCGCATATTTTATCCGATTTATCTTTTTCATGAAATTTCGTTGGCTCGCTCTTTACAAGGCTGCTTGTAAGTTTATTCTAAAAAGAATATAAGAACGAAACACATTTTAAGTAAAAATTTATATTTTTCATCCTATGCTAAAAGTGAAATTAAATATGAAAAATGAATTCTATATATGGACCTTTTTAGCAAGAAAGCATACTTTATATAAAATTGCGTGACTGATATATGGTTATTATATTCAGTTTAAGGGGGGACTAAATCAGCGACTTAATAAGTTAAACCTTAAGACAAAGTAACACTCTTCACACACTGAAATTCATCTGGTATTACTGAGGTAGTGACTGCGTTTTGATACACTCAACCCTTTAGTTATTTTTGTGCACCCCTGAGAACAGAACAACATATCATTCACCTATTTCGAAGTAAAATATCTACTTATAAAGGAATAATTAAATGCTTTGGTCCTCTAGCTGCCCCATCTATACTGTCCCTTTGAACCTTTTCTTCACCAATTCTGACTATACTCATTCCCTTTCTGATTTCCCTGTGGAGAGGAAACTGAAAGTAAATGTAAGTTGATGAGATCACAAGGGGTGGAGGTGAGTTGGAAATGAAGGGAGACTGGAAGAAGTGGAGAGATTTGATTATTTAGGAAATGCAACAGGGATTGGAGAAGTAGGGGTGGAAGTGGAAAATAAAATCGGTGAATAAGTAAATGTTGAAGAGGTGGATGAAAGTGTCATAAGGACGTGTCTGGGGATGAATGCGAAGAAAATGCTGAGCGAAGTGGTGACTGTGCCCACGGCGTTCAATGAATAAGAACAGAAAGGAAAAGCCTAAACGTGTTTCAATTGAAATATTCTAAAAAGTATGGTGGGGTTTACGAGAAGGGATATAGTAAGAAATGTAGAGTTGAAGCATACGGTACAGAGTAAAGAGAACAGGCGGACAGGTTTGATCAATGTATACTGGGATGGTTTGGGCATATGGAAAGAATGAATAAAGAAAGGTTAACATAAAGAGGATGCAATGTGGACGTGCATGAAGTGATCTTGAGGGTAAAATCAAGGATGAGGTGGATGGGTGGTGTGAGAGGCTTACTGGGTGCAAGGGAGTCTGTTTGTCGAGCAGGGAGAGGAGAGAGCAAGAAATAAGTGAGAGTGGAGTTATGAATGGATGAGGAAATGTGGACCAAAGGGCCGAGTGAATGGGAAGGGGTGGGGATCGTCATGCTCTGGTGCACCTAACGACTATCAAAGTTACATGGAGTTACATGGACAAACAAACAGCAACAGACCTATTGGTCTTTACAAGGCTGTTCTGGTACCTATTATTAATACTTTTTTTTAACCTATCTATAAGTAAATAATTCTAGTCGGGGATTTGTAGCAAAGTAAATGACTGGATTTTTTTTTAAATACCGCTACAGTAGAACAACCAATGACGTTGACCGTTCCATATATTGATAACGCGATTGAAGAAAGAGTATTTTGCCACATCTGCTTGAAATCGTTTTCCTACAATCTTGTATCCATTATTCCTAGTTGCGTTGGAGGTGTAAATTTTGAAATGTTTTTCCACATTCATGTTTTCAATTCCTCTGGCAATTCTGAATACTTCAATTAGATCACCCATTATTCTGCGTTTCGTGAGATTAAACAAATTTCTCTTAAGCGCTCTTCGTATGGTTTGTTCCGCAACCTAGGGAAGTGTTTTGTTACTCTACAAAGAACT
>NC_134778.1:49382804-49385304 GCF_046742065.1 Oratosquilla oratoria | reverse complement strand
AGTTTGGCCACATTTGTGAGCCTCCAGGTATTAGCTTCCCACTCTTCACACAGTTATCCTGCGTATTTGTAAGATAAAATATCTTACTCGTAGAGGAATTCATTACCATTTGATAATGGAAATCTTCATCAGTGCAAAAGCTTCATCCAAATTTAAGAAATCATCTTGCAATTATCACGTATGTAGAGTATTACACGCACGTTCACGCTGTGTCATTAAGCAATTCCCTTTCTGAGCTCTAATGACAAGAAATCTGCGAGTGTCTTGCCCTAATCGCATTTGAGATATCTTAATCAAAACCTCATTTTCACCCATTCAAAGGGATCCAATAATGAGTCGGCTGACACGGAGACGAAACAGAAAACGGAAGGAGGGTGTTTCCACGCTCAAATCGACGCTGAAACTCAAAAGATACTTCTTGGTATAACGTTTACTGAAGCAGTTTGTTCCCTGGCTAGAATCAAATGATTTGGGCACTGGTATGTCATATCTGACGAAGAAAACTGTTCAACACTATTTTCACCGGTGGACCTGACTGTGAACCGTTGATTGTATCGGGTACACTCTGTAAACAGAAGCACAGAGCTCTCTTCTCTCTCTCTCTCTCGCGCGCGCGTTTATGTGAGTGTATGTGTGATTCCCCATGATTCACCATGGTCTTGGAGCAGGTGTTGGACTCGTGATCGATAGCTATTTCCCTCCCTGAAGAGAGATCAGAGCTCATATATGACCGATCTATGTGTAATGCTGTGACCTTGGACGCACACACGCACAACTCCCCGACCACGAGAGTTGGAGTAACAACTCGCAGCGCAGCGATACCGAAATCATTTTAGCCCTGGGTGGGATTCGAACCCGGACCGCCGTAGTTTCGGCCAGGAACTCTAACCACTGCACCATCGAGTCATGTGTGTGTGTGTGTGTGTGTGTGTGTGTGTGTGTGTGTGTGTGTGTGTGTGTGTGTGTGTGTGTGTGTGTGTGTGTGTGTGTGTGTGTGTGTGTGTGCATAACATATATGTATACATGCAGTACACACACACACATACACATACAGACACACTCACACGCATACACACACACACACACACACACACACACATATATATATATATATATATATGTATATATATATACATACATATGTATGTATATATGTATATATATGCATATATATGTATATATATGTATATATATATACAGTATATGTATATATATATATATATATATATATATATATATACAGTATATATATATATATAATATATATATATATATATATATATATATATATATATATATATATATATATATATAATTGTGCGTGATTCACCATGGTCTTGGATCACGTATTGAACTCGTGATCGACAGCTATTTCCCTCCCGGAAGAGAGATCAGACCTCATATATAGCCCACGAGAGTTGGGATAACGACCCGCAGGGCAGCGATACTGCAATTATTTCGGTCCTGGTCAGGATTCGAACCCGGACCGCCGTAGTGACAGCCGAGAACTCTACCAATGTGTGTGTGTGTGTGTGTGTGTGTGTGTGTGTGTGTGTGTGTGTGTGTGTGTGTGTGTGTGTGTGTGTGTGTGTGTGTGTGTGTGTGTGTGTGTGTGTGTGTGTGTGTGTGTGTGTGTGTGTGTGTGTGTGTGTGTGTGTGTGTGTGTGTGTGTGTGTGCGTATATGTGTGTACAGGCATGTTCTTTACAATCCTTCTTGACATAACTGCATATCAACACCATGTGTTATCACTCATATGCATATGCGTCCCCTATTTCCGTTGAACATTTGAAAAAGTGTGGAGATCTTTAAGGATTTTATTCTTGCTTTCATCATCACACAGTACTGGGGCACCTCGACGTCGGGAATCAGAATAAACACCATACAATCTATTCATCTGTAGGAATGATTCCCTCTATATGGTGGTAAACGATAACTAAAAACAAAAGAAGGGACAATTATATCAACTGTATAGTATTTTTTTTTTTCCTCCATATCAAACCACACAACGAAGGTTTCCATTACTCCATTCACAAAAGTGAGAACAACTCACCTGAATAAAGAGGTTTAATATCCACTTTAATATGTGTATCATATATCACTGAATTGGTCAGCGTAATTCCTGTGGACAATATTCTATCAACAAATTATACGTAACGCCTCGTAAACATCTTTTTTTACAATAAAAAAGTTAGAAAGCCGTCTCTTTCAACATATTCATAAAATAAACAAAAATAAGATGGCTTTAACGAGGGAGCCTATTCAAAAAAGCTGATATTTCTTGAATATCTTCTAAATAGAAAACACTTGGCTCTAATAGTTCAATATTAGAACACAAAGTAGATAAAGAATGTTTGGGAGTGGGAGTTTATAAGTGAATACCTTCAAGTTCATTCGCTTCGATATGAGCATATACCGCAATAAGACTGATGAAGCCGAAGATGTCTTTCAACGCCACCAACTTGGGGCAGATATAAAGAAAGTTTAATGAAGATTCTGGG
>NC_134778.1:49375304-49377804 GCF_046742065.1 Oratosquilla oratoria | reverse complement strand
ATGCGTAAATAACCACTAGGAAAAAGTAAACTAACGAAGCAGAGCGCTTTCGTGTAATTACATCTTCAGTGCAGATACAAAGAAGGAATTGTATCTGCACTGAAGATGTAATTACACGAAAGCGTTCTGCTTCGTTAGTTTACTTTTTCCTAGTGGTTATTTACGCATATATATATATATATATATATATATATATATATATATATATACATATATATATATATATATATATATACATACATATATATATATATATATATATATATATATATATATATATATATATAAACACACATTTTGAATACAAGCTATGTTGAGGCCTACAGCTGTAGTAGCACTGTTCACCTTGTATGAAGTACTCTCGATATTTCTAATGAGAAAGATGAGGTTGGAGGTCAGGGTATTGATAAAATCTCAAAGGTACATGTTGTTTACTCTAGACGTCTTTCGACCCAATCAGAGCTCATCTTCAGGAGTTACAATATAAACAATAATACAAAAACAGGAATGACATATGGGGTGTGGCGGAGAGAGGGGGATTTTGTACCCACAAATATGCCCTTGGAGGGGATATTGACGTAACTTGCTAGTAAGGTTTCCTCACCGATAGGAGTGAAACTTCTGATTGTAGCTATTGATGGCTGGTTTATCCAGACGAATAAAAACTGATTCTGCCATCCTTAATCTCCTTCTGTCTTGTTCTCGATACAGTGTCGATGTATGTGTTTCTAGTTGTTGCCTGGTGAGGGAGTGTCCATGTGTATTACCGGTGTGATGGAGTATGGCCCCGTCCTACAAATGCGCCGTCATCCTTTATGACAAGGTAGTAATACCGTGAAATGAGGCGACTGCAGTCACTAAAGTGGCAATAAAATTAGGATACAGGATTCACCTCTTGTTTGAGAGAGGCAGCTGTTTTTCATGATGATTTTTTTTTTTTTTTTTTTTTTTTTTTTTTTTTTTTTTTTTTTTTTTTTTTTTTTTTTTTTTTTTAAAGAAAATTATGAGCTTTAGGATAACGTTGGGGTTTGTAGGGGCCACATGGTTCCTGATTATCATTTTTATGTCCTTTTCATCTTCTTTGGGGAGGACATGAAGTTCTTGTAGTAAAGAGAAATGTTACAAGCTGTTGCTTTTGGTGAGGGGGCTTGTGTCATGAAACTGTCTAAATGTCGTTTTATTGTCGCATCAACTAACCTGGGTTTCTGTTTCAACGGTGCTAGTGAGTGCCCAGAGAAATACCGCAGTGTTGTAAATTCTTTCGCTCAGAGAACCCTTAAACATTCTTTAACTTGGACTGCCACCAATGCTGAGTTGCAATCTCACAAATCCTTGCCAATAACGGTTATCCTAAACAATTAGTTGATGACGACATATATATGCATGCATATATGTATATATATATATACATACATATATATATATATATACATATGAATGTATATATACATATGTATATATACATACATATATATATATATACATATATATATACATACATATATATATATGTACATATATATATATATACATATATATATATATATATATATATATATATATATATATATCTTCGAGGCAAGGTATATTATAGGTATGAATATACCTTGCCTCGAAGAAATCCTCATACAAAGGCAGCTCCGTTGGACTGGCCACATCATCCGCCAACCCACCAATAGACTACCCCGTATTGTTACTTATGGGGAACTTTACAATGGGCAACGTACCGTTGGCAGGCCCAAAAAGAGAATTAAAGATCACACTAAGGACTCTCTTAAGAAATTCAACATCAACCCAGCAGCCCTCGAAAGGGAAGCATCCGACAGGAATCAATGGCGATCTACTTTGCAAAGAGGGGCATATTACTTTAGAGACGACTACGAGAAAAAGGCTGAAGCTTGCAGAGCTAGACGCCACACACAACGGCGCCCACATCTCGGGCAGCACGTGTGTGACCAATGTGGAAGGAGTTGTGTCTCTATGGCTGGTCTCAGGAGCCACCAAAGATCCCATGTAAATACATGAAAAAAAAAAAAAATAAAAAATCACCGTTTCACGCACGGAGTGACGTCGTCATCGTATCGATGGACAACAATAACTAACTAATAACTAACTAAAATATATATATATATATATATATATATATTCATATATATATATATCTATATATATTTAAGATTAATATATATATATATATATATATATATATATATATATATATATATATATATATATATATATATATATATATATGACAAATATAATTCCATGTTGGTTCTTGATGTTCTTGAGAAGTTTGAATCCTCTTCAGAAGTTTGATTCCTCTTCAGATATTACTCAATTAAATAAAAAAAGAATACAACAATGACGTCTTGTTCGAGTAAGTGCTCTTTCTGGTTCCGACTGACCGTCTATTAGGTTTGGAAAAAGAGATTGGTGGATATGTCGGTTTGGGATTTTTTTTCATTGTGGTAATATTTTAGGAGGTTTTATGAGGTTT
>NC_134778.1:49368204-49369804 GCF_046742065.1 Oratosquilla oratoria | reverse complement strand
GTTTACTTAAGCAATCTCGAATCTCTGCCTAACTTACTTAGGTTACGTGTCAAGGATAATTATCAGTCCCCAACCATTTTTATTAATCCAAGAGGAGAGCGAACTTATACAACTGCTCGCTTACGAACTATTGTTTACCAAACAACCAACTCATAAAAATTAAACCCTCACCATCTACCCCAATTTTTACCTACGTCTCTATACCAGCCTCTTATAGGGCTCGGCAGCTCCCTCTTACAGGGCATTGACATACTACATTAATATGGAATTCAACATTTCATATAATGATATACACAAAGAGTAATTAAAAATATTTCTGAATAAAGTGGCTAAACAAGGTTAAAAGAAATATCCTTCAGTGGATGCTATCATACATGTAATGGTAACCCAAAAATTAATTTACTCTAACAGGTATAAATGTAACACCAAATACCTACTGACCCTTAAAACAAATTAGTATATCTATTAATTGGTTTAAAATTTTATTACTAAACTCACTACTACCAAGGTCTGAGGATGCCATAATGTCCAATAACAAAAACAGGAAAAAGTGTTAAATAGTATTTGATGTCCTCCTTCCGATTACAATATGTTGTTAAGACGGCAACGACTAAGGAGGGTACATTTAACACAAGGAATCCAACTATTCCATGTTATACTATGTGCGCTTATCAAACCTCTAAGACATGTTACCATTTTCTTATTTAACCTCTCTACAACTCCATTACTCTAAGGATGAATCACCTGAATATTTACTTTATCTTAAACAACCTACATGATTATTCCAAGATTTTGTTATTAAATTCAGCACCATTGTCTGAAACTAAGACCTTAGGAGTAGTGAAATTACAGATTATCTGATCATAGATTACTGAAGCAATTGTTTCAGCTCTCTTATTTGGTATGGGTTGTTAATAACAAAATCTTGAAAGATAATTAATGGCAACATATACGCATTTATAACCATTTTCAGACCTAGGTAACACCAGTTTATCTATGTGGACTCTTTCCCAAGGTTTCTGCGGGATGTGATATCTCAGCACATTTCAGGCAAATTTCTATATAAGCGTAAATGTCTTTCTTCATACCTAGGCAAAAGTATTTAAGTTGTGTTTGTCTACAAGTTTCATCCTTTCCTGGATGTGAGCTACAATCACTATCATGATGTAATTTCAATATCTCTTGTAAAAGAGTTTGTAGAGTTACCAACTGATTCACTGAACCTAGAAATATCCTTCCCACATACAACGGTTTTTCTACACAAAAGTGCTTTGTAAAATTAAATTCCTCTATCTTACACCCTTTTGACAGTTTTGGAGGAATACCTCTTGGGTTCATCAAAATCTGGGCTACTTTTTCCCAAGTCTTATTTTTTCTCTGTTTCCTTAGTATAATTTCTTCCTCTGCTGCAACATTCTTTCTACGTGGAATATATTCAAACTTAACTTCATAACACTGAAGTGTAGTAAACCACCTGGTAAATCTGCCCCTAAGATTCTTCTTCTTTAATAAGTTCTGGATAGCTGTATGATGAGTCCTCACTCTGATTGGGCATCACAGTATCTTATATTTCTTTTTGAATATATCACTGCTAAGGCCT
>NC_134778.1:49358204-49363204 GCF_046742065.1 Oratosquilla oratoria | reverse complement strand
GTACTATCGTACGGGAACACATGACCTCTGAAATATGAACGTGTGTTATAGCATACAAACTCAAAAATACAAGTGTACGCACATGGAGACATGCAAGAATGTACATTTATATTCCCAGTACCGGACATATGAATCGTATAAAGCATTTGGTGATATGATTCGATTGATTGAAGTATTGGCAGGTCTTGCTTATTCAAGTTTTTTTTTTATGATATTTCAATGAAGTAAATGTTCACGTCATAAACTGTATCTCGATGTGTAAACTGAGCTGTGAAGAATTTAGCGTGGAATTAAATATTCCTCAGTACATTGTACTGTTGCAGGTTTATATGTCTTTTTCAGTACATATACATACCAACATTTATTCACACACACACACACTCACTTCCTTCCTCTCCTGTTTATTATTCCATTTAATTAATCTCGACTGATATAATCATATTCCACAATCTCTATTAATTCTCTTAATTTCATTCGTTGGTCCTTCTCTTTCTTCTGCTTTATCAAATGAAAATATCTTAATCATCCTCGTAATGGGATTTGCTTTTCCTCTTCTATTCTCTCGTCCTCCCCTCTTCGTATTCTTCCTTCGCTATCGTCGTCCTCTTCGTCTCCTGTCTCCCTTTGGTCCCTGGACTTCCCCTCTTCGTTCTCCTTTTCGTGCCCTCCGTGTCGCATTCATTCCTTTCAACTTTTATTAAATACATATATATCTGATGAATAGACAAAAACAGGGAAATAAATATAAAGTAAAAATATAAAAACAATGAAATGAGTACGCCATGAAGCTCACGTTCGCATCCGCAGCCTTTGACCCCAGATGGCCTCTGAAAGCTTGGACCAGTGGCGGTCATCTGTAGCCTTTAAGGATCAACCCTGAGACCCTGAAGTGAAGAGGTGTGGACAAATCTCATCGCGCCATGAAAGCTTTCTTTTCCAGTGAACTCCATATCACCTACTGTACAGGGTCTATGAACTACCGACGGAGCCATTCAAGTAATTTACTGTTCTATTTTTCCCAAGACTTCTCCTCATTGCCCACATCCTTCACCTCTCAGTTTTTCTTCTCCTCTTCTCCTTTCCCTCTATAAACTCCACCCCATACATTATGTATCGACTGTTTGATTTTTAAGAGAGCAATATTTCAGAGACTTTAGTGACATCCTTTACAGACATGAATCGTGCAATATTATTCAATGGCTAAAGGACAATCGCTTCTCAAAAAAATAATATCGATCATTTTCAAGTTTGTAAATTCTATTACTCCTCCGTTCTGCTATCCTTCTTATTTATCCTTTTACCAAATGTGAAACTCCATCTCATCGGTACGATACTGTCTACAAGGACAAAAGCGCTAGTCATTTTTGACACAATACTAAGAAATACCTCCTCTTTCCTCATGACCTTCTCATTCATCATCATCATCTTCTTCCTCTCCTTCTTCCTCAGTCTTTCTCCGATTCCTCTTCTTCTTCCCCCTTCCCCTGGAATGACATTTATCAATCTTAAACAGTTGCGAGTCGCGTGACAGACAATCTTACTTCAACTTCCTGAACATTAACATCATCCGATACGGCTACGTCGTCGGCATCCGCTCACGTATATTATTGTTCCATAACATCGCCAGGGAGGCAGTCCAGGGAACGTTCCTAAGCTGATGAGAATCGTCGGGTGTTATCACTGGAAACTGTCACGAGTAAAGATTCTCAAATCAGTTTGAAACCATAAAAGCTTATAGTAAGGATGTTGAACAAACGAAAATGTGCGTGAGTCGTGAGTGACAGGCGGAGAGGAATGCATAGACAATGGCCACGACCAGTTCCTTGGAGTGATATAGAACCCCTTGTTTATGTCATTCTTCTTCTCTTCATTCTGGAAATCATCCTCACACTGAAAAAAGTCACCTTTCATCTACCAACCCCGACTACCTCACAGGGACTTCCTTTCCCGCGTTTTTGTGAACACTAGCGAATCCACAGACCCCGGGTGTTCTGCTCAAATGAAAAAAGATAAAATAAAATAAAATGATAATAATGAGAATAACAATATTAATAATAATAATAATAATAATAATAATAATAATAATAATAATAACAATAATAATAATAATAATAATAATAATAATAATAATAATTATAATAGTAGTAATAATAACAATAATAATAATAATAATAATAATAATAATAATAATAATAATAATAATAATAATAATAATAATAATAATAATAATAATAATAATAATAATAATAATAATAATAGTAATGGTAATAGTAATAATAATAATAATAATAATAATAATAATAACAATAATAATAATAATAATGATAATAATAATAATAATAATATCAATAATAATGATAATAATAATAATAATAATAATAATGATAATGATAATAATAATGATAATGATAATAATAATAATAATAATAATAATAATAATAATAATAATAATAATAATAATAATAATAATAATAATAATAATAATAATAATAATAATAATAATAATAATAATAATAATAATAACAATGATAATCAAATTGCCTGCCGGCAGCCATATAAGAGAGCTCGAAAGACTACTACCAAACTATCACTACCAAACGAAATAGTCAGCATAGGTTTTCGTCGTCCTTTGGGTAGTAGCATGAGTGGGTAAGTTTCTCAGTTGAATATAATCGGCGACAACCAGGACATATACAGTAAAAGTATGCCCTGAATATCCACAAGCACTTCCTACCACGCCTTCCCCCACCCCCCCAAAAAAAAAAAAAATCCATCTAGCACATCTTATTCCCCAAAATCTACTTCCAAATCCTTTACATCTAACAATTCAAGATCTAATCTTATTCTCTAAAACTCATGATACGCTACCATTCCAAGTCCTCCCCAACAACTAACATGCCCATGTACAACTATTCTACTGGTCCTCAAACCCTATAACCTCCCTGGCCTAACCCTGCCCAGCCTCCTCCCTGCCCTAACAAAATAACTGGAAGTCCTTCAAATCTAGCAACTTCCTATGAGCACTTTCCTTGTTCTCTAAACGATGAATGAAACAGAAACGTTGACAGGCAACACGTTTTCTCTTTTAAACTTTGATCCTCTGTTGATTCGCTTTTTCTCTGTCTCTCTCTCTCTCTCTTCCCTCTCTCTCTCTCTCTCTCTCTCTCTCTCTCTCTCTCTCTCTCTCTCTCTCTCTCTCTCTCTCTCTCTCCTTTCCGTTCTTGTGACTATCGTAAAGTTTTCAAGTAGTAACATACTTCTTATTATTCATTCATTGACTTATTTCCATTTTTCTATTTTTGGTCCACATTTTCACATCTAAAATTTTACTTGAATATCCACCCTTTTTAAACATTCCCTCCCATAATTATCTACTACTGGCCCCCGCCCGTCGACCACAATTACTTTCTTCTAACCGCTCTATCATCATCTTCATTCCGTCCGCTCTCTCTCCCCTTCTCGTCAATCCCCCTCCCTGCTCACTCTCCTGCCATTTATCTGCCCGTCTCTCTTCAGCCCCCTTCCCGTTTTCCTTCTGAAATTAGCTTCTGAGAAAGAGAAGAGAGAAAAAATAGAGAGAGAAAAAAAAGAGGACTAAATCTAAGATTGCGTGGAACTTTGAGGAAGCGATTCAAAATGAATTACGTGATTAGTCTTCATGCCTCTTCCCCACTTCCTGGAGTTGAAGCTTAACTTTTCACTATTGCGACACTTCCTCGCTTGGTGTTAACAAGTACATCATCTATAAAGTAACTTTAGCAAATAGGTTAATCACGATTGCCGGTTGTCAGTTCTGCTCATGTCCATAAGTAGATGCAAACCTATTTCAAATTGATAAACATATTAGGTCCGGAAGTATTGCCGCCAGATGTTGATGGAATTTAAAATTGTACAGCCCAGGGAGACGATCCCCTCTGACACTCGACCCTCAACAACACAACGCACAAACGACTAATATTAGTTCAGGCTTCACCTACCGTTATTACCTCTTCTTTCAATCATGTTCCATTTTCTTCCACATATCATACTTATATTTTTCTCCTTGTACACTGTATGACTTTCCGTTGTCATTCATCTTCTCATACACGTTAGTCTCAATATGGACCAACATATCTCTTGCTGGCAGAGTTTTCAGTCTGTATCATAATGCAGCAACGCTTGTATGTGACTCACCATTGTCTTGGGCCATGTACTGAAGTCTTAACTAACATCAATTAGCCTCCATAATGAGAGCTCCATAGCACATATGGAGTGATCTATGGGTAATGTGACCTTCCACACATAAACACAGAGGAACACAAAAATATAAACACGTGTAAAACACAAACACAAACACATACACACACACACACACACACACACACACACACATACACACACACACACACACACACACACACACACACACACACACACACACACACACACACACACACACACACACACACACACACACACACACACATATATATATATATATATATACACACACATAAACACACACACACACACACACACACACACACACACACACACACACACACACACACACACCAACTAATCGTCCAAGGGAGAGGACAAACCTAGTAATGCTATTACGATTTTCAAACTTCGAGGACCATTGAAATAGCAGTCGAAGACATTGATACTACGAGTACATAAGTCGCTCAATATATGTATTTGCGTATGCACCCATGTATGTATATATTTATGTATGTATGTATGTATATATGGATGTATGTATGGATTAAGTACATATTTATGCATGTATCTATCTATCTATCTAAATGTATATATATATATATATATATATATATATATATATATATATATATATATGTATATGTATATGTATATGGATATGTATATATATATGCATATGTATATGTATATGTATATGTATATGGATATATATATGTCTATATGCCGGGGTCACTCTCCATTCACCCAAAATGAACTCTTAATCAAAATGGCTGAGCCTCGATCTTTAAATCTCGTTT
>NC_134778.1:49340704-49343204 GCF_046742065.1 Oratosquilla oratoria | reverse complement strand
ATGGAAGTCTCCCTGAGGATAGCGTGGATAAGATGTTTGGAAGCTAAGTGCTGAACATTTGTGTATTCGTGCATTGATTAAAGTATTTATTTAATGTATTGTAATTACTGAATTTATGTATTACAAGCATGTTTATTCTATTGGTGACTGTATGTAATATGCTGTATGTGTGAGTGGGATCACTTTCCTGCGCATGTCGCTGTGCATTTGTTCACATGACCGTTGCCAGCAAAGGACGCTCATTACGCCGACACTGGACGGTGATTGCGAGGAATGCAGTAGGCTGTGAGCGAGGGATCAGCGACCAAGGTTATAATGTTGTGAAGACTTATATCTCTACCCACGTGATGTTTTTGGCTTTCTCACTAAAAATCCTGGAGCATTAATGTGAGTTATGATTTTTAGTTTTATGTAATGGTTATGATAGAAGCGTTGTAATACGGTTAATAGATTGTATACATGAAATAGTACTGAGTGCAATTCTATGCTTATATAATATAGAGAAATATGACACAAGGAAATGTTTGCTTATAATAGCTCATGTTGTAAATAAACTTATAAACATGTAATAATACAGTGAGTCTTAGAAGGAGAATGTTGAAATCGTTTATGCATTACTTATGTCTGTACACTACGTGCTGTCATAATTATACTTGTAGTTGCGATTGTTCGAGAGACATTCTATTATATAGGAGTTCAGGAGATGATTATGTTCATTCTCATCTCAATGTACATTGTTTAAGTTACTCTTATTATCCTTTGATGTATTTATTTGATTTTGATTAAATCCACATTATGATATGTAATATGGATCTATGTATGAATATCAATGTGTAGTACACTAACAGGTTGAAATTAAATTATTACGACAGTCCACGAATTTTAGTGTGAAACAGTACAGGTTTGATGATTTCGTTGTTAGGACGGTTGACTCGGACATACGTAGCTGTCCAGACACATGTCACATCGAAGTATTCGATGGGTGGGGCGGCCTCATCAGACATGGTTGAGCGGAGGTAGTCCATGGCTTCCTTTACATCCTCTGATGGCAGGAAGGCCAGCCCACCCACCTGGCCACAGAACAGACGGAACTAGTATCTTCATAGAGAGTCTTCAGACCCAGTGACTGAATCTTGCGCCAAAAAGACTGGTACAGGTGGTGGAAGCAGAACTGTACGGTGATGTCTTCTCCAAAGACTACCCGCAGAGCCAACTCCACAGAACTATCAAAGTCAATGATACCTTGCTGGGGTCGCACCCACTTTCCTCCAGGACACGGAAGATCTCCTCATATGTCACCTGGGTCTTGCGTTGCAGTAAAGCGAACACCAGCGGCAGGTACACCCCGTTGAAACTGCCTTGAATAATGTTCAGTTGACCGAACAACTTAGGTGCTACACGAAAGGTTCAGCCCATGCACCACTCATCACAGGCAGCAAGACGCTCCAGATGAATAGCAGTGGCGAAAATGATGATACGCTCGTCTGCATCCGGGTTGTTGTCATAGTAGCAATGGAAGACCAGTCTCCTGTGATCTCCAGCTTCGCCGAAGACTGTGAGCAGCACGGACATGTCGGAGAGTGCATTTGGTGGTGTCAGGCCAAGGCATGAGTGCCTTGACCTTCTCTGGTAGGGCTGCTGTCGAGAAGATAAAGATCTGGTTGGGTCTGTCGTTAGCTTCAGAAGTCTTCCTCTTCATCGACTGACGGCACTGCACCACCTGGCATACCACAGGATCTGCTGGGTGGGTATGGTCACTGAGAACTTGAGGAGTCTCGATGTTCTTGGTATTCATTATGATGGTACATCACTTCAGGTCAGAGGAACGCTTCACACAACGCCACACTATTTCATCCACTGACTTGACTTCATGTTTCCTTGTGTACATGTAGCCATCCCGACAGATCCTCTGCCCATCTCTCGTCGATATAATCACTTCCATACTAGTTGAATAGCTTTGAGAAAACTGATTTGACATGGGCTGGTAGGCCAAGTTTATGTACTGAATTGCCTGCTTGAGGTGTGAGATGAGGCAACATCTATCAAATTTGAACTCACAAAGGTATGACACATTAAAGGAACACCTTGTCATCAAAGGCAAAATTTATTTTGCAAATAAGTAAAAATATCTATCATATCTTATATCTAAAAAAAATTTCCATGGCCCAAATGTCCACCATTGGGCCACCTCCTTGGCCTAAATGTCTGGGTTTCTTGTCCCAAAGCCCAAATGTCCGTCCACGCCCAAACCCCATCGTCGATTTCCAACTTTGTCTCTTGTTTTCTCCCTCTTCCTCCCGCTTCCCTCTTACCTCCCTTCACTCCGATCCCCTCCACACTCCGATTTTCATCCTCCTTCCCACCTCCTGTTTTCAATCTTGCCTCATGCGTGCATGACCCCAATTACATGGTCAAAGGAGCTTGCGGGAACGATAATAAACTATTCTATTTATGTAGATTTACATGGATAATCATAAATCGTGGGAAATAGATGAGATTG
>NC_134778.1:49323204-49325704 GCF_046742065.1 Oratosquilla oratoria | reverse complement strand
GGTTTTTATGCCTCTCTCTTTTTTTTTTTTTTTTTTTTTTTGCTACCTCCCTTTTAAGGGGAAAAAGCGTTTGCTATATGTATTACTGCATTTATTATTATCATTATCATCATCATCATTGCAATTATCATTATCATTAGATGGAACAAGATAGAAAAGCACTATAATTTCATATGAATCAACTACCACGCAACACCTGGACAAGATTATAAAAAAGAAAAAAAACATAGAAAATGGGAAACACAGAAGAAAAGTATAAGGTACATTGAGCTAAATATTCTATGACTAACAGGCTAAAACAAAATTATCACGATTACTTAGTAAAATGTTCATACATGTTTCATGATATATAAATTATCCTAATGTAGTCATGAATTTTTTTCAGCAACTTTTTAGTTGCTGTCTTAAGGGCCATTTACACGGTCAAACACTTTGACAAGCGTCTGAAGTGATGTTTGACCGTGTGAATGGGGTATTTGGTCGTCAAACACGTTTGTCGAACGTGTTTGACAACCAAATACCCTATTCACATGGTCAAACATCACTTCAAACACTTGTTTGACAAACCGGGTTTGTCAAACCGTTTGGCCGTCTAAATGCCCCTTTAAACTTGGGGATGTGCTTTGCAGCGAAGGTATCACTGTTGTGATCATTCTATAAACAACAGAAATGAATAAAAACTCTTGTTACTGACTCATATGACATTTCATGGGTTAAAAACTTAAAGTGTGCACAGTTAAATGAGAACCTCGTACTTTTGAAGGGCATGTGCAACCTCAAAACACAGTCATACAACGGACAAACTGGATTTGACCGTACTTTGTACAACATACAGACCATACTAATCTTATGACGACAAATACGATCACACACACCTTGCCACCACTACATAGAAAACGAGGCGTTTGAAAAGCAAGATCAATGAGCTACAGATGAGTTGAAGAAGTGGACGAGTATATAGGATCACACAACTCTGAAATCGACAAAATCATTCTGGAAAAACAGCTGGCTGGAACGGAAGCATCACGGGTATCCTAGAAGGTTTCTTTAGAACATCTAACTTATGAGCTGCAGAAATAGCCATGGACTGAATATATCGTTCAAATATCAGCTTTTTTCCAACCATGTAAATGGGTTGAACAGAATCTAACGAGATGAGAAAAGAGCGAATCTGGAATAATCAACTTTACAGAAACCTTAGAAAGAGTAGAGTTATAGAAACCGGGCGATACATTCACTACTCTTTATTTCTCCCCAACCTCTCTTTCTCTAATCTCGTTAGCAAATTCTTCCTCTTTTCATTTTCTTTCCTTTCCTTTTTTTTCCCCCGTATATGCATTTTGTTCCTTTTCTACAAAATACAATCGGCTCATTCTCCTGCTTCACCTTTTCTCCTTCCTCCATATCTTATTTCTACCTCTTTAAGCTCTCTCCTCTTTCCTTCCCAGCAACCTACGAAACCTTTCTTCCTCCTGAACGCCTCCTTCCTCTCCTTCTCCTTATTAGCTGACAGGACGTTAATCCAAAGCAGCTTCATTCAATATTCCATAAGCATAATTCACGGCGCACTAACGAAATAAACAAGAGCACAAACACAAATGGCCTTCATGTTCCCGGTCGGGTTTTTCGAACCTAATATGCAAAGTTAAAAGTGTGTGCATATGTAAAGTGTGAAAACAGATGGGGCGGGGGGGGGGAGGCACGAGAAGACGAGTCTTGAAACTCTTCGGGTACGAGGCACAGCGACTCAGATGGGCTGAGTGACGACCAATCAGTGAGCACCGTTTACTCGGAGATCAACTCAAGACACGTTTTTACTGGTTTAGCAAAACTCGCTGTACAGAAAAAATATGGTTACAATGATCTTTTTCTTTGTCGAGGTGATGAGGGGTGAGTAGAAAATACGAAAAAAAAAAAGAGATAATCGAAAAACAGCAACAAATGTATCCATGTGATTACTATTTGTAGAACGTAGACAAAATGAAGAGTGAAAATACGAGTACATGTGCGAATGAAGTGTCTGGATTATGTTAGGTGATGAATGTTGTTACTACAGACATACCTCTTCCTCTCTAATAAACAAAAGGTTCTGCTGGAAGATTACTTTACCCCTTCGAAACTGATATAACTAACTGGCGTAACCAAAATAAAACAAACATCCAAAATACGCAAGGTCTTAAGGCTATAGAAATAACTAAAGCTAGTCATGTGCAGGAAACCAAGAAACACTAAAACAGAGATATAAAAACCCTTAAAGTGCCACTGAAGACTACTACGTTAGTTCTGTCTGTCACCAAAGGATTGCATTCAACTGAGGAAAACCCACGGATACTAACGACTTCTGCATTATTTCTGGCTACATCCGGATGATTTTATTCAGCTAAGAGAAAGCTTTTAGCTGCAAATGAAAAAGGTGAAAGAATGCTGAGGAGAAATCCAAAGCTTGTAATGTTGAATACCGAATATGGAATGAAGAACCAACGTAGTGACGAACTACACA
>NC_134778.1:49313204-49315704 GCF_046742065.1 Oratosquilla oratoria | reverse complement strand
TCAACTTATTCATTTTCTGAATTCACTTAGTAATTGTATTTTGCACTGTAAGGCTTCTACTTTTCACTTCACTATATTTTCTGTATAGAGAGAATTAAAGAAGCTTAATTTTTCTTTCTTTTTCCCTGAATATTACTACACCTGGTACACCAGAGGACTCCAGTCGAGAACCCTCGATTTGGGTCCTATGTTGGTTCTGCAGTGACGTCACAATTTCTTTAGTCCAGTGATTTTTAACCTTATATTTAAGATGCTCACCTAAAAGCGTGATCTTATAATCGTGAATCAATTGAATTTTCTCCTCCACCCTTTCTCCAGTCAGAATAGTTGTTACAAGTCTGTATACAATATTGTTTACTTAAGCAATCTCGAGTCCCTGCATACTCACTTAGGTTACATCAGCGAAAGCAAAACGTACACGCCATCCCGGCTCCCAACCATCTTTATGACTCTAAACGGAGAGCGAGCTTGCGCCTACGAACTGTTCTTTACCAAACAACCGACCCAATAAAAATGATACCCTTACTATCTATCCTTCTTTCTACCTCACTTGTCTACCTATATCTACAAGCATCTAACAGTATGTATGCATGTATGTACGCATGCATGCATGTATGTACGCATGTATGCATGTATGTACGCATGTATGCATGTATGTACGCATGTATGCATGTATGTACGCATGTATGCATGTATGTATGTACGCACGCATGTATGCATGTATGTACACATGTATGTATGTATGTATGTATATACGTATGTATGTATGTATGTATGTATGTATGTATGTATGTATGTATGTATGCATGTATGTATGTACGCACGCATGTATGCATGTATGTACACATGTATGTATGTATGTATGTATGTATGTATGTATGTACGCATGTATGCATGTATGTACGCATGTATGCATGTATGTACGCATGTATGCATGTATGTACGCATGTATGCATGTATGTACGCATGTATGCATGTATGTACGCATGTATGCATGTATGTACGCATGTATGCATGTATGTACGCATGCATTTATGTTCGTATGTACTTATTATCATATATATATGTATATATATATATATATATATATATATATATATATTGTAAGGGGGGGGAGAAGCGTAAACACCAGACTCAAAGTGGGAAGTTTAATGCCCGACGTTTCGGTTCTAGTCCTAGAACCGTCTTCAGGGGTGTGAAAATGTACAGTGTTCACATGAGCTATTAACTGTCCGTGGTTGGAATTGGGAGAGGTATCCCGCACAGCCGAAGCTGTCCGGGTCCCCCTCCTCATCCTGTCACTCCGAGTACCGGACGACTGGACCACCTTACATATTTACAAAGACTAAGTGCAATATGATAAAATCAAATACAACAAAGTACAATACATTATGATAAAATGCAATGAAATAAATTGTAATAAAATGATATAAAATAAAATAAAATAAACTGACACTTGTGCCACAATTGGGAGCACTACGCACTTGTACGCGGAGGAAATAAAAATAATAAAATGACATAAAATGCAACAAGGTGAAATAAAATACAACAAAACAATGCAATAAAATGAAAATAAGATAAATAAAATTGTACTTGTGCGACAACTGAACGTGCACTACGCTCTTGTGGGCAAAGGAATAAAATAAAAAATTGATCGCCGACACTGTGACTTCAGTTCACCTCGTCCACTCTTGTTTACGTAGTTTGGAAGGAGGCCAATTTATGCTACGTCTGTGTCTTGTGTTTTAGCGCCCAGGTATATAGGGTTTAAATCTATACACCTGTTTACGCTAACTTCTTTAGTCGTCCAAGCTTCTAAGAATAGTCTCCTTTTCTTTGAGTTGTCTCTATGTACCACTGTGGCTCCTTCCCAGTCAATATTGTGCTGTGAATCGTGAACGTGTTTGTAGAGTGCTGAGGCTGCATCTTTTCGTTTAACTGCCCGCTTGTGTTCTTCAATTCTGGTTGCGAGTTTCTTCTGTGTTTCTCCTATGTAATCTGCATCACAATCCAAACAGCCAATGCGGTACACTACACCCGCCTGCTGGGTGGGTGCTTCTGTGTCCTTGACCCTGGTGAGGTTGTGATGCAGAGTGTTGCGTGGTTTATGTGCTACCTGTATGTTCTTGTCCCGGAGTATCCTGGCTGTTACCTCTGATGCACCTTTAATGTATGGGACCGTGACCCTGTGTCCTGTGTGAGGGGGTTGTGTCTCAGTGCGTCGTGTCCTTGTCCATTTCCGTACGGTCCGATTCGGATAGCCGTTGGTTCGGGTCACGTAGGTGCCTCTTCTCGGCCCTCACCGCATCTGTCGTGGATCAGATCTTGTCAGCTCGGTTCCATAACGTACGGATTAGGCTCCTTTTGTGGCAGTCCGGGTGGTAACTGTCATAGTCTAGAAGTCTGTCTGTGTGTGTGGGCTTTCTGTGTATGCTGGTCTCGAGGTGGTCTCCTTCTCGTGGGAATATACAGAAAGCCCACACACACACACAGACTTCTA
>NC_134778.1:49298204-49308204 GCF_046742065.1 Oratosquilla oratoria | reverse complement strand
CGCACTGAAACATGCACAGCAGTCTTCAAATGTTTTGCAACAGTTTAACGATTTTTACCATGCAAATATAACGATATATTCTTATAAGCTTCTCTGTACTATTCCCTCTAGTCTGATATTTTCATTTTCAGGAAAAACATAAAATTGAACAACAATCTTTATGTATGTATACGGGAATCATAAAATGGCCATCCTTTGAACCCAGGTGTGCTTCATTATCCCCATCAATACCGACTGCCTCTTATGCCTCTATTCTCTTTGTCGAGAGACAAGCTGTAATGTTAGTTGTACACAGCCAATTAATTAGAGAAGAGGTTCATCAGGACTAGTGTCTTTTAATTCTATTCGCGTTACTTCTCTCTCGAAAGAGAGAGAGACAGAGAGAGAGAGAGAGAGAGAGAGAGAGAGAGAGAGAGAGAGAGAGAGAGAGAGAGAGAGAGAGAGAGAGAGAGAGAGAGAGAGAGAGAGAGAGAGAGAGAGAGAGAGAGAGAGAGAGAGAGAGAGAGAGAGAGAGAGAGAGAGAGAGAGAGAGAGAGAGAGAGACAGAGAGAGAGAGGGAGAGATGATGATGATGATTATGATGATAAACTAAAACTCGAAAATGCCTTACATTATATATATTTTCATGTCGATTAATCTGCCCATCACACTACACATGTCTGTCCATCAGGCTGTGCGTCCAACTGTCTATCAACCCTCATCCTATTTAAGTCATCCCCTTTTCCGTTTAAGTACATGTGACGTGTATTGTTGACTTTATTCAAGTGAAGGACAGGCGATTTCATTCAGTTGAAGGGGGAGCTCTGTTTGAAGGTGTTTTCGAGAGAACGAGACTCCTTTCAGATTGAGAAAAAACTACGTCACCGTCTTTAATTAACTAAACCCATTTACTTCGTCCTATTTTTAACTTTCATAACTATTTCCATTATTCTACCTCTGTCTTCCATCCCTCCCTCCCCGTCTCTTCATCTTACTTATTTTCTCTCTATTTTCTCTTCTTTCTGCATTAGCTATCACTTTCCGCTTATCCTTTAGTTTTCAAATTCTCCTTCTTCCTCCTTCGTCTTCAGCCATTTTTATCCTATCTGTCTATATATTAATTCACAACTAAGCTGGGATATAACATTGTAATCCCAGCCAACGCTACCACACATGTGACGCTGTCATGTTCAGAATGCTTCAGTCAGCAAATGTTCTCCAAAAATGGTACTTGACAGCTTCGCACTTTTGGGTGATGACCAACACATCAATATTCCAATTGTACTCCTCACATTACACAAACCTTATCAGGCTGGATTGGGCAGCCATGGTGTAGTGACCGGTCCCAACGCAATTTTCAGTTTGATGACTGGAACATTATGATCACGCAATTTTGTACAATATTTTAGCTGCTGTTATGGATACTCCGTTTCACAACTATGTGTCTGTTTTTTTTTTTGTTTTGTTTTTTGCTTCCCGATGGGAATCCCTATGAAGATTGGGACAAATATCAAGTGGTCGAAAGTTTAGACCAGAATTACTCAACACTCAGAACGACGAATATCTTTATATAAGTTATATAAGTTATTTTAGAAACCTCCGAAGTAAGCTCATACTATCATCAAACTCTCTCCATTAACACAACTCCCACCACAATCCCTGGTAATAGTGGCATTGCATCACTCATATTACATCTACACTTACTATCCCCGCAACAAACTCATTCATATCATCATATCATTCATATCATCATATCATCATTCGTCATCATATTCAGCATCTTTACGAACGTCAACTCCCCCCCCCCCACCTTTCTCCAACGAATGATGAACAGAGGTAATCCGTTGCCAACATTAGCCACACCACCGATAAACCAGTATTACCACCATCTTAGCATTTGCTCCAGTGTCCCAAAATACAATCACTACATTACATTACTATCATCGCTATCCTTATCACCGTCCTCAACCCTTTGGCCCTCTTTGATTTTCCCAACGTTCGCAAAACCGTGAGTTAGCTGTACCACCGTACCCTAATAATACCATCACCACAACACACTAACGCCACTAACGCCATCCCCTACTCCCTCCCACCCGTCCCCTGCCTTCCCCCTCAAGGAGCGGAAACGGTTCCCACCCGGAGGCGAAGCACGGGTGTATACACGGGTATCAAGCAGATCATCCGACGCCGGCTCAACAAAGAAGAATGAAGGCCGAAATCCTCAGCCAAGCCCGTGGATGGTGAAGGATGGTTGTAGGATTGAACAAAAGGATTGCAGGAGCGGAGGTGATGAATGGTAAGGAGGGTGGAAGATAAGGGCTAGATGGAGGGAATGGAGGAGGGTATTATGATGAAAGGAGGAGAGAAGTGGAAAGAGGAACAGGAGAAGGAGGAGGAGTGGGAGGAGGAGGAACAGAGATTGCAGGAGAAGGTGGAGAGGAGGAGGAGGAGGAGGGGGAAGAGGGGGAAGGAGGGAAAGATGGACAGAGGGTGGATGAGAAGGAGGAAATGGAAAGGGAAAAGGAGGAGAAAGAAAAGGAAAACGAGGAAGAAGGGGGAGGAGGAGAAGGAGTGAGAGAAGGAGGAAGAGGTGAAAAAGTAGAAGGGGGACAAAGACGAAAGAGAGGAGGGGGAGGAGGAGGAGGAGGAGGAGGAGGAGGAGGAGGAGGAGGAGGAAGAGGAGGAGGAGGTGAAGGAGAAAGAGAAAGAGGAAGAGGATGAGAAGTAGGGAGAAGTGGAAAAAAAGGAAAGAGGTTGATTAAATGGAAAAGGCGGAGAAAGTTGAGCATCAAGAAGAGGAAGAGGAGGAGGAAAAGGTATGTTATTCTTTTTCATTTGTTGAAAAAACTTATGTTATAAAAAGGACAAAAGGGCCATATATGAGGTCATTTACCCCTTTCTTCAGGCATCCCACTGACTTCCGACTCCGCCAGTCGCAATTCAAGATCTCTATAACATTTCCGTGACGTCATTTTAAAAGAAGTCTATGACGTCACAATCTTATTGAAGATTATGAAGATGTATTTTTTTTTCGCAGCTGTTATTTTCTCGTGATACTTGGCGATCAGTGAGTAGACAAGAAATAAAAGTGAATTACGCTCAAAGTCTTCTGACATTTCCTATGGAAATACGGTTGGGCATGGCGTTAGTTATGTACTTCTGATACTCGCATCCCTGGACCACAAAGTAATCAGATATTCGTACATAACAAAATTGTTTGGTTAATGACAAATTTGACCTTTTTGAGGATGTTGATGATTCCTCTTCCTTCCTTAGTAAAATTGTATGTCGTTCAATAGAACAAAATTAATTCATGAGTTTACCAAATCGCCGCTGTTGGTGATTTTGGTAGCAATGGGAAACCTTCCATGTTGGGAACTATTTGCGATATTTCTGTATTTTTTAACAGTATCCATATCGCTCTCAGACCTGGCGTCACACTGCATGACCTGGCGTCACACTGCACAGGTAACTCCTTGGTGCCATAGGTAAATGGGGTCCGCTTCTCTTCTTAAACTAGCAGACGCTCAAAACGGTATTAAATCTATTAAATCTACTCACTAACGCAAGGCTCGCGCTTCTGATAGGATGGTATTACCAGGAACGGAATGTAGCACCCCCACCCCACCCCTCCCCTGTTTCCTTACAATGTTTTCTTGATCTTCGTGCTGATTATGGATTTGACAGGGGACGTTGACATTGGATTCTAAGGTCGCAATTGTATCTTCAAAGTTTTCGTCCAATGAGCCGAAGACTCATCAAACAGCTGAGTCTACCTATCCTAAATATCAAGTTTTTTTATCCATCTTTTCTCCACGATGTCCTATAGCTTTGCCAGTGTTTTATGCAGCCGACAGGTGAACTGTTATGAATTGCACCTCAACTCTCACTTGAATAAAATGGCCCAGTAGTTGCAAAACCTTATGATACAAGAGCTGGGAAAGATGGGAAGGGTTTGTCTTCATCCATAGGATATGTACCTGTTTAAAATAAACACTCTATCTCCTCATTATTGGTTGATCAAAGCCATTTAGTCATTACTGTATTTGTTTAAGAGCAGAAACTATCATATACCACTACTGTTTATGTCACAATGTCTCTTGAAAAAAATATTGAAAACATTTCTGTGGATCACCACAGCGCTATGTTTGTTGGTGATTTCTTAATTTTTTGCCTGCCCTAGATAGTATCAGAATAATGTATGTTTACTTTTACAGTTTTCTAGTAGCTTTCACTATCAATTACCTATGCAATTCTGTAGTTGTTACAGTAAGAACACGTACCTAGGGATTACGCGTAATCCCTGAATGTTTATTCAGTGAATACGCGTAATCTCCGTTTCACTAACCGTTTATTCAGTGAATACGCGTAATCCCCGTTTCACTAACCTAACCTAACCTAACCTAACCTAACCTTAGGTTAGGTTAGGTTAGGTTAGTTTAGGTTAGGTTAGGTTCGGTTAGGTTCGGTTAGGTTCGGTTAGGTTCGGTTAGGTTCGGTTAGGTTCGGTTAGGTCAGGTTAGGTTAGGTTAGGTTAGGTTAGGTTAGGTTAGGTTAGGTTAGTGAAACGGGGATTACGCGTATTCACTGAATAAACATTCAGGGATTACGCGTAATCCCTAGGTACGTGTTCTTACTGTAACATAGTAACAAACGATATTGAAGCCACCCATGAACAGAAAACGAGACAAGTTTGTTGATCTTTGGGATCTTGCTTTAAAACACAGGCCCGGAGAGGTAATACGACGGGGTAAACAAGGAACACACATTGAAACAGACGGGGATACAACGAGGAAAGATAAGACGACATAAGGACTGAAACAAATGGGCCGACGAAACCGACAGAGGTAGATGGAAGGGAATGGTGACGGGGGAGTTGACATGTGTCGTGGTGGCATGAGGGATATAAGACCAGCAATTTGACAGAGAGGCGGGCGCAAACGGATGAACAAGGAGCCGATTGCTGTATCCATCCATTCCCTCCTCTTCTTCCTCCTCTTTCAATCTTCCTCTTGCTCATCATCATCATCATCATCATCATCATCATCATCATCATCATTTCCTCCTCCACCTCACCTTCCTCCCTCTTCTCCATCTATTTCATTATTCTCTCATGACTTTCTCCCCCTCTACCTCGGCTATAGCTTGTTCTTATTCATCCTATTCTTCCTATACCATTCTGCAGCTGACGAAGGTTACGTTTGTGTTTGTGTATATGTGTGTGTGCGTGCGTGCGTGTGTGTGTGTGTGTGTGTGTGTGTGTGTGTGTGTGTGTGTGTGTGTGTGTGTGTGTGTGTGTGTGTGTGTGTGTGTGTGTGTGTGTGTGTGTGTGTGTGTGTGTGTGTGTGTGTGTGTGTGTGTGTGTGTGTGTGTGTGTGTGTGTGTGTGTGCGCGTGCGTGTGTGAATGGGTGTGTGGGTGGGTGTCAGGGTGGTAAGGTAAGCAAGGAAAGGATGAGAATTAAAGGTAATGGATGAGTAAAGAGGAAGGGAAGGATGGAGGGATTGAGAAGATAGCGACAGAAACGTAGAGGGGCGAGGGAGAAAAAGGGAGAAAGAGGGGAAAAAGAAACAATGAAGAGGAGGAGATGTAGAAAGATGAGGAAAAAGAAGAGGAAGAGGAAAAGGAGGAGGAAGAGGGGAAGGGAAGGGGAGAGGGATGACGAGGAGTAATGGCAGGAAGAGGAGAACGAGAAGGAAGTGGAGAAGGGGAAGGGGTAGGGGTTGAGGAATAAGAGAAGGTAGAGGAAAGGGAGAAGGAAAAGGAGTAGGACATAGGAAGGGCGAGGTAAGGGGTAAGATGATGATGATGAGAGGAAAAGGTTCCAGGGAAGAAAAAATAGAAATACTGGAATACGGGAGAGGGATGAGAGGTGTGCGTGGAGAGCCCAAAATTGTATATAGGAAAAGCCTATTCCTCGAGTTTATTACTTGCAGAAAAGGTGAGGAATGCCGAAGGGCCATTGTCGTTATCACCAAAAATTAAATAAATAAGTACATATTATAGATAAATAGATAAACCAGTAGATAAATAAACATAGTATAAAGTTAATTAATTAACAAAAAACAAAAAGTAATTAACTACACAGATAAATTATAAGTAAATTAACAAAAACATACAGACAAATACAAATACATACGTTGAAACTCAGGAGAAGATTAAGCTGAAGTTTAGTTGGTTCATACAGTTTTTACTATATCTATGTACACTAAACCCACCAACCCGGGTCTGTGTTTGGGAAAAGTGAGGGGCCCATTATTTTAAAGATTCAGAAGGGTTCTTACTCATTGCAGCAGCTGGAAAAGTGCTAATCAAGAAATCCAAAGAGCCACACAGATTCTGGTCAACAATGGATATTCTAACCACGAAATTTCGAAGGCTATTAAGACAATCATCAACAAATGGTACGACCAAACCTCAGACAGGCCCAAGTAGGAAGTGGAACAAAATTAAATGATATTACAAGTTCCACATGGTTTCAGATTATACAGTCGAAGAGAAAATCATGAAACAAATTATCAAACGTAATGTCAAACCAGTCCCCTCTTGACTACGTAGATTTGATCATCTATTACAAGAACAAGAAGACTTTGAACCTAATATTAAAGAACAATCCCGCCAGCAAACCTTCTGTGTTCCAACACAGTCATTTTGTGTATGAATTTATTTGTAAACAAGGGGCATGTGAATCCCTTCCTTCTTCACACATAGGATGCTGCACTATGAAACTCACTAGAAGAATCGGACTACATTTACAGAACGGTACATCTAAGACACACACTGAATTTTGTCATAACACCACACTTACTAGGACCAACATGGTTGAAAACACTACAATTGTAGAACAAATACAAGACACAAGACACAAGAAGATTACAGATCCTTGAAGCTCTCTTATTTCGGGAGAGATCACCTTCTTTCAGCATACAGGCAGAAGAATTCATGGTCATCCCGTCCGCGAGGAGAGATCTCTACTCTTCCAGGAACCCTCAACGACTGATGATGTCACTGCATCCACGACATTGACGCCCTTGATTGGCAGACCTCTCTTTACCTCGTTCTTTTCTCTTATTCGTTGTTCTTTTGTTACATGTTACCCCCTTTTTTGTATATATGATCCTGTCTCCTGACCTCTTGTCATTGCTTTTGAAAATGTATATAGTATGCGAAACGTCAAGCATAACTAAACTTCAAATTAATATTCTCTTGAACTTAACTTTATGTCCTGAGGACGAGCTATAGCTATGTTAAGCAACGAGGAAAAGTTAGTAAGGCGATTGAAAAATATCTATAAGAAGACCATTTATGCAAATAATGCTGTTTTCTGCAGTGATATACATACATACATACACACACACACACACACACACACACACACACACACACACACACACACACACACACACACACACACACACACACACCCACAGACACACACATATATATATATATATATATATATATATATATACATGTATATATATATATATATATATATATATATATATATAAACACACACACATATATATATGTATATATATATATATATATATATATATATATATATATTTATCACAGTATAGTAATGTCGTAGCACATTGGTAAATTTAACTTTTTATCCCACCGTCGGAAAAGAAGACACTAAAGTCGAAAGTTCTGTAGATTTTGATCACTAATCGTAATCCTCTTCAGCAGAATGAGTACATAGTGGAAGACATATACATATATACAAAAATGTGAGGTGATAAAAAGGAACAAGGGAAGAGCTCAGGTTACGTGACCGACGCTCCGCGGGTCTTGAGGGATTTTGTCCACTTGGAGTAAATACAGTAGTAGTTGATTGACAGCTGAGGTGGTACTGCAGTCAGATGACCATTGACCGCTTGAAATATGAAAATTAGGGAAATATCTAATCAGGGAAGACTCGATTATTTTCCTTCTGAAACTATATTTTGATTTACAAATCATTTCAGCATCATCCCAATGTACGAGTATGCGATAATCTTTATTTGCAGTGTGCTGAAATACCGCGGAGCTCTCTTGACCATATTTTACAGAATTCTTATGTTCTTTGAGTCTGGTTGCCAAGTCTCTTCCAGTTTGTCCCCAATAAACATTATCACAATCTAAACATGGCAGCTTATAAACACCTAGGTTGATGTCACTTGATGGTCTACGGTGTGCATTAACTATTTTTATGAACAAGGTATTAGGATAATTGAAGATGACGTTAATATTTTCTTTTGGTAATAATTGGGACATTTCATTTATAGAGTTATTAAAAGGTAATTTAATAAATTTGTTATCCCATTTGTGTTTGTTAGTAGAATGGGGAGTAGATTTATGAAAACTTATTTTAGCCTTGCTAAGGGCTTTTTGCAAGAACCAATCCGGGTATCCTAATCTTGTAAGCTGTTTTCTTACTGTTATTATTTCTGAATCTAAATATTGTGGGCTGCAAATTCTGAGTGCTCGTAAAAATAAGTCCGAAGCAACACTATATTTTATTTTGTCCGAATGGTGGCTAAAAAAATGTAACTCCCTGTATGGGTAGGTTTTCTGTAAACTGTGAATGACAAACAATTCTGATTTCTGATTATTAAAATGTCTAGAAAAGACAATTGATCTATTTCCCATTCTACTTTAAACTTTATGTTGATAGCTAAGTTATTAAGTTTTTCGTACAATTCTTTAAAAGAACCCCATTTTTCGTTCCATATCGTAAAAACATCATCAATATATCTATACCAGAACGTGTCTGGTGGTTTAATATTTGGTAATAATACTGACTCGAAATATTCCATGTATAGATCTGCTAATATTTTCTCCAGTATTAGCAAATCTATACAAGCGTAGTGTCGTAAGTAAACAACAACTGGCTTATCTCCCACTTTTCTCCATTTTCTTTAGCCATCTCTAATCCCCGGCCCATTACCCTGGCGTTTACTTCTCGCACCACCCCATCCATGTATAAACTGAACAACCAAGGCGATATAACACATTCCTGGCGAAGTTCCACCTTTACCTAAGACCACTCACTCTCTCCATCTCTAATTCTAACACAGGTTCTATTACTCTTGTGAAAACTCTTTACTGCTCTCAACAGCTTTCCTCCTATCCCATATATCTGCAATACCTCACACAGTGCCTTCATGTCTATCCTGTCATAAGCCTTTTCCAAGTCTATAAAGGCCAAAAAAACATCCTTACCTTTTCCTAAAGCTCTCTCACATATCTGCCTTACCACAAAAATCCAATCCACGCAACCCCTGCCTGTCCTAAACCCATACTGTTCCTCACCAATTACTCCCTCTGTTCCTCTCCTAATCCTCTTAATCAAAACTTTCCCATAAGCCTTCCCAACTACACTCAACAAACTGATCCCTATGACACTACTACACTCACATGTGTCCCTTTTTCGCTTGTAAAGTGGAACTATACAGACACTCCTCCAGTCCTCTGGTACTCTACCCTTTTTTAGACAAATATTAAACAACCTCACCAGCCAGTCTACCATCACTGTGTTTCCCTTACTTAGGCACTCCGTATATATATATATATATATATATATATATATATATATATATATATATATATATATATATATATATGCCAAACAGAACAAAACCATGAATTTGAGTTACTCTGTCGTGCTGCTTTGACGCCGATCAATATAAGAATTATTATCGGCTCACCTAGTTAATGGATCACAGTTGTGCCTGGGGACTTACCTCAGTGAGAAAAAGGGTAGGAACAACCATGCTCCTATTGACTGATCGATCGATTAAAAGAGAAGAGGAAAAAAATAATACATAAAATAAATAAATCGATCAATGATTTCACGGTTGCGCTTTTCCCATATTTTGTTCCGTCTGACGACAGGGAACTTGATTCAGTTGAGATGAAAAATAAGAACTATGCACCCTTTCCCTTGAGAACTGCGGAATATAGAAATGTGTTAAATATACAGCAAAGAGAAATATATTTGTATTATATTGATATACAGTGGCATGGGTCAGGT
>NC_134778.1:49285704-49290704 GCF_046742065.1 Oratosquilla oratoria | reverse complement strand
CACACACACACACACACACACACACACACGCACATAAGCACATTCGCAGACATACAAATAGACAGAAATAAACACATGCACATACGAACACAAGCCACGTGGACACACACACGAGCCCACGCACACACACGTACACACACACACACACACACACACACACACACACACACACACACACACACACACACACACACACACACACACACACACACACACACACACACACACACATACACAAAGGGAGTCTCACACGGTACTGTCATGTTATTTGCTAACTTCCGCTGCTGTGTCGCACAAGGCTAGTATTTGATAAGCTTATACGTAGAAGAAAAAAATTAAATAGAAATAACTCTTCGAACTATGGAAGTATATCCAGTAGGTCTGTATTACTCTAATTTAGAAAATTGGTGGATATGTGAGGTTACACAACAGAGCTAGAAACACGAAAATACTGAATTTTATCAGAGCTAGAAACACTAAGAAAAAATTAGAAAAGTCGTCAAATATTCTCGAGTAAACGTAACACAATAACTGGGAATAAATGAACAACTAAAATATACAATGATCCAATCATACAGAAAAGTCCGAGCAGTTTAACATCAAAGATGAATAGGGCAGCATCCTACTATTGACACATAAAATAAATTAAAAACAGCAGCAATAATTCTAACAGTTTCGAAGATATCGAGAAAACGTAAAAGATGTGGAACATCTTCAGGATGAAGAGGATATAGATAAAGATCAGGATTAGAATTTGGATGTCATATATTAAGTAGGTACTGCAAAAGAACATTAAAGGAAAGAGAAAGACGAACAACAATAAATTACATGATGAAAAGGGACAGGTGAAAATAATTACCGTTTGTTTGATGTAAAATAGTAATAATCATGATGTAAAAAAAAAAAAAAAAAAGGGAGACGGGACAGCACCAGAACATACACACACACACACACACACACACACACACACGCATACACACACACGCACACACACACACATACACACGCACACACACATACAAACGCACGCACACAAGAGCTGAGGCCTTCGACCTTCCCAGCTACGTCAGCCTTCATCCTTAGCAGAATTAGGAACATTGTAACATGTTTATGCTTTTACAACCTGATCCGAAAAATCTAAATTTCATGCATTTTATAGACATTTTATTCCTATTGCTTTGTGGGAACGGTCGCTCTTCTGTTTCTGTGTCGGCTTTCATTTAGTTGATCCGCAAGCAAGTTCTGTGTCGAGCTTCAATTGTTTGTAGTCGACAAACTGTCACGGCCCTTTTTATACAAACTCCTTGGTTCCTTCGATTTGTTCATTTCTTCTTTTATTTTCCTTAAGAACATAAGAACATAAGAATGAAGGAGACTGCAAGAGACCATAAGGCCTACACTAGGCAGTTCCGTCTCCATCACTCCCTGTCATCCCCTATTTGGCAGCGTCATCTGACACCTCATCAAATGCTTCATACCATAACATCTATTCAGGTTTCTGTTTTAGTATGACGATTACTTCCTATTCGCTGTAATTAAAGAACGCCTTTTGAAAATACATCCCCCGGAATATTAAAAAAAAAAAAAAAAAAAATCCGGAATTTTCTAGTCTTCGAAGCTTTTTGTTTCCAATGTAGATATCTCGATCCTATTTTAAAAGTTAGAAAATAAAAAGAGTTCAAATTGAACTACAGGATCTAACAAGAGACAGGTTATTGCAAGAATAGCTAAATCCTGCAAAACACAAGAATCTGTGTACGTCTTCCATCACTGTCAGCGTCTCGTACTACACGTTCGTCCTCTTACATCCACTTTCATCTTATTTCTTAGCCTTTTCTTGAAAAAGCTGTAATAAGCGAAACGTCGTACAAATAAAGGCTCCGTCCTCATATGGTGTTTAACTCGTCATTTCTTAACCTCTTCAACACAGTAACGCAAAATGTAACACAACTTCACCAACGTGTAGTGAATGAATGGAATAAACTTCCTGAAGAGACTTTGCAATGTAGTACAGTTCGAAGTTTTAAGATTCATTTAGATAAACACCTAAGCAAAATGCTGTAATGCCTGCCATTTATTTTATTTTATTTTATTGATTCATTTATTATTATCTATTTATCTGTTTTATTACAAATTGTTATCATTTATCTGTTTGCTTGTTATCTATCATTATCTACCTATTTATTCTATTTATTTACTTATTTACTTGTTCATTTATTTATTCATTATTTTTTCAGATGCGACCAAGTTATGGACCAAAAGGTTTCTTGTTGGCATGCTCTTCCTATGGAATCCTTTGTAGTCCTTGTAAACGAAATGTGTCGCTGTGGCCATGAGCAGACGATTTTATTCAGTAGATGAAACTCTGGACAAAAATTTAATTTTGATCGATCTTTTTTTTTTTTTCAGTACCCCGCCGAATTAAATTTCCCGTCTTTAACCAGAACCAATATTTTGGGAGAATGCCACCGTGCTGAAGGGACCAATCCTAATTCTACAAATGAATGTGATCAATCACTTATCTCTATTCATTAGTCACGTATCTCAACTCCCATCACAGGCAGTTCCTAATTGGGAACTGACTCCTTCGTTCATTTCCTCTCTCAGCGCCAGATTTGTAAACTACATTCTAAATTAAAACAAAGTCTCTCTCTATCGTGTCACGCGTTTCTGCTGCCAAACCAGTCCCCTATTACGGACTCTCTCGCCTTGCTCGCTTGTTCACTAGCAATATATTCATTCATTTATTCATTCATTCATTCATTCATCCAAGCTATGGTAAGAGTTCTCACCTACGGAGAAGCACACGGTTTGGCTGGTGGAGTCATGGCTAAAACATGAATGAACGAACGAACGAATGAATGAATGAATGAATCCAAGTGCTCTCAAAAATAAGCAAGTTGCCAACACGATACTGAATCTATCAAGAGAATTAGTAAATATCGCCTTTGGTAAACGTCTCATGGTCCAAACAATCTAATTATGTTTTTTTATTATTATTTTTTTTATTTATCTATTATCATTTTTTTTTTTTTTTTTTTTTTAGTTAGCCGCGCAAAGCATTTGTGCTTCTTCGTAACACTAAACAAATGGCAAACGGTAGAACGCAATAACAGAAAGCATCCACACGTGGTTTGAAGCACATACTGGCAAAATGTTTACAACATGTTTGGAGCACCAGCGCTCATGTCCGGTTGTTTGGGCGAGATGCCGTCTGAAAAGACAATTTGCGTCATCTTTGTAGTCAACATGCTCACAGAAAATCCTATTTGTGCTTACATATACCTGCTCAATTATCCCTGTATCTAAATCCATGGACATGATGCAAATATGTCTAACAGGATGTATGGACGTGCCCTTGTGCTATGAACAAGATAGAAAGTGACAGATTTTTCATAGTCTTACTTTCTTTTTCCTGCAACTACTCCATACTATGGGGATTCTCATTCAGTATCCTCCACAAAGGCACTCCACTCCCTTCCAGACTTGCCTGCATCAACTTTCCTCAAATAAGTGTATCATTAAACTGCACCAGATTATGAAGTTCCCCTTATCTAAAGTTTTAACGAGTTCTATTAAATCATCAATCAATTAACATATTGGGAGCGGGTGACGTCTTTACATATTGATAGGTCTGCCACTAGGCAATTTTACTTGTCTCCGAGAAACCCTCTCACAGCGTATCAGGACAATTTCCCCCGTTGTCAATTTCTGGTGAAATTAGGAATACTTTTTTTTTTTTTTCGTCCACAGCCCATGAGCATGCAGTTCCTTAAGAGTGAAAAAAGGACGTGACACATTAGTGTTTGAAGGTTAGATGTATGTCAAGCAAAAGGATTTAGTACATGGTGTTGTATCAAATGAGTGCGAACAACGCAGATATAAGACAGCATGCAAAGCAAAAATGAAAATTCTTGAAAATTAAGCTGTTGGAAGACTTCACACCCATACGCATGCGCCCGATTCTGCAAAGTATGAAGCTGCTGCTGTTGCGCAAATCAAAGTGCATGCTGAAAGTTATCAAGACACTTCTCATCAATTAATCTCTAGTGCAGTTATAAGTTTAAGTGAAGACGAAGCAACTAAGATGCCCTCTCTTCATCACTTGCGCCGCAATATTAGACGCCAAAGACAAAAAGCTAATGTTGCACTGCCTTTGTCATTAAATGTACAAGAACTGGTTTTGGAAGAACAATATAAAAGAACTATCGATGGACAAAATTTTCTTCTTTATGACTCGGATAACTCTGTTGGTGAGCGTTGGCCAAGAATTTTGATTTTCGGCACGTATAAGAATGTAGAAATGCTATCTTCTCTTCATTGGTTTATGGATGGAACATTTAAAACAGTTCCTTAGATTTTTGCCCAACTATATAGTATCCATGCTTTGCAAAATAGTCGTACAGTACCTCTGATTTATGCCCCCTCCCGATAAAAGCCAAGCCACATATACAACATTTTTACAAGAGCTGCAGTAATCAAATCCTAATTTGTCTCCAGTCAGCATAATGGTCGACTTTGAGAGAGGCATGCTGTGTTTAACCATACAAAAACAAAGGTATTTTTTTCCATTTTAACCAAAATATTTACAGAAAGTTACAAGCTTCAGTCATGCAGCAAACCTATCTAAATGGCCAAGAGTTTGCTCTTAGCATGAGAATGCTCGCAGCATTAGCTTTTGTGCCGACTGTTGAAATTGAAGAAACGTTTGATAAATTGCTGGAAATTATGGCTCCGGCCAGTCAACCAGTACTTGATTATTTCGAAGACACTTATATTGGACGACCTTGTAGGAGGAGAGGGCGACGTGAATCAGTGTTCGACATGTACGGCAAAGCGAAAGAAGAGCTCCCAAGAACAAACAATTCACTCGAGGGATGGCATAAGAGTTTTCTTGTCAGCACTAATCGCTGCCATCCCAATATTTGTATTTTTATTTCAAAACTCCAGAAACAGCAGTCACTTCAAAAATTCCGTATCAGTCAAAGTGCAGCCGGCAT
>NC_134778.1:49273204-49280704 GCF_046742065.1 Oratosquilla oratoria | reverse complement strand
GAACAGCATAACGAAGGGACAGTCGTAGTACAATAAACTAGCATAATTTCTCTATGAGTAGAGCTTTCTTCTAACATAGACAAAATGGTGTGTTTCTCTGGTCCGTAGGGCTGCCCCATATAGTCCCTAAAGCATCGGCTGCATGCTACTGAACAATTAATACTGCATAATAACACACACACACACACACACACACACACACACACACACACACACACACACACACACACACACACACACACACACACACACACACACACACACACACACACACACACACACACACACGACTCGGTGGTAGCCTTCACGGCTACCACCACGTTACTCCAACTCTCGTGTGTGTGTGTGTGTGTGTGTGTGTGTGTGTGTGTGTGTGTGTGTGTGTGTGTGTGTAAGGTCACAACATTACCCATAGATCGGTTATATATGAGCTCTGAGTTCTCTTACGGGAGACAATAGCTGTCGATCACGAATCCAATATGTGATCCAAGACAAATGTGAATACACACACACACACACGAACGCACGCACGCACGTAATACACACAGGCGCGAACACACACACACACACACACACACACACACACTAATAAGCAAAGATAACTTTGAGAGTAGATGGTGAAGAAAATTTTATTCTTATTGTTTTTTACAGCAAAAGGGGAATGTCTGTCGAGCAGGAAAGGGAGTTGGCAGTGGATAGCAGGTGATAAGAGATTTATTTTGTATGGATAATGTTTTGACGCAACCCTAAGGAATTTCTCCCTTTTTCTCTATTTTCCCATCCAATCCACTTCCATCCACCATCCTTGTTTCCATCTCATCATAGCTCATTGTGGATGGAGGTCCATTATTGTCTACAGCCCACTGCCTGTGGAAGAAGCAATTTACTAAGACATATTACATCCACTGTTGGGCCGCTTCACTTACACGACGACCCTTCCAGGAGATTACAATTGTTAGAAGCATCGTTAATTCGCGAAGATTCCACATCAGTTAATATACAATCTATATGACAGTTGATCTGAGGTTAGCAAAGTATTGCAGGCAGTAACATAACGAAGCTTGGCATTCAATATTGTAAGTACACTACGTTGGATTCAAATGATGTCACTTAGGTAAAAATTATTATATATATTTGTTGTTTTGAAATTCATTGTTACACATGTAATTCCTGAATATGTTTCCTTAAAGACAAAACGTAGAAATCGTATGTGGCTACATTAGGTGATCTGGTGTTTGCCCATTCCCCTAATGCAAGAGGTTAGAGCATTAGAAAATTTAAGGAAGAAAATTAATCACAGCAAAAACAGTGTCCTATTTAATTTTCCGAACACACAAGAGAATCTGCTACGTTATTTCTTCAAAACACACATACACACACACACACGCACGCACACACACACACATACAGTATATATATATATATATATATTATATATATACATACAAATATATCTATCTATCTATCTATCTATCTATATATATATATATACATATATATATTATTGAAGGTGAAAGAAGTTGACGAGGAGAAATGGGAGAATTTTATGCCTTAACGTTTCGACCCGCAGGGTCTTGATCACAAAGCTAACAACTCAAACGTAACCGGATATTTTATACACGGACGGGTCATCTTATGGGACGCTTCGGAGAGCTTGTTATTTTATCTGCGTATTCTTTTATTATTAATAAGCTTGTGGCTTTTGCTAAACATATAAATCCTTCTCTATGGTTAATGTTGTTATTAGTGTTGATATATGCTGCCTCAATTGTCTTCCTTAGTTTCTTGGATGATCCTTTATTTAATACGGTTGTGTTGTTCCAATCTGGAAGGTGACCATGTTTATCCACATGTATTACTATGGAGTTAGATGTCCTATGGGCTTTTAAGTCATTTTTATGTTCATTTATTCTTTTATTTTATTAATACATGTGGATAAACATGGTCACCTTCCAGACTGGAACAACACAACCGTATTAAATAAAGGATCATCCAAGAAACTAAGGAAGACAATTGAGGCAGCATATATCAACACTAATAACAACATGCAGTAAAGGAGAAGACGGGGAGAAATCCCTTCGGGCTGCGTCAATTTTTTTTTTCATACATACTTCCTCACCCCCCGTCCCCCCACCCATTCCACCTCATGCATCACATCATCCATATTCAACCATTCTCCATTCACCCCTGTCTTCTGCCCTCTCCCGTCTTTTCTCAACAGACATTCGCCTCTTCCCCAAGGCCCCTTTCACCCCATCTCCTCCTAGGTCGCCCCCTCATGTTCACTCCCTCCACATCAGCCTTCCATACCTCTTTTACTAGTCTTTCTTCACTCACTCTTTCCATGTGTCCAAACCATCCCAATACAAAGGATTACAAAGGATTACAAAGGCGGAGCATGCCGACAGGAGACCTTTTGATCCATATCTAGGTCGGATGCGAAAAAAAAATCATATTAATAATAAAATAATAAATAAAAACTATGATAATGTAAATAACAAACAAAATACATAAATAAATGCATAGGTATAGTTAAATAATAAACAAACAGGTAAATAGTAAATAATAATAAATTGACATATAACTAATAATAAATGAAAATCAGACAGACAAATGATAACAAAACAAAAACAAATAATATAAGATAAATTATAATCATTACAGCATCTTAGGTATTTATCTAAATGATTCTTAAAGCTTCGAACTGAACTACATTGCACTACCTGTGCAGGAAGTTTATTCCATTCATTAACTACACGGTTGGCAAAGTTGTTTCTACCTACTTCCAAATTGAATCTATTTCCGGACAGTTTGAGACCATTGTTTCTTGTCTGATTCTCATTCAATGTAAAAATTTTGTCACTTTTGATGTTGTCAATTCCCTTTAGAATTTTAAAGACCTGAATCAAGTCACCTCTGAGTCTACGCTTTTTTAGGGAAAACAGATTCATATGTTTTAGTCGATTTTCGTATGATTTATTTTTGATATTTGGAATCAGTTTTGTGGCTCGCCGTTGTACTTTTTCCAGTCTGTCAATGTCTTTAATGAGATTCGGTGACCATACGGAAACAGCATATTCCAAATGTGGACGAACTAACGATTTATATAGCTTGTTAATGACTGATGGACTTTTGAAATCAAAAGATCGCGCAATCAGTCCCAGAATCTTATTTGCTTTCTCAGAGGCTGAAATACACTGCTTGGATGAGGTCGTTACTGATAATTACGCAGAGATCTTTTTCACTATCCACTTTTGTTAACGAATTTCCAAATAACTTGTAATCGTACTTACTGTTATTTTTACGTATGTGCATTACCTTGCATTTACTTGTGTTAAATTTCATTAGCCACTTTTCAGACCATTGCTGTAATTGATCTAAATCTTCTTGAATATCTAATTGGTTTGAGTGATCATTTGCCACTCCGCACAGTTTTGTATCATCAGCAAATTTGGAAACAGTATATTTTAGTCCATGGTCTATATCATTTATATATACTATGAATAGAAGTGGCCCAAGAACGGAACCCTGAGGAACTCCACTTGCAACACTTTTCCATCCAGAAGTTTTTCCATTTAAAACAACTCTCTGTTTTCGACCATTCAACCAATTACTAGTCCAACCTAATAGGCTACCACTTATTCCATGCAAAGCTAATTTAGTAAGTAGTCTTTCGTGTGGGACGGTATCAAAAGCTTTTGCAAAGTCTAGATATACTAAATCTATATTGTTTCTTTTGTCATAATTCGAGATAACTGTGTTGTAGAATTCGAGTAAGTTAGTCACGCAAGAACGTTTCCGTCTGAAACCATGCTGGACGAACTAACGATTTATAGAGCTTGTTAATGACAGATGGACTTTTAAAACCAAAAGATCACGCAATCAGTCCTAGAATCTTATTTGCTTTCTCAGAGGCTGAAATACACTGCTTGGATGATTTGAGGTCGTTACTGATAATTACGCAGAGATCTTTTTCACTATCCACTTTTGTTAACGAATTTCCAAATAACTTGTAATCGTACTTACTGTTATTTTTACGTATGTGCATTACCTTGCATTTACTTGTGTTAAATTTCATTAGCCACTTTTCAGACCATTGCTGTAATTGATCTAAATCTTCTTGAATATCTAATTGGTTTGAGTGATCATTTGCCACTCCGCACAGTTTTGTATCATCAGCAAATTTGGAAACAGTATATTTTAGTCCATGGTCTATATCATTTATATATACTATGAATAGAAGTGGCCCAAGAACGGAACCCTGAGGAACTCCACTTGCAACACTTTTCCATCCAGAAGTTTTTCCATTTAAAACAACTCTCTGTTTTCGACCATTCAACCAATTACTAGTCCAACCTAATAGGCTACCACTTATTCCATGCAAAGCTAATTTAGTAAGTAGTCTTTCGTGTGGGACGGTATCAAAAGCTTTTGCAAAGTCTAGATATACTAAATCTATATTGTTTCTTTTGTCATAATTCGAGATAACTGTGTTGTAGAATTCGAGTAAGTTAGTCACACAAGAACGTTTCCGTCTGAAACCATGGTGGACGAACTAACGATTTATATAGCTTGTTAATGAGTGATGGACTTTTGAAATCAAAAGATCGCGCAATCAGTCCTAGAATCTTATTTGCTTTCTCAGAGGCTGAAATACACTGCTTGGATGATTTGAGGTCGTTACTGATAATTACGCAGAGATCTTTTTCACTATCCACTTTTGTTAACGAATTTCCAAATAACTTGTAATCGTACTTACTGTTATTTTTACGTATGTGCATTACCTTGCATTTACTTGTGTTAAATTTCATTAGCCACTTTTCAGACCATTGCTGTAATTGATCTAAATCTTCTTGAATATCTAATTGGTTTGAGTGATCATTTGCCACTCCGCACAGTTTTGTATCATCAGCAAATTTGGAAACAGTATATTTTAGTCCATGGTCTATATCATTTATATATACTATGAATAGAAGTGGCCCAAGAACGGAACCCTGAGGAACTCCACTTGCAACACTTTTCCATCCAGAAGTTTTTCCATTTAAAACAACTCTCTGTTTTCGACCATTCAACCAATTACTAGTCCAACCTAATAGGCTACCACTTATTCCATGCAAAGCTAATTTAGTAAGTAGTCTTTCGTGTGGGACGGTATCAAAAGCTTTTGCAAAGTCTAGATATACTAAATCTATATTGTTTCTTTTGTCATAATTCGAGATAACTGTGTTGTAGAATTCGAGTAAGTTAGTCACACAAGAACGTTTCCGTCTGAAACCATGCTGGCTATCATTTATCAAACGGTTACTTTCTAAATGATGTTCGATAGCATCTCTGATGATAGTTTCCATTATTTTTCCTACGATTGAAGTCAAACTTATAGGCCTATAGTTATTTGGTTTCTTTTTGTCACCTTTTTTGAATATGGGAGTAACGTTAGCTAGCTTCCATTCTCTTGGGACATCTCCGGATATGATGGATTTCTTGAAAATAATTTCTAATGGAACAACAATCTCATTTTTCATTTCCTTTAAGATTCTTGGATGCCAACCGTCAGGCCCTGGTGTTTTATTAACTTTGAGTTTGTCTATACACCTTTTAATTTTTTCTTTTGTTATATTTACCGTAGTGAGTAAGTTTACCCTAGACTTTTCACAGGTTTCAGTTTGGAATTCACTTTGAGGTGTTTCGTTTACAAATACCGAGCTAAAATAATTGTTTAAGATATTACACATTCCTTCATTTGAATATTCAAGTTGACCGTCAGCAGATAATAGTGGACCAATGTGATTCCTAACAACCTTTTTATCTCTAATGTAACTATAGAATTCTTTGGGATTCTCTTTAGATTTATCAGCGATGTTCATTTCGTATTGTCGTTTTCTTTTTCTTATTGTATTTTTTAAATCTCTCTGTATTGATACATAACTTTCATAGTCATTAGATGCACCCGAGCACTTATATTTCTTATAAGCCTGTCTCTTTTTAGCAATACTTTTTTAAGTTTCTTTGTCGAGCCACTTTGGGCGAGCCTGATTTGGGGGACGTCTGTCCTTAAAAGGAATGTAAGTTTGAATCATCTTAGTGAGCGTATTTTGAAATATTTCCCACATCTGATCTACAGGTCTTTCGTTTAATTTTGCCTCCCAATCTGTAAGGTGAAGCTCCTGACGTAGTCCTATGAACTGAGCTTTACTGAAATCGGGTATTTTAGAAACACAAGTATCTATTCTAAAATTGTTTAGGAGTTTGAATCTAACTAGGTTGTGATCGCTATTTGCAACAGATTCACCGACTTCTACATCAGTTACCATGCTTTCGCGGCTAGTGATCAAAAGATCGAGTAAGTTTCCATATCTTGTGGGCTCTTTTACATGCTGAATTAAGTAATTGTCACCAAGAAAATCAAACAAGCGACTACCTATATGGCCATGTTCAAGAGTCATCCAATCAATGTCAGTAAAATTGAAATCACCCCTTATCAATAAATCCCGGTTGCAGAAACTAGACAGTTCTTGAAATAACAGTTTGTCGTCTGCTAATGATAATGGCTTTGGCCTATATGTTACACCTATATTCATTTTTTGTCCATTTGTTTGGGTTAACTCAACCCACAAACTACCATATGCATCCTGTTTCACTTTCTCTAAGACACAAGCATGAACATTGTTTTTAACGTACAATAGAACACCCCCACCTTTCTTGTGGTTTCTATCCTGATGAAAGTGTTTAAATCCCGCAATATTAAATTCAGCTTCGAACTCTGTACCATTTAACCATGTCTCAGTTATTCCTATCATATCGAGATTTTCGCTTTTGACATACGCCTGTATTTCTTGAAATTTGTTTCTAATACTACGAGCATTAAAGTACATGGTTTTAAGAAACTCGTGATTATTTCTTTTTGACACATTTTGAATTTCAATATCATGTCTTACATTATCATTTTGTTTTTCATTTATACCTTGCTCTATATTATTATTTGGTCCTTCATTGACGTTCAATGCCTCATTAACATTTCTCCCATCAAAATTAACATTTCCCCCATCACGGACATCTGGTCGATCACGGTCATCCGATCTCTTTTGTACATTTTGTCCCCCTACGTCACCGTGATTCACGCCGGCCTCCCGTCGTTCAGTGACATTATGTCCGGCATCCCTTTCTAAAATTATATCTCCCAACTCCCTTACCACCCGTTCTCCTCCTCACCTCCTCATTTCTCACTCTATCCATCCTACTAACCCCCAATCATACTTCTCAGACACCTCATCTCAAACACATTCAAACTCCTTCACCCTAAGTTAAATCTCTTACGTAATGGTCTCCGTTACTGAGATCTCCTAAGTCTTTCATCTGGATACCGAGAACTCACTATGACCCAACATTTCTTTGTGTCATTCCAGAAACAGCCCGAAAAAGGCGTCGTTCTTCCACTCTTTTCCCTGAGCTATTTTCCTCATAATGGTTTCAAACAAATAAGATTTTATGGACAAAAATTCT
>NC_134778.1:49243204-49263204 GCF_046742065.1 Oratosquilla oratoria | reverse complement strand
AAAAAACGAACAAAAAAAAAAAAAAAAAAAAAAAAAAATCACAGTAAATGGAGAATTGACGACACCGAGAAGATATAAAAGCATTCTCCCTTCCTCCTCCTTCTCCCCCAACACCACCATTCTCCTTTTTTTTCATTCTACGGGTGGAAGTATGGCTTAAAGGAGACTCCCCTGACAAAGAAGAAAGAGAGGGAACAAATGAAAGGAAAGAGAAGGATAGAAGAGGGATGGCAGGATGGAAAGAGGTGTGAAGAGTGGAAAGAGACAGGAAAGCTGGAAAGAAAAGAGGAGAGGAGAAAGAAAAGCAGGAATATGGTAGATATGAAGAATGTAAATGAGAAAAGGAGAGGCAGGCTGGGGAAGAGAGAAGGAAAGACAGAGGACAATGAAAGCAGAAAAGGACAACGAGAATGAAGAAAGACTTGCTGGTCATATCCTCAACCAGCCGCGTGGGTCCTCGTCCTTCAGTTATGAGGAGACCAAATACCCAAAATTCCGTAATATATTTCCTAGCAACCCGCTAACAATACTACGCTGGGTCACGCTGGGTCACGCTGGGTCACGAAACAGCATCAGAAAAAAAAAATATATATATATATATATATACACTATACTATACTATACATAGGAAAGGAGACGAGGAAAGAACCCTGGGGAAATATATATATATATGTATATATATATATATATATATATCCATCTATCAGAAATTCGCTAGTGAACAGCGACATCAATCAGACAATCTCCTAGACAGTAGCGCACGGGATTCGAACCCGCTGCGAGTGTCTTGGAAGTTTACTTCCAGATGCAGCGGGTTCAATCCCGTGCGCTACTGTCAAGGAGATTGTCTGATATATATATATATGTATATATATATATATATTTATATATATATATATATATATATATATATACATATATATATATATATATACATACATATATATATGTATATATATATATATATATATATGTATATATATATAAATATATACATAGGAAAGGAGACGCGGAAAGAACCCTGGGGAGAGGGAGGAGATGAGGCACAAAAATATATTAACTGAGATAAACAAACAGGAGGGGAAGGATGGCGGAAAAATGGATAATGTAAAGAAAATGGGACGAGGGTAAAGAAAATGGGATGGGTCTTCCTATCCGAAGGTGGACGGCATGAGACAGAAGGAAAAACTTCGGGGTTCATCAGTCTTTCAATGTGCGTCAAAGAAATACTTCAGTGTATATATACAAGTAAAAAGAGATATGTTATACACTATCCATTAAAAAGATGGAACGCACACATATACACATTTATACACACACACATACATGTACACCAGCGCGCGCGCACACACACACATACACACACATACACACACGCACGCGCGCGCACATACACACACACATACACACACGTAGCACGTACACACAAACACACACACATATACACACACGCGAGCACACACACACGACACACACACGCACACACACACACACATGCATACACACAAAGTGCATACACTTATACTGTATACATGAATCTAATTAGAATGATAATAAACGTTATATACGTAATTTGTGCTGAGTAACAGTAGCCTTTTTCAGCTGAGACTTTTGACCAATACCAATAGAGGGATGGGTCAGGTTAGTCGACAGTAGGTCCGCGACTTAGAAAAGTAATTCGTCTGACATCAGCCAGTATAAAACACACAGTGTCTGTACTTAGCCACCATCCTCATGAGGGGACTACAGCCTTACTACATACATACACAATACGGCGTTGAAGGGAATGGCAGGGTAACTGGCTTCCTATCCTCTCACCCCCTGAAGGCATCATTCCCTCCGACATCCGAGTGTGATTACGGAACGCCCCACGGGGAACCTGGCCCTGGATGTCAGCCAATGGCTGCGTGGTACATTAACATCACCCATAACCCCGGGCTGTCACATGCTAAGTAGAGTAAGAATCAGCAACGAGGGAGGCAGAACGCGTCGAGGGCAGAAGAAGAAGACGGACATGGCTGTTAAAGTCAAGTTCAGAAGATAAGAACATAAGAATGAAGGAGACTGCAAGAGACTATAAGGCCTACACTAGGCAGCTCCGTATCCATCACCACCTGTCATCCCTATCCATAAAGTTGTCTAATCGTTCCTTAAAACAACTGATAGTTTCAGCGCTCACTACATGGTTACTAATTCTATTTTATTCGTTGACCACCCTATTATTAAGCCAATTCTTGCCTATTTCCTTCTTAGATCTAAATTTGTCCAGTTTAAACACATTATCGCGAGTCCTGCCCTGTTGTTTTAATACGATGACGTTGTTTGTATCACCCTTGTTAAAGCCCTTGGTCCACTTGAACACTTCTATTAGATCACCCCGCACTCTGCGTCTTTCCAGAGAGTGTAAGTTAAGGTGCCTAAGCCTCTCCTCGTAAGGCAAATTTCTAAGTCCATGTATCATTTTGGTCATTCTTCTCTGTACTGATTCTAGCGAATTGATTTCCATTCTGTAGGACGGAGATCAAAACTGTACCGCATAGTCAAGGATGGGTCTAACTACCGCTAAATAGAGTTTGATAATTACCTCTGCACTTCTATTCGTTACCGTCCTAGCAATGAAACCTAATACTCTGTTAGCTTTATTCTTGACGCTAATGCACTGTTTCCTGGTTTTAAGGTCCGGACTCACTAGAACTCCCAAGTCTCTCTCGCACTCAGTTTTCTCTAAAAGCGTGTTATCTAAGCTGTATCTATTTTCGGGGTTGTGTAGCCCTACATTTAACACGCTACACTTAGAGATATTGAAGTTCATTTGCCATTTCACCGACCATGTGAACAATTTGTTAAGATCATCCTGCAGAATCTCTGTGTCGTCTCCTGACCTAATTAGGCGTCCTATTTTAGTGTCGTCCGCAAACTTACTAACATCACTATTTATCCCATCGTCTAAGTCGTTTATATACAGAATGAACAACAAGGGACCGAGCCCTGGGTGACCCCACTAGTAACATTGCCCCACCTGGATTTTACTCCATTTATGGTGATCCGCTGTTTTCTGTTACTAATCCAAGCTCTAATCCACTCTAACACTTTTCATCCTATGCCATGGGCTTTGATTTTATTTAATAGTATCTGGTATGGCACCTTGACGAACGCTTTGCTAAAGTCCAGGTAAATAACATCGTAATTATCATTGTTATCTGCCGCCTTATATACGTTAGTGTAAAAGATTAGAAGATTAGCCACACATGACTTACCCTTGGAGAAACCATGCTGTGTATCACGAATTAAATTATGTCTTTCAATGTGTTTTGAGTCTATTTACTATTATTGATTCAAGCATTTTACCTAAAACCGATGTCAAATTGATCAGCCTGTAGTTGCATATAGACGATTTATCTCCTTTCTTAAGAACAGGAACAATGTATGCCTGCCTCTAAGCAGTAGGCACAAAACAAGTGTCTACCGATTTATCAAATATTTCAGTTAACTGGTCACAGATTTCAAATTTACACTCGTTAAACATACTCGGAAAAATTTCGTCTGGACCCGGGGATTTTGTAGCTTTAAGTTTTTCCAATTGTGATATTTCTTGTTGATTATTCTGTATACTTCTCTCTATATCTTTTCTGCATTGTGATTAGAGTTCTTTCTTTTTCTACTGCATTAAATATTGAACAACAATTGTCAAATTTGCAAGTCGTGTATCAATTTTTTTTTATTGTTACTGAAGCAGAAGTGCAGAGAATCAACTAAAGCCAATATGAAAGAGAGAGAATAAGGGGATCGACAGGAGAAAAATAAAAGTGTAATATAAGAAGAACAGTAGGAAGAAGGGAAAGAGGCAGGCAAGAAAACGTAAGAAGGACATCAGGTCCAAAGACCATGAGGCTAGTGTAAGGAGCTCAAGAAAAACAGAAGGCAAGACGGTAACGACAACATAGAATAGAATAAAAAGACTTGTAAGGATAAATTTGAAAATAGGAAGGATGAGGGTAAGAAGGACATCAGATAATACGGTAAAAATACAGACAGGAGAATGAAATCGATAATATACAAAAGCAAAACGCCAATAAACTGGTAATAGGGCAAGTATGACAGGAGGAGGACGTTAAGAAGGACAACAAAGGTTAGTAACGAGAAGGGTAAGATGTATACCACGGCGGAGGATAAAAAGGACAGCAGGCAACAGTGTAAAAAGGCCAGGAGGGAAAAAGAAAGGAAGACATGCATGGGGGACAGTATAAAGGTCAACAAGCAGTAGAATAAGGCTCACTGGGAGAAGGATAAGAAGGATGGTAGGGATAGACCTTACTATAGACAAGGCATGGGAAATCAGGGATTGTTTGTCGGGACAGTGGGATTATTAATGTCGCTCGAACATAGACGTCATATTGTTAAACACATCTCGATTATCCCTTTGGAATCTAAATTCGGCTTCAAAGATTATTCTCTGCCACCAGGGGAGTTGATTTAGCTGAGTGAAGATAGCGTAGACGTCAAAGGGCAATGGCAATATGAAAACACATCCAACAACGTCAGCATGAGAAAGAATAAATAATGACGGTTATCGTTGCTGTGATTCTACTTCTATCTTTCCTCTCTACATTTACCTAACTCTTTCGCTGCCTAAGGCTGATGGGGGAGTCTTCTATTACTTAATAAAATAGCCGCGTGGGAGCCAGAATAATGTCCAACAATCCTAGTTTACCCCTTCTTTCTTCTTCCTCCTTTTCTCGTTCTTTTATTTCTTCCTTTCCACTTTCTCCATTTCAATACTTCCAAGTGAATATGTATTATAAACTTTGTTTCGATGGCGTTCCTATATGCAGGTGTTCTAATGGGGTGTTTTTGGTACATTCCGATATTATTCGTTCTGCTATATTTCATAGTTTCTTGGGTCTATGCTTTTCTCTTGATTATTGTGAAACATGTGTACTGTAGAAGCGTAGTTGAGTGCGGTTCTCAAGAATTGTTTGTACACTGTGATTAGAGTTTCCCTTTGCTATCCAAAGGCTGTGCTTTCTATCAATCTTAGTATGATTATCTTTTTGTTGACATTAACTGTCAGGTCTTTGATGTGTGGGCTGAAGTTGATGTATCAAAAGTGGGAGCCAGAATTCTTTATTTCTTTTCTAGTGGAAGGGTATGGGCGTACAATTTTGCGAGTTGGTGTTTCTTTGATTCATGGTTGTCTGGAGTGAAAAATGTTACTGTTGATTTCTGAGGGAAGGTCTTCATCCTGTTATTTCTGAGTCATTGCTCTAGTTTCTTTTAAGTAAGTTTGGGACTTCTTGCAATTCCATTAAAAAGTCCTCGACCCTTATCGCATAACATCAGACATGCACAACCAACAAAAACATCATCAGTATACTACTCAAATATCCACAATAACCAACCATCTACACCATACAACACATCCACACAAAAACACATTTATACTTACATCTGGCCACAAAAACAAATTTTCTCCAGATGAAGCCATCACACGCAAGACACCACACACCTAATCTCATACTGCTCAACCCTTGCCATAATTAGATTTGGGGCAACGAATTGAGTGAGCCCATATCTTATGGTACTCATTTTCATTATTCTAGCTGCGGCTAGAAGAGAAAAACTCCTCCGAAGCAAAAGGATAAAAATCTATCTCGAGCTAGCAAGCGATTTCATTCAGCTAAGGGGAACAATTCTCTATAGTGACAAAAAGCTTAAAACCTGTTTCAGCCACGCCCTATCGCTACCATTTTACCCTCAACCGTTGCCCCACTGCCCACTTTCATTGCCTCACCATTCTCCCCTTTGTCCTAATCTCACAATCCTCTGACCTACTCAGGATATTTTCATGAAGCCTTCACCGTCTTGAGCGCAACCTACCACGAGCACCAACTTGGGCCTAGGCTCAGCTCGTCGCGGTATTGAAACAATACTGTATCAACTTGGTTCCGTTTCCAAAGAGGTGGGGAGAAATGGGAGCCTCCACTTGGGTAAAAGTACGTATGAAAAAGAAGGTAGAAAAGGAGGGTCAGGAGGAGGAGGAGAAAGAGGAGGAGGAGGAGAAAGTGAAGGAGGAGGAGCAGGAACGAGAACGGGAGAAGGAGGATCAAGAGGAAGAGCAGGAGAAACAGGAAAAAGACGAGAAGGATGAGGAGAAGAGGAAACAGAAGAGAAGGAGGAGGAGAAAGAGGAAGGGAAGGGGAAGAGGTAGAAGAGGAATTGTATTTCGTTGCTGACAATTCATCAATGCTTCTCTCCTTGAGAATGACATCGTGACAGAAATATAAAGAGGAATAGGAAGAGGAAAACGAGGAGAAAGAAAAAAAGAGAGAGAGAAGAGAAAGTAGGAAGATAAAGAGACGGAACAGAAGCTGGAAGAGAAGTGGAGGAGGAACAATATGATTAAGAGTTAGATGGGATGAATCTGATTTTGTTCCTGACGACAAGGGCCCAAGCTCGATTCTAACAGTTATCGGCAGCTGTTACTTGTCCTGACAATTACGAGCACGGATGGCAAGGGAGACGGCGTCGTTCGTAGCCAAGCTCCTCCTCACTTAAGTTGCTCACCGAGACTTTGGATTAGAGCTCCTTCAACAATCTGAAGGACTCATGAAAAAAAGAGGACTATGAGCCTTGATGCTTAATTGGAAAAAAAAACTCTTCCTTCTTCCTTCACAAACTACTATATTCACACACTGCAAAATGTGCAAAAAGGAATGTTATGAAATGTATCCTATACATTCCCTGACATCAACTCGCAATGCATCGTATATAGATTTAATTTCACCAAGCCTATTTTTTTTTCCAGGAGAGCTATCCGACATATGTGCGAATAGCTCCTTAAAAAAAAAATATATATATAAAAAAATATATATATATATATATATATATATATATATATATATATATATATACATATATATATATACTGTATATATATATATATATATATATACTGTATATATATATATATATATATATATATATATATATATATATCAGCCACAATGCACTTTAATTCTAAGCCATCAACATCAAAGAGGAAATTAAAAAAAAAAAAAAATACAAAAAAAAAATACATGACTGAACGTGACATGGGAAGTAGCAATTCGGAGAGGTAGTGAAAAAAGTACACGTGGCTTTACTGCTGTCCTGGCAACCAACCAGCATGGGGCAATTGCTCACAACTGGTATATTACAATTTATTTATTTATTTATATATTTTATTATTTCTTGCCAGACACAACTATCTTATATGTGCAAACCTTGATAGAGGTTAACATTTTTCCCTTACTAGATTTGATCAAACTGCATTCAATTAAAATTCTTTCTGTGATGTCATATTTTATGTGTGATGACGTTAGCGTTATCCCATTTAACTGGGTAGTTAAAATTGTTCATGTGGTTGAATATGCCGCTAGATTAGTTTCGTTCTCTAACGTATTTCTTGTTTTGATTAATTTGTGTTTTGAATGTTTTATCAGTCTGGCCAACATAAAACTGATTATATGATTGACAAGGTATTTTGTACACACCCTACATCACTATTGACGGAATTATTTATTAGAAATTGTCTTAAAGTGTTCCTATTGTTAAAAACAACATTAACGTTAAAACAACGTAATAAATCTGGGATGCCTTACAGGTTCTTTCGGTAAGATAACAGTAACATGTTTTTCTTATTAAAAGTTTGATTTGACCTGGGGTTATGAAAGATTATTTTGGCATAATTGTAAGCTGTATCAAAGACATGTGCATGGTATTGCAGCTTAGTACCAGTTGTGTAAATACAACAGCAATCTCTCTCTCTCTCTCTCTCTCTCTCTTTCTTCTTCTTCAGTAAGGAAACATGAAAATTCCACCGGATAGGGGCCAATAACTGACGAGTTTGTTGGGCTCTGTGCGTATCTATCGAGGTCCGTCGGGGTCTGTTTGTAGTCTGCCGCAGTCTTGAGTTCTGTTGCACCGTTTATCTGCCTATTGCTGCAGAGAGCTCGAGGGTTTTCTTTCCAAACATCTTGTCAACTTCATCTCCGGAGAGCCCCATCCGCCGCCTAAGGCAGCTAAAATGCCGAAGGCTCAGCATCCCAAGCACAAAGTGCTGGGTGGCTCGGGGCAGGCTGTGAAACCCGGGGGCTCGCTTGTTTACCCGTCAGTAACGGAACTTCTGGTGACGTCATGTCGATAGTATTTCATCAGTTGAAGGTGAATAGTAGTATTTCTTTTTTTTTTAACTCGTGGAAACAACACTGTTATTCTGATTTCCATTCAACATGGATATCTTAATATCAGCTTAAGAGCCCGGCGTAACGCGTCGCCCGGATGACAAACAGATGCCGATGAGAAATGGTGAATTTTTAAACAAACAAAAACATCTACTATAATGCAGATTTAATCTTATTATATTACCATCATTATTAGTTAATGACTGTTCTTTTATATATGAATACTGAATATATATACATATATATATATATACATATATACATATATATATATAATTTATATATATATATATTCAGTTTTACTTGAACGGTATCTACTATAATGCAGATTTAATCTTATCATATTACCGTCATTATTAGTTAATGACTGTGCTTTTATATCTGAATACTAAATATATATCATACATATATATATATATACATATATATATATATATATATATACATATATATATATATATATATATACATATATATATATATATATATATATATATATTTCAGTTTTACTTCAATGATATCACATGTCACACTGATGTTTCATATCCAAATAATTCCAGGCTCAGATCGTTGTATGTATATCACTCCTTTCTGCTACCTTCCAAAAATGTCTCATTTACCACATCCATGACTGCGCCTCTTTAGTACAGTATCTGTCTTATCTCTCTGTCTCTTTCTCTTTCTATCGATCCATATCTCTCTATCCCATAATCTCTCTCTCCACGGTAAGCAGAATAAACTAAATTAAAGTTCCATGCGGCTTAGCAGGTATGGGTATTTTTTTCTGTTTTATAATACCTATCTACCTATCTACATACATACATACATGCATGCACACACACACACACACACACACACACACACACACACACACACACACACACACACACACACACACACACACACACACGCTGAGGGGTGTTACTCCAACTCTCGTGGGCGGGGAGTTGGGGGTGTGTGTGTGTGCAAGGTCATAGCATTACCCATAGATCGGACCTACGAGCTCTGAGCTCTCTTCCAGGAGGGAAATAGCTGTCGATCACGAGTCCAACACGTGATCCAAAAGACCAAAAGACCAAGTGAATACACACACACACACACTCATATATATACATATATATATATATATATATATATATATATATATATATATATATATATATATATATATATATATATATAAAATCAACTCAAGCTCTTTTCCCACTCACACCAAGTGGAAAGTGAGAAATCCCTGGTAGGCCAGGCTCTGTCTGTTGCGGCAAGTCCCTTTTTTTTTTTTTTTTTTTTTTTCAGGTCGACGCTTTAAGCTGTATCCCAGAGCAGCCAAGGCTGTCAGTAACCTATGTAAGAAGAACGCAGCGGGCCCCAGGAATCGAACCCATGAAGACCTGATCATGAGATTGACATGGTATCCACTGGGCTTCCGTACGGCCCATCATATGAATATATATATATATATAATATATATATATACTCGTAAGTAAATACACACATACATATATACATACACACACAAATACACACACACACACACACACACACACATACACACAAACGAGCACACACACACATATATATACACACACACACACACATATATATATATATATATATATATATATATATATATATATATATATATATATATATATATATACATACATACAAAATAACCACAGGAGAAGGGAAACTTGTAGACAGTAAGTACTTTCGTATTTTACATCTTCAGAAGATGTAATATACGAAAGTACTTGCTGTCTACAAGTTTCCCTTCCCCTATTGTTATTTTGCATTTTTGTATCACGATGATGTGATTGCTTGCATATATATATATATATATATATATACATATATATACATATACATTATATACATATATTTATATATATATATATATATATACATATATTTATACATATATATATATATATATATATATATATATATATATATATATATCAATTTTTAAATGTATGAACAAAATAATTCATAATATGAATTGCATGGTTAAGGAGGTGTAGAGATGGCGCTGATGAATGCCGAAGAATACAATAATACAATACAATAATACTTCAGTTTTTTCGCCTCCTACAGAGGCTTCTTCAGGGTGAGAACTACAATTCCGATGGCTATAAGGTCTAATTTCGTTGAAGAGTTCGTGAAGAATGATGCATAGTGGCTGGCCGTCACACTTTATGAAGAGGAGAAATTTGGGAAGTAGGAGAAGTCACTGTAAGTTCCTAGGCGAGGTCACTGGGGCAAAGGAAGGTCCTAGGTAAGGTCACCGGGGTATGACAAGGTCCCAGGAAGTCTCTAGGCGAGCACAGAAGGGAAGGCGGTGACGAAGGAAGACTCTGGGAGAGACCACTGGGCGATGTAGGCGAGTTTGAAAGAAGTCCTTGGATGAGATCCCTAGGAGGGATATGGAAGGTCATCATTCTCGTCGCAGACTGCATAGAGGAAGTTCTAGCTTGGCTTCTGGTTCTTGGTTCTGTGTGATGGGGGTATTGGTGTTGTCGAGGGACCTGGCAACCACAATGTTCCTGTCTATGAGATCGTTGTTGGGTAAGGTGTTCCTGGGGGCGGGCTGAAGGGAGGATGAAGTCTGTGGCTTGTTGTATGTTGATGGAGGGCTGTTGAGTTGTAATAGATACAGCTTCAGCGATCTGCAATCTTTTAAAACTTGTTTCTTTGTGGAGTATAATAGTGTTGTTCTCGGTGGTGTTGGAGACGTCTTCTTAGTTGTAGTGGAGGTTCTACCAATGTAGGAAAAGGAGCCGTCGCAGCGGCCCTCCTGGCATGTAAACCTCGGTATCTTGGGTTGTGGTGCTATTTTTGGTGTGGTGCTATTTTTCATGATTAAGGATCTGGTCAGATCAGCCTTGCAGAAAGTTCTAACTTTAATAGAAGAGTCTTTGTCTGTAGGAATGACTCCTCTTTTTAAGATACCTTTAATGGCATCGCATTCTTCTTTGTAATGGCTAAGGAAGAGGTTTTGGTGGTATATGGTGATTTGATTGGTGACCTGGTTTGGAGCCGGATTTTGGGTGTCGTATTGATCCAGTTTCTTTTTAATAACATCTTCGATCAATTGGTCAGAGAACCCGTAATTAGTGAGAAGTTGTCGAGTTCCCTGTGCGTCTCCCTCCAGCTGCTACAATGGGTAAGCGCTCTGTTAACATATGCTACAGCCACAGATATTTTATAAGCTGCAGGACATTCCCCAGGGCATTTAAACAACGTCCAATATTGGTGTCTTTGGTGTATATTTTAGTGTTAAAACCATTTTCAGTTTTGCTGATGTCTAGGTCGAGGAAGGGAAGACGTCTCTCTACACTCTGCTCGTGAGTAAAAGTCAAGCAGGAGTTGTCCAAGAAGGCAGAAATCAGGGTAGGGGACGTCTTCGTTTGAATTGGTGGTGATAAAAATGTCGTCTATGTACCTGGTATAAATTCCTGGGGAAGGTTGATGGTGAAAAGTCTTCTCCACCATCAACCATCCAGGAAGAGAGCTCAGAGATCACATATGATTGATCTACGAGTAATACTGTGACCTTACACGCACACAGACATCCAACTCCCTGCCCACGAGAGTTGGAGTAAAGACTCGCAACGCAGCGATGCTAAAATTATTTCAGCCCTGGGCGGGATTCGAACACGGACCGCCGTAGTGGCGGCCGCGAACGCTACCACTGCGCCGTCAAATCACACGCACGCGCGCGCGCGCGCGCGTGTGTGTGTATGTGTGTATGTTGTGTATGTGTGTGTTTGTGCGTGTGTGTGTGTGTGTGTGTGTGTGTGTGTGTGTGTGTGTGTGTGTGTGTGTGTGTGTGTGTGTGTGTGTGTTTGCGTGTGTGTGTGTGTGTGTATGTGTGTGTATCCGTGTGTGTGTGTGTATATATATATATGTGTGTGTGTGTGTGTGTGTGTGTGTGTGTGTGTGTGTGTGTGTGTGTGTGTGTGTGTGTGTGTGTGTGTGTGTGTGTGTGTGTTGTGTGTGTGTTTTGTGGGGGGTGCATGTGTGTGTGTGTGTTTTGTGGGGTTGTGCTCATGTACACGTGCGTATGTTCATTTTCAAACACTGATTTTAGTGTTGATGCAAGAACACTTGCACGGAAAAAGAAAATATAAATGAACGAAAAAGTGAGTCACACATTTCCCTCAAAAAATAGATAAATGAATAAATAAAATCAAAGAAATTTCACCCTCCTACCACATTAGCCACCAACACCGCAACTACTATCACTTCTACCAGCGTCACCATCACCAACAAAAATCTTGCCCATTACCTACCTACCATCAGAATCTCAGGAGATTTTAGTTTCTCCACATTTTCCTTCATTCTGATGTCAATGCCCTTGCATGGGCGATGACCCTCTGAGCGTCATCATGATTCCTTTTGTAGATTTTGTTGCGGAAATGCCAGGCAGGTATATTCAGCTGAGGAGAATACTAGCATAAACTGTATCTTGATTTACTGTGATTTTCTTCTAAGGCACGGCACATCCCCAAACCTGAGTAAAATAGTCTGATATTTATACACAACAAGGCGAGCTACGCTATGAGAATTATAGCTCCATCCACAGTGATATACACTTACATATTTTCTTTTAATCAAGACAAGAGTAATCTATTCGATGTAGGGGGAATATTCTGGTGTCCTGACGAATCCTGATTTTCCCTCGGCATTGCATGTGGCTGTTAGTTGTAAGAAAAACCGTATATAATATGTTATCGTAGTGAAGTACTGAAGAAGTTCCTTAGTGAGACATAAATGTATTCCTCTCAGCTTGTTGAGATTTGTGTACTTCATCTTAAAGTTCTTTCAAGAATGAGCAGAAACAAACAACTGCACTCGGTACAACAGTAACGCGTTCCAGCACCAATTAAAGAAAGATGAGGTATCTATTTTTGTGCCATAAGAAAAAAAATTATGATACTCAAGATTTTTGTCCCATAGAGAGGGGAACCTTGAAGATAAAAAAGACTCACCATCGAGCGCTTCACTCGCAACTCTGCCTCCTCCCACTCCATCCTCTTTTCTCTCCCCCTCTCCCTTTCTCCATACACGTTCTTCTATCCAATATCATATAAAGCTTACTGCCGAGGTACAATGACCCAGGGCTAAACTAAGCGAGACCTTACATAAAGCTATTCTACCATACAGTGACTCAGACGTGACCCGGCCGAATGTCTGGAATCTGGAGACCCCGAACGGGATTCCAAGAAGCTCTTTGGCCTTTGCAAAACCTCCAAGAATGGGCGCGTGTAAGTGGGCCTTGTCTTTTGATAGAGTTTAGTTTATGTTTATAGTTTTGTGTGTGCATGTAAACCCAAATTGAGTTTTGTGTATGTATATGTGTATATAATATATACACATATACACACTATATGTGTGTGTGTGTGTGTGTGTGTGTGTGTGTGTGTGTGTGTGTGTGTGTGTGTGTGTGTGTGTGTGTGTGTGTGTGTGTGTGTGTGTGTGTGTGTGTGCATATAAATCATTTCCTTATTTATTAATATATTGCCTGCCAAGAAGAATTTTTTTTGCACTTTATCTAGGATCCTTTCCCGAGTTTGGCTATGTAGGAATGTGGGGTAATGATCATACTTCCACAGAATATGAGCTCGAAAGTTCATATTGGTATTATGTTCACTATTGACCAGAAGGGTTGATGGTTGATATGAAGCATTATAATAAACAAATACGTAACAAACAGACAAATAAATAAACAATTAAATAATAAATAGATAAATGAATAATCAAATAAATACATAAATAAATTAATACATAACTAAATAAATAAACAAATAAATAGATAAGTAAATAAATGAATAAAAATAAATAAATACATATGTAAGTAAAGAAATATATATCTATGTATTACATATTCCCATTATTCTCTTATATTCTTCTGATATATGGAAAGAAAACGGATCCACCCTGAACCATTTCACTATCATAGAAGCCATAACCATTCTATAAAATACTAACCCTTTTGCTACGCCTCCTCACTTGTACTGGGTGTGTATCCTACTACGTAACGTTATTCAACGAGCGAAAAGGTCACATGGACCTTCTCGCTGCGCTCTACAACAACTATACGGACGGGTCTTTCTATTGAGAATCTCTAAATAATTGTGAGTCTCAAATATTAGGACACACATAGAATATTCTGATATATTTTCCAAAGATATTAAAAAAAATCAGAATCTTACAGACTTCGGGTAGAGAGCCTTGGCACTACTACAGGTGCTACACGTCAAATTCAATCAGCTGAGGGAAAGCCCCCTCGCAGTGAAACAACCTAGATAAGGCCGCTCAAAGACAATTTAGACAATCGTAGCTGAGAACATTTTGATTCACCGAAATAGTCATCTATACCCTACATTGTTGGCTATTGGTAGTTGCCGGTAGCAGGTAGGAATCGAATCCGACTCCAAGCAGTGTTTACCATATTAAACACTTGAGGGCCTCGTCTGTGCAAACAAGGGAGCAACGCGGTGATGTTTGTACGCACCTGTATGCCAAACACCTCAAAATTCGCTGGGTTGTGAGTGTGCTTCCTTCAGCAATTGCATAATGGGTAAAAAGAATGCATAATATTTTGTACAACAACTTATTAAACACATTTATCGAAATGTACACGCTCACCATACAATACCTCAAATTATTGGATAGTATACGTTCACATATGGTTAAGAATTTATGCGAAAGAATGATAATGTGTAGATGTATTACCTATGTCTTAGAATATAATAAATTATAAGTGTACTTATGAAAACACAGAATGAGATCAAATACACGATCATATCTACCGGAAGTCAACAATCACCTGTCCAAAATTCCGTACAATTAGAACGTAATACATGATCAAATGCATCTTGACAAAATGTATAAGTATACAAAGTAGCATTTCTTTGGATACAAATATACTTGTAAAACAAACACGAAGACAAGAACAAAAATGTACTGTATATGCTGTAAGGCCAAACATCTAGCTCAAATACATGATGATACGTGGATACTTGTACCCATATAAATATACTTACTGCGTGATCATATTCTCCTCAACAGAATACATGCATACAAGCATGCTTTCGTATATACTTAGAGGCCATACGAACGTAAAAACAAATGAATATATACATGCAATTACTGTTCACACGGCTATCTAGAATCCACAAGAATTTGTGTGTCCCCGTGTATATGTAAGACCCGATATTAGTAGGTAATAAAGGAATGCGCACAGACGGAATATGGTAATCATGGATACATATGCCCAGGCATGCACACCCATCACGCCCTATACGGCCTGCTGGGGACTCTGGCGTCAGACGAGCGCCGGAATGAGAAAAGTAGAATATGAGGAGGAGGAACAGGAGGACGAGTAGGAGGAGTAAGGGCACAAGATGGAAGAGGAAGAGGAGAAGGATGGGGAGGAGGAACAGAAGGACGAGCAGGAGGAGTAAGGGCACGAGATGGAAGAGGAAGAGGAGAAGGATGGGGAGGAGGAACAGGAGGACGAGCAGGAGGACTAGGGACACGAGATGGAAGAGGAAGAGGAGGAGGAAGTGGAGGAGGGAAGAGGGAAAAGGAGGAGGAGAACGAGGACAAAGAGGAGGACGAGAAAAAGAATGCAATGAAAAGAAAGGTGAAGAAGACGTGAAAGAAGGAGCGGAGGAATAAGATGAGGAGGATGACGAGGTGCTGGAGGAGGAGGGCGAGGAGGAAGAGGAAGAGGTCGAGCAAGAGAGGGAAAAAGTGGAGGAGGAGCGGGAAAAATATAGAATGGAGGAGGAGGAAGAGGATAAAGAGGATGAGGGGAGATGGAGAAAGAGCACAAGCATGAGAAGGTGGAGTAGGAAGAGGAGAAGGAGGAAGAGGAGGAGGAATCACAGCAGGAACCGAAGGAAGAGGAGTAGGAGGAGGAAAAGTATGCGGGGAGAGAGCAGCAGCATCAACAGCAGCAGGAAGCGGAGGTGGAGTAGAAGGTGAAAAAGAGGAGGAGGAGGAGGAGGAGGAGGAGGAGGAGGAGGAGCAGAAAGAGGAAGAGGAGCAGAAAGAGGGGGAGGAGCAAAAAGAGGAGGAGGAGCAGAAAGAGGAGGAGGAGCAGAAAGAGGAGGAGGAGCAGAAAGAGTAGGAGGAGCAGAAAGAGGAGGAGGAGCAGAAAGAGGAGGAGGAGCAGAAAGAGGAGCAGGAGCAGAAAGAGGAGCAGGAGCAGAAAGAGGAGCAGGAGCAGAAAGAGGAGGAGGAGCAGAAAGAGGAGCAGGAGCAGAAAGAGGAGCAGGAGCAGAAAGAGGAGGAGGAGCAGAAAGAGGAGCAGGAGCAAAAAGAGGAGCAGGAGCAGAAAGAGGAGCAGGAGCAGAAAGAGGAGCAGGAGCAGAAAGAGGAGCAGGAGCAGAAAGAGGAGCAGGAGCAGAAAGAGGAGCAGGAGCAGAAAGAGGAGCAGGAGCAGAAAGAGGAGCAGGAGCAGAAAGAGGAGCAGGAGGAGGAGGAGGAGGAGGAGGAGAAAGCGGAGGAGGAGGAGGAAGAGGAGGAGGAGGAGGAAGAGGAGGAGGAGGAGGAGGAGAAGAAGGAAGAGGAGGAGGAGAAGAAGGAAGAGGAGGAGGAAGTAAAGAAGAAAAGCAAAAAGGCATGAAAATGGGGAAGGGGGAGAAAAGAGAGAAGAAGACGGATAGGCGCAGGAAGAGAAGGAGAAACATGAAAACGAGAAGGGGGCGAAGGAAGAGTAGGAAGAGAAGGGAAGATAAGAAAAAATAGGAGAGGAGGAGGAGGAGGAACAGGAGGAGGAAAACGAGAAGGGGTGAAGGAAGAGCAAGAAGAGAAGAGATAAGGAAAAATAGGGGAGGAGGAGGAGGAGGAACAGAAGGAAGAGGGAGAAGGGAAGAAGGAGGAGGGACAGGATGGTGAGAAAGAGGAGGTGGATGAGAAATATGGAAATATCAATGAGGAGGAAAAAAAGAAGTAGGAGGAGGAGGAGGAGGGGGGAGGGCAATGCGAAGGAAGAGGGTAAGGGGAAGGAGGAGGAAAAGAAGGACAAGGAGAAGGTTAAGGAGAAAGGAAAGGAGAATGAGGAAGAGGAGGAGAAGGAGGAAGACAAGGGCTTGGAGAAGACGACGGAGGCAGTGAGAGAGGAAGAAGAGAATAAGGAGGAGGAATAGGAGAAGCCGAAGGAGGGTAAGATGAAGAGGAAGAGGAGGAGGAGGAGGAGGAGGAGGAAGAGGAGAAGGAAGAGGAGGAGGAGGAGGAGGAGAAGGAGGTGGGGGAGGTGAGAAGAGAGAACAATGGGATACGAGTAGGTGGAGGAGGTATAAGAATTAGAGAAGAAGGAAGAAGAAAACGAGGAGGAGGAAACAGAAGAGGAGAGGGAAGAAAAGATTACGGGTAGGAGGAGGTACAGGAGGAAGAGTGGGAGAAGGAGGAGGGACATGATCAGGAGGAGAAGAAAGAGGATGAGGACGACAAGGAAGGGTGGAAGAGGAAGAGAAGAAACATGAGGATGAGAGTAGGAAAATGCGAATGAATAGGACAAGGAGAAGGAGGAGAAAAAGTGGAGGAGAAGTAGGAGTAGGAAAAGGAGGATGAGGAGGAGGAAGAAGAGAAGGGGAAGGAGAAGGAGGAATAGGAGGAGAAGGAGGTGGACCAGGGCGTGGAGGAGATGACGAAGGCAGTGAGAAAGGAAGAAGGGAATAAGGAAATGTAGGAGAGATTGGAGGAGGGAGTGAAGGAGAAAGAAGAGGAAAAAGAGGAGAAGGAGGAAGAGGAAGAGGAGGAGGAAAAGAAGAAGGGGTAAAGAAGGCGGAGGACAAGGAGAAAGAGAAAAAGGAGGAGGTAGAAAAGGAGGATGGAGAAAAAGATGCAGAGGAGGAGGAGTAGGGTGGGATAGGAAGAAATGCAGGCCGAGGAAGAGGTCGAGGGAAAATAGGATGAGGACGTACTAGAGAAGGAAGGCGAAGAATAGTAGGAACAAGAGGGGCGAGGGAGAAATAATGAGAGAAATGAACTAAAAGAGGAAGACGCAAAAGGAGGAGAAGAGGAAGAGAATAAATAAGATTTTCAGTAGAAGTAGAAAGAAGAGGAAGAGAAGGAATGTGCGATAAAACAAGAATAGAATAACGTTAGAAATGATAAGAACAAATTGTACAGTGAGAGAAGGTGGTAAGGAGCTCATGGCAGGTGGCGCGTATACGCGGCCGAACCCACCTTTGCTCCTTAGGCTTGGACTGTTGGTGTAAGTAACAGTCACTGCTGGGAATCGAAGAGAAGTGCGGGATTCGAATCCAAACTAACAGAATGCAAAACCAGCATGCCTCCGATTACGCTACCAGCACACGCGTGATCGATCATGTGAAAATAAAGAAAATAAAAGAATGAAATAGCATACGAGATAGATATATATATGGAAGAGGGATAGCGTGGAGAGAGAGAGAGAGAGAGAGAGAGAGAGAGAGAGAGAGAGAGAGAGAGAGAGAGAGAGAGAGAGAGAGAGAGAGAGAGAGAGAGAGAGAGAGAGAGAGAGAGAGAGAGAGAGAGAGAGAGAAAGAGAGAGAGAGAGAGAGGGGGGGGAAGGGGGGAGCGAGTTACGAGGAGTTACAAGGAGTCTGAGTGCCTCAAAATGTTTTGCAACCCATACCGAGGAGGTACTATTAAAAGGTTAGCGGGATTTTCACACAAGTACTTACACTAATATGTAGAGTACTCTGTCTAACCAACTTTTGAACGGCTCAACTGAGGAACTGTTTACCACGTCCTTTGGCATCCTGTTCCAATTGTTGCAGATTTTATAGGTAAAAAAATAAGCCACCAACCTTGTTACAAGAGTAGTGATGGGATTGAGCTTCCACCCATGATTGCGGGTGACATTCATTTTCAAGATAAAGAGATGTCGATAGTCGATGTTATCAAATCTATGAAGTATTTTGAAAACCTCTACTAACTGTCCTCGCAATCTCCTGGTTTCTAGAGAAAAGAGTCCTAAAGCCTTGAGACGCCTCTGGTAGCCCATGTGCCTGATGGCGGAAACGAGTGTCAAGACTATTTCTTGGTTCCGATAACGAAACTGTCTTCTGCTGTAACCTAATAGCCTTGGTGCCAAGTTTTCTTCTACTTCAATACACTGTTTTGAGTACTTGGGGTCACTGACAATTAAGACACCCAAATATTTTTCCCAATTCTGTACTTGCTATGCCATTACCCTGAAGAAAATAGTCTGCCCTCTGGTTTGCATGCTCGATATGCATAATCTCTCACTTATCCACAATAGATGGCATCAGCCACTTCTCAGACTACTTCTCATTCCAATATCTACGTTATCGATGTAGATGATGAAAAGAAGCGGATCTAATACAGATCCTTGGGGTACCCCACTGGCAACAGGAGACCAGCCAGACGATGCCCCATTAATAACTACAAGCTGTCTTTTATCTTTCAACCAGAGAGAGAGAGAGAGAGAGAGAGAGAGAGAGAGAGAGAGAGAGAGAGAGAGAGAGAGAGACAGACAGACAGACAGACAGACAGACAGACAGACAGAGACAGACAGAGAGTGAGCATGAGGAAAGAGAAAAGGGAGGAATAGGAGGGAAATGGTGAAGGAGGAAGCGTTAATGACGAGAAATAAACATCTCTGTTGATGAGACCATGAGAAGAATCTGTGCTCTGGAAAGTGCATATGCAGGAGACCCTGGAGCCACCTGGAGTGAAGCCACAGTATTCGTGTTGCCAACGCAGCACCCGAGGTGCCACTACAACATCTATAAAGCCAAGAAAATTGTCGGA
>NC_134778.1:49220704-49228204 GCF_046742065.1 Oratosquilla oratoria | reverse complement strand
ACTTGTTTGTGGACATATCTAGCTGATTCTATTCAGCTTCGTGCAAGTGTATTCAGCTTTTTCTTCATTGTTTATCCACTTCCTCTCAAAGCACTCAAACTAAACTGCCAATGTTTTCAGTCTCCCCATTCTTCTCTTTGCATCTTTCGAGAATCAAGATCTGATACCTCATTCTCAAACCCATCTATAGCGGGTAGCACATTTATCTTTATGCGTATTATGGTTGTCATCAATCTATTTTACTCATCACCGAAGTTTCCACCTGTTAGCGAAGGGGAGCTCATCTCAATTGAGTCCTTTCTTTACTCAGTTCTACAAAGAAATCCAGATTTCTGTCCACAACAACTCCAGATACAGAATGAACAGTTCTACAAAGAAATCCAGATTTCTGTCCACAACAACACCAGATACAGAATGAACAAACATGTGAATAGGAGAAAACGCATAGGTAAACAATATAATTTATTAATCAACCTATACTAAAAAAGTAGATTAACACTTAATAAATAAATAGTAAATAGGTCAATAAATGAGTAAAAACACAAACAAACAAACAATCTAAATAAATAAATCAACAAACAAATAAATATACAAGTGAATAGATAAATAAATACATAGATAAACAGATAAATAATTAATGTAGATTTCCAAAACCTAAATCCAAGGAAGCTCACAGAACTCCTATTTAGCGAAATGGAACACAGTTTCCAACTCCAGGGAACCTAATTCAATCCCACTTAGTGGAATAATGCACACAGGGTAAGGCGCCGAGGTCATCAGATAAGGAGCAACGTCAAGCATGTGGAACTCGGCCAAGGAGCTGTGATTGGAATACTTGAAGATGTGAAAGCTAAGGCGGAAGCCGAGGTGGAAGATGAACAAGTGAGAGAAGTAGGTAGAGAGCGATAAGATTCATGGAAGAAGACAGGGAATGGAAGATTTAGTTGAAAAGACGCTGAAGTGAGGGGAGAAATATGATGTCATGGATTAAGAAGAATGGAATATAAAAGATAAAGGTCCTCGGAAAGGAGACAAAGAAAAAAAAAAGATGAAGAAACACACAACTGTTTTTTTTTTTTTTACAAAATTTAAGGGGATATATAACAAGAGAGGAATAAGAGATACAAAAATAAGGAGATATGGAGAGGATAAGAGAATTGTTGAAGTGAAAAAGATGAGAAAGGATAATAATAACAATAATCAAGATGATGAAATAGATTAAGAAAATAGAGCTACAGGGAACGGAAGAGAAAGACAGAGAGCAAGAGCCGAACAAAATGAAAAGAAAAGAGAAATAGATATACATATATATATATATATATATATATATATATATATATATATATATAGAGAGAGAGAGAGAGAGAGAGAGAGAGAGAGAGAGAGAGAGAGAGAGAGAGAGAAGAACAATGGGAGGGGAAAAGGAAAATAAGACGGAATAGAAAAATAGTGGAATACTGAATATGAAGAATGAGGAAATGACAGAAACACAAAACGTTGGTAAATTCTAATTTGAACATAAAGTGAAAAAAGAGGAGCGAAAAGGGAAAAAAATCGACTGATGGAAGGAACACAAGATATGTAAAAAAGAATGAAGGATTATGAGAATGGAAATATAAAAATAAAAAACACAAAGCGGAAAAAAAGGAGAGAAAAAACAGAAAACGGGAGGCGAAGGCATCTCGCAAAGAAAAGAAAATGCAAATCTGTAGAGAATGAAGGAAAAGAAAAAGACACAAACAATGTATAAAATGAAAAGGATAACAAGGGGAGGTGGAGGAGAAATACGCAAAATAGGAAAGAGAAAATTAACAAAAAGAGAAAAAATATATATAAAATGAAATTGAAAAGAAAAAGCATGTAAAAATATGAATTGTAAGAAAAAGGTAAGAAGTTAAAGAAATATGAATGAAAGAGAATGCGGAATTACGAGGAAGAAGTGGAGGAAGAGGCAGAAGATGAGGAAGAAGAGGAAAAAAGTAAATAAGGCGAGAAGGAGGAGGAGGAGGAGGAGGAGGAGGAGGAGGAGGAGGAGGAGGAGAAGGAGGAGGAGGAGGAGGAGGAGGAGGAGGAGGAGGAGGAGGAGGAGGAGGAGGAGGAGGAGAAGGAGGGTTATGAAGAGTAAGTTCAGGTATAGGAACGAAAAATTCGAAATGAAAATATCGTAGAGGGGATAGAGAAATATGAAATATATACGAAAAATGGATGAGATGAGGATTATGAGATACGGAAAAGTTTGCAGACTGGAAATTGGAATGGGTGGGTAAGATTTTAAAAGCACACCCTAATGCGTGGAATGGCAGGATTAAGAGGAATAGGAGAAAAAGGAGGGATAGGGTGTAAAAGAGGAGTAGGAGGAGAAAGAGGAGAAAAGGAGAAGAATTACGAGGTGAAAGAGGAGGAGTAGGAGGAGTTAGGGCAGAAGGAGGAGAAGGAAGAAGAGCCGGGGGAGGAAGAGTCGACGTTGGGCAAGTGAAAAAGGAGGAGGAGACAGAGGAGTGGGGGGAGGAGAAGGAAGAACAGAAGGTGCAACAGGAAGGAGAACAGCGGGTAAAGGGAAAGAAAACACAGGAGGGCGAAGAGAAGGAAAAAGAGGAGGTGGAAAGGGAAAGAAGGAAAGAGGAGGATGAGGATGAAAGAGGTTGAGGAGGAAGGAAACAAGAAGGATGCCAAGGAAGAGGAGGAAGATAAAGAGGAGGAGGGTAGGAGGAAGAGGAAAAAGGAGGAACACACAAAGGAACACAAAGGAGGAACAAACAACAACAGGCCTACTGGCCCTAACGAGGCTGTTTGTGCTTACTAAACTTAGCTACAGTTTAGAAAACAGGGCGGAAAATGAACTAACACTACTGCTACCACTATCATATCCACTTGCAAATAAATGCCGGGTTGTCAGATCTTTTACTGCTCCGGCCACATTCATGTGGAAACCGTCTTCCTCAAACAGTTTTATCGAAGCCGAAGTTATCCCAGAAATTGACGAAGTGCACCTTTTCCTTTTCACAGAGGGATTTTGCTCTGTTGTTCGCACTGAATGCGATGTTTTAGAATCTGTCGAGTGAAATATTTTTCCCTTCTCATTAATCTGGGAAGGATCCCTGAAATTACAAGGTTTTTCCTAGGAACCTTTTCTTTATATTTCCTGATTGTGGTCAGGTACTTTTCAATGAGGTCTTCTGATCGCATTGACTCGACGTCATTCGTACCGGCATGGATTATGAATGCCATGTTCGAGTCCGCGTCCTTTAAGACATCGTCACAGGACTCGGCAATGTCATCGAGTCCGGCACCTCTTTACATATAACACCTTTTGCGGCCATTTGAAGAACGACCACAGAACTCATCGGATTGGTGCCTAACCATGGAGTCCCCGACTAAACGAATTTCAAACCCGTCCACCTTGGCTAGATCTAAAACTTTAAATCTATTGAAGGTGGTGGATCCTGACGATACCTGCGCTTTCCGGCGGGGTTTGGCACCTTTCTTGACCATTTGCCATCCCCCATCCCGTGTAGCGGGTGGGGAGGTTCCTATAGTGCAGGTTGGGGACTATCCTGTGAACCAGGAATGTCATTTTTGGGGACCGCAGTTTCACGCGAATGGATCGGTGCCTGCAGTGCGGGTTGGGGATTATCCTGTGAAGTAGGAATGTCATTTTTGGGGACCGCATTTTCACGCGAGTGTATCGGTGCAAGCAATTGCGGAACTGCCCCTACGTTCTCGGTCACGAAATCTACAAGGGCCTCATATTTCGCCTTCAGTATTTCTACAAGGGCCTCATATTTCGCCTTCAGTATTTCTACAAGGACCTCATATTTCGCCTTCAGTATTTCTACAAGGACCTCATATTTCGCCTTCAGTGAGTCACACAGCTCCTTCAGAGCCTTGATCTGCTGGGAGTCTTTGTCTTGTCTATTTCTAAAGACGAGTTTTTGAAATACTGCCTTGCCACCTTGCATCTGCAACTTTCGCAGGTTCGTAAGTTAGAAGGCATTTTGACTAATTCAGATGTTTGAGAGAAGAGACTGCCTTAGTTTTTTGACTAATTCAGATGCTTGAGAGAAGAGACTGTCTTAGTTTTGTACTCACCACGTTTCGGATGCTCCTCTCTCTGGACGATACACATATACCGATTTCCTTATCCGGAGCGACTGCGGTAACTAATGCTAATACAGTCCCTAATAATGATTCCTAATAATAATATATGTATACAGACGAAAAAATCCCTAATAGTGATCCCTAATAATAATATCTAAAGTATACAGATGAAAAGAAAGATAATAGGAGAAAGAGAACAGCTCAAGAGAGAGAGAGAGAGAGAGAGAGAGAGAGAGAGAGAGAGAGAGAGAGAGAGAGAGAGAGAGAGAGAGAGAGAGAGAGAGAGAGAGAGAGAGAGAGAGAGAGAGAGAGAGAGAGAGAGAGAGAGAGAGAGAGACGGTTCGAAGCGGTCATATCATTTTACCACCTGCGGGGGAAGATGGAGGAGGGGCTCGGAGTTGGAGGGGGTTGGGAGGGGGAGGAGGGTCGGAGGGGCAGGTGGACAGGGGTTGGATGGGGTGATGGGTCACTGCATATGGTTCTTCTTGCATCAGCAAACACCACAGCTGTTTATACCGGAAATACAATTAACACTTGCACTTCACACACTTTTTCATCACTTTTGAATTATATCACTGACTTGGGCCTACGACAGCCTGGGGGGGGGAGCCCTTTGGCTCACACAGAGGAAGAGAAAGAGGGGGAGGAAGAGATGGTTGAAGAAAATAAGTTGAAGGAAGAGTATATGGACATAAAGAAGGTGAAGGAGGAGGCAAAGTAGGACACAGTAAGGAGCAGTAGGAGGAGAATGAAGAGGAAAAAGAAAAAGAAAATAGGGAGGAGGAAATTAAAGTGGAGGAGGAGGAGGGGGAGAACGAGGAATAGGACGAGGGGGAACGAGGAGGAGAGGGAGGACGAGAAAAGGAGAAAGAGGAATAGGGGGGAGGAGGAGGAAAAGAAAGAAATGGAGGAGGAGGAGGAAGAGGACGAGGAGGAGGAATGGGAAAAGGAGGAGAAGGAGGAAGAGGAGGAGGAGGAGTTGAAGAAGGAGTAAGAGGAGGTGAAGGAGGAGGAAGAGGAGGTGGTGAAGGAAGAGGATGAGGAGAAGGAGGTGGAGGAGAAGGAGGAGGAGGAGAAGGAGGAGGAGGAGAAGGAGGAGAAGGAGGAGGAGGAGGGATAGGTGGTGGCGGAAGAGGAGGAGAAGGAGAAGGTGGAGGAGTAGGAGGAGCAGGAAGAACAGGAGGAGGAAAAGAGGAAGGAAAAAGAGAAAAAGGAAGTGAAAGAGAAGAGGGAGGAAGGAGAGAAGGAAGTGAAGGAGGAGGAGGAGTAGGAAAAGGAGAAGGAAGAGGGTTATGAGAAAGAAAATTGGACAGCGGGCCTGATAGAAGGGTCTGAAAACAAAACGAGAAGATTCTGAAAATGAGAAGAAAGAAGATAAGGAGAAAGATGTTCCAGGGTCCATATGGGGAAAGAGGGGTAGGAGGAGGAGAAGGAAGAGCGAGAGAAGAAGAGGAAGAGGAGTTCGAAGTGAAGAGGAGTGGGTAGTATACAAAGAAAGCCTGAAGGAGAAATTGAGAAAAGATCCTAAGGATACACGGGAAACCATTTAGGTGGAGGAGAAGAAGAGGGTGAAGTTGGGGAAGGAGAAAAACCGGGAGGGTCCCAAAGAGGGAGTGAGTGGGATTGTGGAGGTAACCAGGACTCAAACTGTTGCGATGTGAGTCAGGAGATTTTTATCTACCACTAACGACCTTACTTTTTCACTAATGCTTACTTACCACTCCCACTTGTGAACAAAAGAACAAGGTTCTTCCTCACCAGTATCAGGGTTCGCGTTTACCCAGCTTTAGCTCCGGCCCGTTGATAACATTATGTCTCCATCCATCAACGCATCTCGTCTTTCACTTATAGCTTTTTCTTTTGATATACATTAGTGTTATCCACAGATTTATTAATCATTATCGGTAATTCACTAAATATTCTCTTCATTGTCATGTACACCTATGCATCACTAAAGTACAAGGACCATTAAGAACTAGATTTAACAACCAATCAATGACCGCAAAACTTAACCCAAAATAAAAGAATTTTACCTTGCTAATCATATCTAGAAATTAACTGTACTGTCAAGATGTTTCTAGATTATAGTAAATTTATTAGACGAAATAATTTTTATACCTCTATTAATGTCAAACAATGGAACTAATCCTGTGATAAATCTTCATTCCGGCTACTGTAGCAAAATTTTACTTTGAAAAAAAAAAAGGAAAAAAGTCAAGAATAAAATTCTGGATTCGAACTGTACGTGTAGGGCCTGACTTAATCCCTTTTTGTGATTCATCTAGCAACCCTACCTTCCATTATCGCGTCTTCTTTCTTGTATATCCTCCAGTTTCACCTGCTGCAATGGTCACTATCCATCAAGATATCTTTACCGTTGACAATAGTAATAAATAATTCTCGTTTTTCATGGATAATTTCCACAAATGATTATCATTCTGTTACAAAATAAAACTTTACACTCTGTATTTTTTTTCCTTTAGCCTTAGCTTTTGTCAAGTTCAAAACCGCTCCTTTTGGTTTTTTAAAGAATATCTCTTGTTCTTTACACTATCTTACACGTCTGACGTGATAGCGAAAACACCCTCCATCTCCGTCTAAAATCCCTTAGAAATCTCCAAAGCTAATTTGTCCCTCCCTTAATAACACCTTCCTTTTTCAGTTATATTTTAATGTTGTACTAATAGCCACTCTCTAAGCCAATTCCCGCTCCTAGGGTACCCTCCTCCCCCATCCTCCTCTAGTACCATCCATGATCACAGCAGCAACGTTCTTCCATACCAATCTACTCGTAGCAATAAAACGTTTTCATACGAAAAATTTCTTACGATGGATACATCTTATACTTTTTTAACATAAGTATTACCAGACGAAAAAAAAAAAAAAAAAAAAAAAATCTGAAAACTATAGTTTAACATCAACTTGGAAAGTTGATACACCATATGAAAGATTTCCTGCGTACACAATATTACCTTTTCTTACCAAAAAATATCTTCTCTCCTTCCCTTTAATGTTGTCGAAGCCTCTTTCCTTCAGATGCTACCTCCACCTCCTTACCCACCGCAACTCAACGCAACCTAACACATCCCAAGGCCGCCTCAGTTCACATTACCTGAAACGTTAGAAGAAAAAGAAAGAAGTTAGAAATGAGGTACACGAATTAGTTTTCAGTTCATCACATGGTAATTCAGCATGTCTTCGATACATAAATTATACACATCCCACACATGTGCATCATAGATGGATGGCGTATTCACGAATGTACAAAACTCTCTTAGGAAAAAATATATTATCTTCAAATGTCAACTCCGTGCGTGCCGGTGTCGTTGTGTGTGTGTGTGTGTGTGTGTGTATTTTGTGAGACTGTTATTGTCTCTAATTCTCTTTTTTCCATATTGTTTA
>NC_134778.1:49213204-49215704 GCF_046742065.1 Oratosquilla oratoria | reverse complement strand
GGATTTAGGACAGGTAGAGGTTGTGTAGATCAGATCTTTGTGGTAAGACAGATATGTGAGAAAGCTATAGGAAAGGGGAAGGATGTTTTTTGGGCTTTTATGGATCTGGAAAAGGCTTATGATAGGGTAGACAGGAAGGCACTGTGGGAGGTTATGCAGATATACGGGATAGGAGGAAAGCTTCTGGGAGCTGTCAAGAGTTTTTATGAGAATAGTAAAGCTTGTGTCAGGATTGGAAATGGAGAGAGTGAGTGGTTCGAGGTAAAGGTGGGACTTCGTCAAGGATGCGTTATGTCGCCCTGGCTGTTCAACTTATACATGGATGGGGTGGTGCGAGAGGTAAATGCAAGGGTAGTGTGGGCAAGGGATTGGAGATGGTTAAAGAAAATGGAGAAAAGTGGGAGGTGAGCCAGCTGTTGTTTGCGGACGACACTGCGCTTGTGGCAGGATCGGAGGAGGGATTGAGGAAGTTGGTGGCAGAGTTTGGGAGAGTATGTGATAGAAGAAAGCTAAAGATAAATGTGGGTAAAAGTAAGGTGATGAGATGTACAAGGGGTGAAAGTGGCAGTAGACTGGAAGTGAGCATTAAGGGAGAGCGACTGGAGGAAGTGGATAGTTTTAGATACTTGGGTGCAAATGTGGCAGGGAAAGGTGGAGTGAAAGTGGAGGTAGAATGTAGATTGAGAGAAGCGAGTAAATGCCTTGGTGGATTAAAGAGTGTAATGAGGAATAGACATTTGGGAATGGATGCTAAGAGGAGACTGTATGAAGGAGTGATTGTGCCGACAGCACTGTATGGGGCAGAAACATGGAACATAAGAGAGGAAGAGAGAAGGAGTTTGAATGTGTTTGAGATGAGGTGTCTGAGAAGTATGATGGGGGTTACTAGGCTAGATAGAGTGAGAAATGAGGAGGTGAGGAGGAGAACAGGGGTGGAAAAGGAGCTGGGAGATAGGGTTGATGAAAGAATATTAGGTTGGGACACATGGAAAGAATGAGTGAAGAAAGACTAGTAAATGAGGTGTGGAAGGTAGATGTGGAGGAAGTGAACATGAGGGGGCGTCCTAGGATGAGGTGGATGGATGGGGTGAAGGGGGCTTTGGGGAAGAGGGGAATGTCTGTTGAGGAAGGACGGGAGAGGACAGAAGACAGGGGTGAATGGAGAATGGTTGTATATGGATGATGTTGTGATTGCATGAGGTGGAATGGGCGGGTGGATGGGGGGTGAGGTAGTATGTGTGAGCAAAATTTGACGCAGCCCGAAGGGATTTCTCCCCGTCCTCTCCTTTTATGCAATGGGGGGACGGAGAGGGGGGTCGCCGATTTAATGAAGCGGCCTTGCTATGGATGTGCTGTGTCTTGCGACACTGCTTCTGACCCAGAGCAGTGGACAAGGTGCAGGGATGACCCGTCATTCAGGAGGTGCTAAGATAAGAGGGAGGGTGGATGGGTGTGGAGTGTATTCAGGGATGGAATGGGTGGGAATGATTTTATGCCTTTTTCTTTTTGGCTACCCCCCTTGTAAGGGGGAAAAAGCCTTGGTATATGTATGTATGTATGTATATATATATATGTATATATATATATATATATATATACAGTATATTCATACATATATTAAGATTATTAAGATTTCGTAATTGGTAATGGCATATGATTTTGTTCAGGCTGTAGGGAAACTATTTCATTTCACTTAATACAGGACATCGTGCTGAAGGAGTCAATTCAATAATTCACACCCCAGTGATACTTGTAATGATCCGATCTATTAACTCGATGACATCCCGTGAAATTGTATACGGAATTCAAAACAAGCTCGTGGTTTAATATGAATTGAATCAAATTGCTTATGTGAACCTCCATATCGAAACCAGTTGGTGCAGCCGACCCGACCAATAGTGCAAAGTTAAATTCAATATTAAGTTAAACGACTTTTTTTCGCTATATTGTTACACATTTTCGATCAACTAGATTTATATCCAATACTTTAACGGAAGATGAAAATCTGAACCTCCTGGTTTTAAATGCAGCTTGTGCGACAAAGTAAATCTAATTCATCCTGTACCATAAAATTTCAAACTGTCCCTCAACTGGCTGAGAAAACAAACGTAGGTCTTTTGATTAAAAAAAATAAAATCATCTTACCCTTCAGGGTGGAAAACTTTTGCAAAATAGTTGGGGCAACTCTTTCAAATTAAATTGCTCAAGTGACCGTCATTTTCAAATTTTCAAACGGCCCTCCAATATGCGGCTTCATGGCTCTTCTCAGACACGCCTCGTACAAAGGTGGGTCGGGTTCGATTCCTAAGGCGAATCCCACTTGCTTTGACAATTTTCTCCCGTTGTTATAGCTAGGCGTGTCCACACGGAAGCTTCTCGACACCAGCCTACATGATCGTTATTTCCAAACTTTTCCTGACTGAAAGCGATATTCACTGAAAAATTTCCGTCACTACCCTTTAACCAACGACTTTGTAGTTTCTTTCAACATTATCGTCCA
>NC_134778.1:49200704-49203204 GCF_046742065.1 Oratosquilla oratoria | reverse complement strand
TTTACTTTTTCCAAACTCTATTTATTTATTTATTTTCTGTCTATTATGTTTCCTTTCTGTATAGGCCTTGTCCCACAGTGTTTGGAGGTAGAGAATTTTTTAATTTCGTCTCCACAATTCCCGTTATGTCTGGTTTCTCTACTGCCAGATAGTCGTTTTATTGTTTAGTCCTGAAATCATGCCGTCTATGTTGGTATACTCGTATGTTATTCTTATTTTTTCCTTTCTCTTTTATTTTTTTGTCTATCATTTTTCCTTTTTTATTAACCATTTCCTCAGCCTTAGACCCAGCGGTCTAATATATATATATATATACAAGTGTATATGTATACATATATATACATATATATGTATATATATATATATATATAATGTATATATATTATATATATATATATATATATATTGTTGTGCAAGAGTGCATTTTTTCTATGATAAACTATGTATTATGTAAATTATGTATTAAGGGGGAAAAAGCCTTGGTATATGTATGTATGTATTGTGTATGTATTATGTACTATGTATGAAACTATGTATTATGTATGAAACCATGCACTATGCAAGTTTATTGTCCGTTCGCCTTCAACGACTACTGTCGTCTGCTAGGTGATACGTTGTTCGAAGGTACGATGAATGTATTCCTTGTATGGTGGTGTAATGTGAATGCTTAAACGCACTAGTACATGAATAATTATATGTAATCGTCATGTACAGTCAGATATAAACTTGTATCTTGTAACAAAGAATGTGGATGCCTTTAGTTTTGCTTTATTGGTGGCCGAAGGTGACGTGTGCGGTCGGCCAGGTGAGTTAGGGGTTAGTTGCCTGGAGGGACCGAGCTTGTAAGAACTGGTGAGAATACCCTGTGTCAAGTACGATTAAACATTTTTAGTTCCAGTGCAGTTAGGTCTCTAGTGAGTAAATTAACTTTGATGATTATATTCCGAGTGTGTCTATGTCTATATGGTAATGGTTATACTTGTGCAAAGATCTTTATTTTCTTAAATACTCTTGTTGAAAGCTGCCGGCTTTTCCATGTTTCAATTCTCATTCGCTGGCAGCATCTTATTCTAAATTGGAATTTTTCTGTCATGCTTAAGCTTCATTTATAATTAAATCTATTTTCCTTTGTTACTCTTTATTTGAAACAATATAGTTGAATGCTCTTAAGAAACAGTTGACTGGTAATTACACATAACTTAAGGGCCCAAGTCCTCTCTCATAATTCGGACTTTGTTACGCCATATTGGGGCCCTCAATTAGAATACTCGGGGATCATCGTGCCCTGGGAAGTCATGGCATAACAATATATATATATATATATATATATATATATATATATATATATATATATATATATATATATAATCCCCGTTCTTTTCTCGTTTATTTTTATTTTTATCATTATTATTATCATTATTATTATTATTATTATTTTTTTTTTTTTTTTGCTTCACTTCTAAGTGCCTTTTCTTTCTCTTTTTCTTCATCACTTATTTTTATTTGTTTTTTATCCATACGTTTTTGTAATTTTCACTATTTGCCAGCTTTGCTGTTTTTTATAGTAGTTCTGCAACATTTGAGACGTTAGTTTGATTTTTAGTGGCCTATACTGTCTTTCTTCAGAGTACTGTCCCATCCTGTGTACCTCTTCAATCTCTTTGTCCATATCCTATCCCTCCTCTCTTATCTCTTTCAGAATTGCTTTTGCATTTTCTTTCTCATATTTTTCTGAACCAATTTTATTTTTCCTTAATTACTTTAGATACTGTTTCTTTGGCATTTTCTTCCACTTGTTGCTGTAATATTTCTTTAGAAGTTAACTTTTGGTTTTCTTGTTCCACTTTCCATTAGTTTTTTATTTCTTGGAGATCAGTCTCTTTAATCGTTTCTCCGACTTTCTCAGTCACCGCTTGTACTTCTTCTTTCACTTCTTTTTTCAAGGCCTCATAATTGTTTTTATCTTCATTTTTAATTTATTCATTCTCACTTCTATGTTTAATTCTTTCTCCTGATAATCAAGCTCCTTGTTCTTCTCGTCATTAACTCTTTTAAGTTGAATTATTTCTCTGTACATTGCTCTGTATTCAATTTTCAAAATCATTACTTCATCCATCAAATCAGCAATATCCCGATTTCTTAAGACATTTTTGTACCTAGGTTCTCTATCTAACTCCAAACCTCTACCTAATATTCCACCTTCTCTTGCAAACCCTGAAAATGCATAATTATTAAAGCTTTGTTTAGATTTCGGGGTCTCATTCATGCAAGATCTTTTTGGTATTACCCCCAGCGGCGATTCCACTATGCTCAGGTCTAAACATCTCTTTGTTGGTTCACTTTTTCTTCTCTCATTTTTATCTCCCTCCATTTTATTTATTTAGCACAAAATTTTGTAGCATTTTTTGCCATTTCGGTCACTTGGTATACACGACTCCCTTCGCGTTCGTGAATACAACTAGTGATTTCCAAAAGGATTAACAAAAATACGCTGCACAGC
>NC_134778.1:49195570-49200204 GCF_046742065.1 Oratosquilla oratoria | reverse complement strand
TTCCAGTCTTACTGCCATTTTCACCCCTTGTACATCTCTTCACCTTACTTTTTACCTATTTATCTTTAGCTTTCTTCTATCACATACTCTCCCAAACTCTGCCACCAGCTTCCTCAATCCCTCCTCTGACCCTGCCACAAGCGCAGTGTCGTCCGCAAACAACAGCTGGCTCACCTCCCACTTTTCTCCATTTTCTTTAACCATCTCCAATCCCTGACTCACTACCCTAGCATTCACCTCTCGCACCACCCCATCCATGTATAAGTTGAACAGGCAGGGCGACATAATGCAGATACTCAAAGAAAAATAAATAAGTTTAAATAAAATTAACCATCAACTGAAAACACTTTAAATATATATAACTCTTCTGTGTTGAGTTGTCTTTTTAACCTATGTGTCCACAGGCTATTTTATTCATGTCCGAGGCACAAAGTTTTTGTAAATTAATTTGCTGAATGACAAAATGACAAATTATTAATTCCATGTGCTTACATATAAACATAGAGGACGCCAGACACGAAACCCAGCAGACCAAATCAGTATCATCGAACCCAAGAATACAAGAAAGAACAGCGACAATCGTGAAGAACCAACAGAGGTCATATTGATCTTGCTTCTTGAGCCGAATCAAGAAAACGGCGACGGACTTCAAGTAAAGAACTCCTCAGGGCTTGTTCCCCGCTAAGGGTACATTTCCACAAGAGCTTCTTGAACCGAAACGATACTACTTTGTCACGGATCACTCTAACGATTTTGGTAAATGGACTGATGTGGGACGATGTGAAGAATAAGAATAAAATGTTCATTTAATAAAGGTTTGAGAGAAAAGGAGAAGAATATATATGAATTAAATTTAGGCTGACAAAAATTTATGGTTCAGTTTTTTAATTAAAATGGGGAAAAATATAGAATATATATATAAACATATATAATAAATATAATATATATATAGAAAATATATCTAAATAAAGATCATATATATATAATATTATTTATATAATTAGCAAGAATATATATTCCTAGCATTAAATCTACAGTGATTGCATTCACATAATTTTACTGGGCCGAGAAACATACAAATTGTGGTGACACTGTCATGATGGAAAAAGTATAATCTTCAGCTCAATATACTCGTATAATGAAGATCTGTATGATTTTCTATTCGATTAGTAGCTATTTGATAATTTATTTCTTCATTATGATATAATTTACTCATTTATCTTTTACTCTACCTCCGTTCTCGTTATGGGCCAAAATGTCACCTATGGGAATTAATGATTCATATCGCAACAAAAATATATTTTTTTGTATGGTATGTGAATAATGGGGTGGACTGTAAGATGAAGACGAGGACGTTGGCGCAAAAGAAATCTCTACGCAGAATGGAGAAGGTTAATTCCGTTAACCGGTGTTGGTGTGATGTTTTGCTTAACACCACATAATTTTACTCATTCAAGAGAGAAGACACGGAACAAGATAGGTTCTCGAATGGGACTAGAAACGGGGAAAACGGGGCAGGAGAGGACGAAGGAGAAGGAGGGCTAGCCCAGGCTAAACAGAAAGAAAAAGAAGAATTGCAGGAGTAGGGAACAGAGGTGGACGAGGAGGAGGAGGAGGAGGAGGAAGAGGAGAAAGAGGGTGGGGAGAGGAGAAGGAGAGGAAGAAGAATAAGAGGATGAGTAGGAGGGGGAGGAGGTGTGCAGGAGTTGAAGGAGGGGAGATATCAGTGGAGGAAAAAAAAGTAAGAAAAAGAGGAGGAGGAAGAGAATGAAGGGGGGAAAGAGGACGAGGAGGTGGAGGAGAAGGAGGAGGAGGAGGAGGAGGAAGGGAACGCTGATGAGGAAGAGGGGAAGAGAAGAAAGAGGACAATGGGAGACGGAGGAGTAGGAGGCCGAAGAGGAGGGTAAGAAGAAAGAAATTGAAGAGGAGGAGGAAGAAGAACAGGAACAGGAGTAGAGCTCAGATGACTTCGGCCATACTAAACTTCTTAGAAAAAAAAAAAAAAAAATCTTACTTCAACGATCGAGACCCCTTCAGACTTGGCTTATTTGTTATTCCATTTGTAAGTGATGTCTTCTTGTTTGACATGGCTACTACAAGCCAATAAAAACACTATTGAGTTGAAAAATCATTTCGATAGAATATAATGGCAGGGTGTTTTCTATAAATAATACAGGTGCCACCGCGTGTATTTCTTCAGCTGAAGTAAAGTTTCACTCTCATTCTCAAATATTCTTCCACTAACGACTCTATTTTAACGTTTCTTTCAAGGTCACAGATATCTTGAGTACTGAATTTCAGCACTGAATCCAAAAGCGCCATACATCTCATAATGAAAGTAATATAAATTTCAGGATTTCAAGAAAATGTAGTAATCCTCCTTCTCGCACAACTCGCACAACCTCCTTCTCCCACTTGCGCACTCTCACCCTCTGATAGTTTTTTTTTTTTTTTTTTTTTTTTGAATGGCTGAATAAATGTCTATAATCCAATAAAACTCACCCTAGGGAGAAATAAACACAGGAGCAAAACTAACAACGACAGGACGGTAATTGCACAAGAACTGAGAGATGTGCAAAGACAAATAAGTAGCATGAAAAAATACATGTCCTTTATAATAACAGGTTGTGTGTAATTTCAATCACGAGGGGCGTAGAGGATGAGAACGCTTAGGGACGCATGAGTACAAAGAAAGAGACGAAAAAGAAGAAGTTAAGAGGTTAAAAAACACAATCCATTGTGTTGGGGGAAGGATGCAGAGGCTAAGGAGACAAAGGAAGAAGGGAAGAAGAAAAAAAAAATTGAAAAAAAAGTTAAGAAGTAAGAATGGGATGATGAAGAAAAACCGGTAGGAATTATGCCTTTGGTGTATTATATTAATGATATGCGTACAATCACATCCGACCCTTGCTGTTCCAGTACAAAAGGCAAGGGTGACGTTTTTTATTAAAGTTGTCCGTTTTTTCACATAAGCCCCTCGTGTACGACTCATATATGAGAATGGATAGAAAACCAAACTTCTATGCTTATTCTGTCTGCCGTCAACTTATTAACTAACTGGGGGAAATTCCTTGAACTCCAAGAGGTAAAAAAATTCCCAAATTACTCGTCTGAGTACCTAATCCAATTTTGCTCAAGTAAAGCAAAACCTAAATGTTTAGATGTAAATATACGATTTATGCGAAAGGTACCACTGTAATCCGACTACATAAAGATACAGAAAAGTTAAAGATCGATTAAAAAAAATGCAATTTTCAGAAAGTTGAATTGACAAGAAAAAGGTTTGAAGATTAATGGCGAACGTTTTGATAACCTAAGATTTGCGGATGACATTATTCTTATTTCAGAAAGAGCAGTAGACTTTGCAAGATATGCTAAATGATCTGAACAAATGAAGTCTCAAACTGGGTTGAAAAATTAAGAAGAGTAAAACCAAATTAATGTTCAACACGACAGTTCAAATTTAAGATATATATACATATATATATATACATATAAATATATACATATATATATATATGTATATATATATATGTATATATATATGTATATATATATATACAAATATATATATACATAAATATATATATACATATATATACATATACATATATATATATATACATACATACATATACCAAGGCTTTTTCCCCCTTACAAGGGGGGTAGCCAAAAAGAAAAAGGCATAAAATCATTCCCACCCATTCCATCCCTGAATACACTCCACACCCCTCCACCCTCCCTCTTATCTTAGCACCTCCTGAATGACGGGTCATCCCTGCACCTTGTCCACTGCCCTGGGTCAGAAGCAGTGACGCAAGACACAGCACATCCACAGCAAGGCCGCTTCATTAAATCGGCGACCCCCCCTCTCCGTCCCCCCATTGCATAAAATGAGAGGACGGGGAGAAATCCCTTCGGGCTGCGTCAAATTTTGCTCACACATACTACATCACCCCACATCCACCCGCCCATTCCACCTCATGCTATCACAACATCATCCATATACAACCACTCTCCATTCACCCCTGTCTTCTGTCCTCTCCCGTCCTTCCTCAACAGACATTCCCCTCTTCCCCAAAGCCCCCTTCACCCCATCCATCCACCTCATCCTAGGACGCCCCCTCATGTTCACTCCCTCCACATCTGCCTTCCACACCTCTTTTACTAGTCTTTCTTCACTCATTCTTTCCATGTGTCCAAACCATCCCAATATTCTTTCATCAATCAAATTAATTCACCTTAATCCAAGCCATCACAGTCGAGACTGACGATGGAAGCATATATACGGAAACTGATACGTGGTCAAGCTAAGGACTTGAACCCAACTTAGACGTAACAAGTGACAATGAGTTAGTCCATTGCACAATGGGCTAAGTCACTGTCACTTGTTACGTCTGAGCTGGTTTCGAGTCTTCAGCCTGACCACGTATCAGTTTCCGTACATATTCTTCCATCGAGCTCTTCGTCAGTCTCGACTGTGATGGCATGGATTAAAGTGAATTAATGTTGTTGGAAAGATGTAAATATGTTCACTGGAACCATTCAGTGTAATACACACACACACACACACACACACACACACACACACACACACACACACACACACACACACACACACACACACACACTCA
>NC_134778.1:49178070-49188070 GCF_046742065.1 Oratosquilla oratoria | reverse complement strand
GCCTTTGTAATCCTTTGTAATCCTTTGTTACTACACAAAGAGTACAAGAGCCAGATCATTTAACTCAAAGAACTCCTGGCGCGACAGGAAAGAAATAACCAGAAGCAAGCACCATATTATTTGATTATTTACAATAAACCGCCCATGCAACATGCTAAGATCTTGACTGGCAGAGACACCATTTTGCTTCATCTCCACTCTTCAGCAGATCTGTGCTCTGAATCTGTCCCAACGTAGCACCTCCTACGAATTTCCCGTATACTAACGGTGCTCTCTTCAATTGAATGGAATCGTTTTGCAGTACCCAAAGTAAATGTGTAGAGAGACATTACTCAGAAAGAAGAACAGGTTATCTGATTAGAGAAGTAGTTCTCAGCTGAATAAGACTGCCTTGCACCTGACAGAATGAAAACGCAAACAAAGCCACTCATTTAAAGACTAACGTCACCGCACACACATTGCATAGGAAACGAGCATATACATTTGATACCCATAGTCGAGGGGGATAGTTTATTCATTTATTCATTCATCTATCGCTTGTTTATTCATTTATATAAGTATTTATCTATTTGTCGTTTACTCGTATTTACTAATTTACTTATCTATCTTCTTATCTATTAATTTATTTACCTGTACATTTATTCATTTAATATAGATATCTATTCATCTGTTTACCCATTTATTTTATTTCATTTATCTATCTGTTTATTTTTTTTCACTAACAAGTGATTCATCCCGGTTAAGTAGACACCCCTACTACGGATCATTAACCCATATGTAGCGTCATTTGATCAAATATATTTCTGCGTTTGCCACCTGGCATTCAGCTGGAGGAAACCCCATGACACTTTGAGGTCATAGAAACAATAAATACAAATCCGTTACCTCCCCTAAAGAGAAATAAATAAAAACTCGAAAACAGACTCTTCCGAATTCCGCAAAAGTCTCCATGAACTACATACAATACTCTTGGGGACGAAGCTGTTTGTTACCAGCTCCCAGAGGTGAAACACAAATACACACACTCATACGCACAGATACACACATGAGAACAAATTGAGGAAGACCATACAGATGCGCAAGTACCTGGAATAGCATAGAAGGTAACATAACCCAAGCTGGAGCAAAACATGAATTCAAAATATGATGAGTAGAAAATATTTTGGAACCATACATTAATTTGAAGATAGGTATGATAAATTGGTCTTTTAATGTGCACGGGTGTGGTACAGGTGAGAGTAAAAGAGAAGAGATAGGCAGTATGTTTGTGAGAAGGAAGATGGATGTGTTGGCATGAAGTGAAACTAAATTGAAAGGGAGGGGTGAGTTTGAGTTTGGGAGTGTAGTGGGGAGGGTGTTGGGAGTGCGATGAGGACGAGTAAGGGAGGAGGTAGAGTGGAAGGAGATTTCTTCAAGGTTAATGTGGGTGAAGGTGAAACTGGGAAAGGTGATGTGGGTCTTTGTAAGTGCACATGGGCCTGATGGTGAAAAGAGTGTAGAGGAAAAGGAAGCTTCTTAGACAGATTTAAATGAGTGTGTAGAGAGTTTTGGGAGGAATGTCAATGTAGTGGTATTTGGAGATCTCAGTGCTAGAGTAGGGGATGAATCAGTACATAGAGTTGTTGGGAAGTGTGGAGTGCCAGGTAAAAATCCTTGTGGAGAGTTAATGGTGGAGATATGTTTAGAAACAGAATTGATGTAAGCTAACACAGTGTTTGGGAAGAAAGTGAAGTATAATTACACATGGGAGAGGGTAGTGAGGGAAGGGTGGTTGGTAAGGCATTAATGGACTATGTAGTATTATTCAGGAAGATAAGCTGAGCGTGGAGGATAGGTGGAGGAAGAGGAAAAGGGTAGAAGATAGAGAGGTGCTTAGACAAGATTGATTAAATGAGAAGGAAAAGGAGCAGGGGCACAAAGGGAAGCTGAAAGAAGTGTGGGAGGTGGTGAAAGATAGAGCAGAAGTTGGTGTGGAAGAGGAATGTGGATGTTTCAAAGAGGAAGTGACAAGGTGTGCAGAGAGGGTATGTAGAACAAGAAGGATGGGAGGGAATAAAAGGAAGGGTAGTGAGTGGTGGGATGATTAAGTAAAGAAAGTAGTATGAAAAAAAAAAAAAAAGATAAAGGAGGCAAAAAGGAGACCAGATGTAAAATAAGGGAGGAAGAAAAAAAAAAGAAAAAAAAAGGAAATCAAGAGAGGAAGGGGAGGGGAGTCAAATAGAGAAGAAAAGGTAGAATGGGCAGATGGACAGAACTTAACGGAAGTGAAACGGATTTGCTGTGGATGTACTGTGCCTTGCTACATTGCTTCTAACCCAGGACAGTGGTCGGAATACAGGGACGACCCGTCATCCATTAGGAGCTAAGATGAGGTGGGGAAAGGGTGGTGGGTGGAAGTGGAATAGGTAGGAGTAGGTACGTGCCTTTGATATGGGTACCTCCCTTAAAGGAAAAAAAAAACTCTTAGTATATATCGTAGATACTGTAGATGACTCCACGCGCATTGCTCCTCCTTGTATACTACAATTAGTTAAATATAGTTCGGTAAACACATATAGATACACAAAGGCACACACAAGCACACACATACACATGCACACACACGGGCACACACACACACACACACACACACACACACACACACACACACACACACACACACACACACAACATGACCACACACATGTTCAAATTCCAGTAAACAAAAATCATGCTAACTGCTGCAGATAAAAGTGTCGGTCAGACTTATAATGATTACGATAAAGACCCCGTGTCAACCGACTTCGTCAACTTTTCGGTATAGAAGATGGAAATTACTACAAGAAATAGGAAGACCATTGCCACGAGAGCCAGTCTCTCTGCAGGAAAGTATTTCGTCCATATACCGACTAATGTTTAACCAAAATCCAGGTAAGGAATAAATGCTACGATTGTATAATATATTGTATTACTGTACAGTATTCTCTGTCTACCAGTAGCAACTTTCCGCCCCTGCCCATATATCTCGTCCCTCCTATTCTATTTTCCTTCTCTTTTCTTAACACAACTCTTTCTCCAATTTTTTTTCATTTTTTTTTTCTAAAACAAAACATGAAAAAAGGCGTTGTTGTTACTGTTTATTCGAGCGTTCCCTAAATGGAAGTGGAGTTAGGGGGACAGGCTGACCCTGACAGACGTTTGGCCTTTCTATTTCATGCACACTTGTTTCCAAGCCAGAACCTTTGTTTATTTACTATCTCCACATTCCCTTTTTCTCCCAGTTTCTATTGGTTGTAGCCCACCTTCCTTGAATCTCCCTCCGAAAACTCCACGCATTATATTTCTGCGCAGCCTTTGGGGTTTGAATGTGTTTCTCTCCTTTGTTGTGCCTTTTACGTGGTCCTGTGTGCCAACTTACGGCTTCTGTTGAATAAATACATTTGAATACTTAAACATATCCAAAATTTTGAACAATAGTGTCTTGCGTTAACTTGCTTATTTCTATACCTCATTCTTTATTATACACTAGAAACTTTCATGCTTTTCTGTATCAAGCTACGTTTATATATATATATATATATATATATATATATATATATATATATATATATGTATATATGTATATATAGAGATTATCTGATATATATATATATATATGTATATATATATATATATATATATATATGTGTGTGTGTGTGTGTGTGTGTGTGTGTGTGTGTGTGTGTGTGTGTGTGTGTGTGTGTGTGTGTGTGTGTGTGTGTGTACGAAAAAAAAACTGGAGTCTGGGAACCATAATGATGGAAACGTAGAAAACACTAGACTCAGAAGTAGGTAATTTATTCCCGACGTTTCGAGTCCTGTCCGGGACCCGTCCTCAGGGGATACAATGGAATACAGAAATAACATGGTCTAAATGTACGAGTGGCCGTGCCCACAGGAGAGACGTGGCAAACTGCGCCGGGCGAGAGCGCGTGGTGGTGGAGGGGGAAGGGAAGAAGGGGGACGCGGTAAGCTGCACCGAGGCAGAGCTCGTGGTGGTGGAGGGGGGAGAGAGAAAGGGGGGAGAAAAGGAGTAGTAAATATATAGACATACATATATATATATATATATATATACACATATATATACATATATATATATATATACATATATATATATATATATATATATATATATATATACAGCTGTCTTACCACAAAAAACTGGTCTACACAACTCATACCTGTCCTAAACCCACACTGTTCCTCACCAATTACTCCCTCTGTTCCTTTCCTAATCCTCTCAATCAAAACCCTCCCTTAAGCCTTCCCAACTACACTCAACAAGCTGATCCCTCTGAAACTACTACACTAACACATGTCCCTTTCCCTTGTAAAGCGGAACGATACAAGCACTTCTCCAGTCCTCTGGTACTCTACCCTCTCTTAAGCAAACATTAAATAACCTCACCAGCCAGTCCAGGTTAACTGTATTTCCTTTTTTCAGACCTTCTGCATGGCATCCATCCAACCCAGGTGCTTTACCTGCTCTCATCATCTTAACAGCTGCTTTCACTCCATCTTTCCCTATTTCTCCTCCATTTTCCTCACTCATCACTCTCATTTTCTAAGCGCTTCCCACTACAACTACCTTTCCTTCACATTTTAGCAACTCCCTAAAATACTCTGCCCACCTTCCTCTCACTGCCTTCTCTCCCATTATTATCTCTACATCTGCACTTTTTATTTTTTATTTTCTGCTTGATTCACCTCCTCTTCCTCATTTAATTTCTTTCCAAAACATCTACTTATTACTTTCAAAAATTTCTGTCATACTCTTACACTATTTCACATCTGGTCTCCTCTTTGCTTCATTAATCTTATGCTTAACTTCCCTTCTCTTTACTTTGTACCTCTCATACGATTCCCTTGTCCTAATTTGTAGCCAATCTATGAAAGCCTGCTTCTTCTCTTCTACACCCTTCTTTGCTTCCTCATCCCACCGCTCACTACCCTTCCTTCTATTTCCTTCCGTCCTCCTTTTTCCACACACCATCTTTGCACACCTTATGACTCCCTCCTTGAACCATCCCCATTCCTCCTCCACTCCTAGTTCTACTCTATCCTTCACCATCTCCAACTCTCTCAGTTTCTTATACTCATTCTCCTTTTCTTTCTCATTTAAGCAGTTCACTCTAAGTACCTCCCTACATTCTGCCCTTTTCCTCTTTCTCCACCTATTCTCCACTCTCAATTTACCTTCCACCAGAAAATGATCTGGTATTTCCCCACTCTCTCCCCTTAGAACATGTACATCCTTAACTCTTCCTACCATACTCCTGGTCACCACTATATAGTCCATTAACGCTCTATCCGATACCCTTCCATCCACCACCCTCTCCCATATGTACTTATACTTGACTTTCTTTCTAAACACTGTATTTGCTATCATCAACTCTCTTTCAAGACACATCTCCACCATCAATTCTCCACTACGATTTTTACCTGGAACTCTATACTTCCCAATCACTCCGTCTATTGGTTCGTTTCCTACCCTAGCATTAAGGTCTCCCAATACAACTACATTGATATTTCTCCCTAATCCCTCTATGCACTCATTTATATCTACCCAAAAAGCCTCCCTTTCCTCTACGCTCTTCTCACTACCAGGCTCATAAGCACTTACAAAGGCCGACGTCTCCCTTTCCAACTTCACCTTGATCCACAGCAACCTTAAAGAAACCTCCTTCCATTCTACTACACGCTTACCTATCTCTTCACTTACTAGTATAGTCACCCCTTCTCTCCCTCGTCCCCTCTTCATTCCTGAGCACCTCTCAACTACACTCCCAAACTCACACTCGCCCCTCCCTTTTAATTTAGTTTCACTCAAAGCCAGCACATCCATCTTTCTTCTCACAAAAATACTGCCTATCTCTTCCCTTTTACTCTCATCTATACCACATCTGTACCTTAGGGTACTGGTTGGAAAACTCCCAGACCCTCTTATGCCTTTACTTTTTTTTAGGAATGTCCCCTGTGGAGCTACAAGTAACAGGATTCCTAGTTCTAATCCCTGTCCCGTTTTTTGTCGCCCTTTACGACTCAAGTGGTAAGACTTGGTGGTAGCATTCTTTTCCCCCACCACAGCGTAGGCAAAAAAAGGCAATGAATATTCAGAGAAATGGTACAGGACAGTAACAAGGGGTTGGGGGACAGCATAACGGAGGGACAGTCGTAGTATAAAAGTGTCATAGTTTCTCTATGAACAGATTTTTCCTCTATCACAGACAAAATGGTGTGTGACTCTGGTCCGTAGGGGCACCCATACAGACCCTAAAGTAACAACTGCATGCTACTTTACCACAATAACATGCATCCAATACCCCAGAGCAGCGATACTGAAATTATTTCAGCCCTGGGCAAAAACCCGGAGCGCCGTAGTGACAGTCGGAGACTCTACCAACCGCGTCACCAAGTTGTGTAAATGTGTGTGTGTGTGTGCGTGTGTGTGTGTGTGTGTGTGTGTGTGTGTGTGTGTGTGTGTGTGTGTGTGTGTGTGTGTGTGTGTGTGTGTGTGTGTGTGTGTGTGTGTGTGTGTGTGTGTGTGTGTGTGTGTGTGTGTGTGTGTGTGTGTGTGTGTGTGTGTGTGTGTGTGTGTGTGTGTGTGTGCGTGTGCGAGTGTGCGAGTGTGTGTGTGTAAGTGTGTATGTGTGTGTGTGTGTGTGTGTGTGTGTGTGTGTGTGTGTGTGTGTGTGTGTGTGTGTGTGTGTGTGTGTGTGTGTGTGTGTGTGTGTGTGTGTGTGTGTAAGCGTATACCAGCCTACTCATATGTCTCCGTGGACATACGCGTACAATACCCATTCTTCTTTGGGTTTCCTTAGTTTTTATAACTGAGGTCAGGTCAAACAAACCTTTTCTTTTTACTACCAAGGATAGGTTGAGAGTACGAAAGAGAAAAAGAAAATTGAAAAAGAGTTGTTAAGGTCGATTAAAGGAAAACAGTTGAAATTACTGATTAAGATGTTGGAATAAAGGAAGATAATGGGATTGAGTTGGGTCCCGAGAAGTACAATCAAGTTTGAGAGAAAAAATAAATAATTGGTAAAACAAAATTAACAAGGATGTTAGGACCAGACATGAAGGATGGGATTTGGGGATACTCGTACACAAAGTAATCTAATTTATTAGTTTATTCATGCTATTATTATGAATAACAATCTTGGTACACTTGCGTTGAAGATATCCACAGCTCGCCATGATGAATCATTTACCGTCCTGCCTCAACTCATCTTTATATAGTTTCCTATCAACTCGAGTGCTGAAGATACATCGCCTACTATTCAACGGCAATTTTTTTCTTTCTATATACTACTAGCTATGCGACGCATTACAAAAGAGAGAGGCATTAGAGAGCTCACTTTCTATGGATACGATAACAATCTCTTCGAGAGCATCAAGCCGATGTCTATATAAGAGAGAGATGAGACGACTGAGCAGAAATACGAAGAATGATGAAAGAGGTGGAAGGAGGAGGATATGATGAGTAAGATGGGATGATATTCTGAGGAGATGAAACTATAAGGAAAGGGTAAAATGAAAAAAGGGAAAAAGTAGAGGTAGGGGAGAGAGTAAAAAGAGGACAAGAAAGGAAAGGAGAGGATAGTGGAGGAGGAACAGAAGGAAAAGGAAGAAGATAAAAAGAAGAATAAAGAGAGAGAGAGAGAGAGATAGAGAGAGAGAGAGAGAGAGAGAGAGAGAGAGAGAGAGAGAGAGAGAGAGAGAGAGAGAGAGTAAAAGACAGAAAATGAGATAACGTAAGTGTGAGAGAGTAAGTAAAGATCATTGTACAAAAGCATTCTAGATGAGAAACTATTTACCAATCCTAAAATTTCTTAAGTTCCTCTTTTTTTTTTTAACGATCAAATCAAAAGGAAAACGACCAGTTGCATTTTCTGTTGCACATGAAACGGATTGGTTAGATAACGAAGGAAACGAAAATGGGAGACACAATGCAATCATACAAAAAACTACACTGCCGTCTAGTGCCATAACGCACGTTTCGAAAATATCATGCAGAGGTGACAAAATCTGCAGGCACGAGGATGTACGACCGGAGAAAATTTTAAGATAGCAACACAAGTCGGAGTAAATGTTAGAGCAAATTACATTAATTTCTAATATTGTTTTTGTATTTCTTATATAATTTGTCTAACACCAAAGTTTCTACAAGAGAAATTAAGCGAGAGTAATATAGGAGGAAATCGTTCGGGCGTTCGGGCGTCCGTTTATCAAGTGCTACAATTCGGCAGACGGATTTACTCCCACTTACTCCGTAGCAATTTATAGCCAAACGAATCGTTTACAAAGGTTTTTTATGCTTTTTGATAAGTAAATACATTACAATACATCTTTATGCTTTTTGACAATGACAGCTATCACTTTGACTCATGTGTGGATGATTTGCTGTCAATTTCACAATCACACGAGTCAAATTTGGACAAAGTGAAAATTCGAAGAAAAAATATTTTAAGAACATCTTCATCTGTTCTGACACTACAAAGCGAAGTTGATAAATTTTGCTCACTCCCACTGGAACCACGTGACTCGGATTCCTTGATTTGGTGGAGAGACAACCACAACTTGGAAAAGTTGCCCACGAAATGCTGTGCTCTCCACCATCTTCAGTGGAGAGTGAACGCCTCTTCAGCATTGATGGTAATGTCTACACCGCCACACCGTAATACGTTGACTCCAGAAACAGGGGAGATATTGATGCTGTTGAACTTTAATTTGCAAATGCTTAACTTTGGCCACTAACCCATGTAATGTGACAGTACTCAGGTGAATCAGCATGTCGAAAATTACAAAGAAAAAAAAATCATTGAGTTTTTTGTTCCTTTTTGGATTTTATGCCCAGACATAGCTTTTGAAAAACACACACACACACACACACACCACACACACACACACACACACACACACACACACACACACACACACACACACACACACACACACACACTTTTTTTTTTATTTTTTATTTTTTATTTTTTTTTACATTTCCAGCATTCCATGGGTCAAATATTAGATAGTAGAGACTGAATAGAAAGTTTTTATTATTATGCTAGGATTAAGAAATTTACTAATTAACTTTACACTGTGCACATAAGTTTTATCAAATCCATGCATTAAATTATTCAAGTTACTTGAAGTTAGCAGTTGCATGAAAACCTATGAAATAGATCATTTTTAACCTTTTTTTCAATCTATAGAAAATAATACAATTATACATTGACAATCATAAAGTGGGCAATCAATAAGCACTTCATTAAGTTCACTCAATTATTAGCATACAACACCTCAACAACCGGCGTGTATAAATCTACATAGATTATAAAGCATATAAAAATAATAGTTTAATTACTTTATATTAAAAACTGATATATCATAATTATATAAAGTAGAATCGGCATCGGCATCTGGGAGTGAATAGGAATCGGCATCGGAATAAAAAATAGAATCGGCACACCCCTAATTAAATTAGACAATGCTATTTATGTTTCTCCACCAAAGCCCAGTAAAAAACTCGGCAATAAATTATTTTACACAACCAAACGACAGAATTCGTGGTGAAGGGGGACAAATCGTAATCCTGCATAAGTAGTGTTTTTCACAAAATTCAAATTCCCGGGCCTTTGGATTTTATTTCCACAGAAATTCATAACCACTGCCTGCTTTTATTCAAACACGGTTTCGCTCTCAATAATATCAACCAAATATATTGAATAATAATGGCGAAAATATTATGGATACCATACTCAGCGATACGACAAAGTTCACGAGGAAAACAAAGACCCCGACTGATTCCATCAAGAAGAAATTAAACAAGATCATAACATCCGTCAACGCCAACATGGATAGTCAAAATTTTCCCAAACTGATAGGCTAATACCCTCCTGGGTATGCCTTTGGAAACGTAAAGGCTCATAAACCCGACAAGTCTCTAAGGCTCATGATTTTCCAAATACCAACGGCAACA
>NC_134778.1:49170570-49173070 GCF_046742065.1 Oratosquilla oratoria | reverse complement strand
ATTTATTTATTTGTATATATATTTATGTATATATATATATATATATATATATATATATATATATATTCCACGTCCGTTTGGTGAGTGGAAGGAGAATTCCTATTCTAAATAACCCCCTATAGCTACACACGCGTACTTTTCCAAATCTATTCTGACAAAGAATACATAGTTTTGTTCTGATGAGGGACTGACCCGTGATGAGAGTGAGACACACACACACACAGAGAGAGAGAGAGAGAGAGAGAGAGAGAGAGAGAGAGAGAGAGAGAGAGAGAGAGAGAGAGAGAGAGTGAGAGAGAGAGAGAGAGAGAGAGAGAGAGAGAGAGAGAGAGAGAGAGAGAGAGAGAGAGAGAGAGAGAGAGAGAGAGAGAGAGAGAGAGAGAGAGAGAGAGAGAGAGAGAGAGTGTGTAACAATAATAAAAAAAGATACGAAAAATAACAAAAAGGGAGAGAATGATAAGAAGACAAAGATGTAGTGGCAAAATGAACAATAAAAAAGAAAAGAAACAGAAGACGAAGAGAAAATAGAAGAAAATTGGAAGAAACAGGAAAAAAGAGAAGAAAAAAGAGAAAAAGTAGATGATGAAGATGAAGAACAAAGAGAAAAGAAGAAGAGGAAGAAGAAGAAGAAGAAGAAGAAAAAGAAGAAGAAGAAGAAGAAGAAGAAGAAGAAGAAGAAGAAGAAGAAGAAGAAGAAGAAGAAGAAGAAGAAGAAGAAGAAGAAGAAGAAGAAGAAGAAGAAGAAGAAGAAGAAGAAGAAGAAGAAGAAAAAAGAAAAAGAAGAAGAAAAAGAAGAAGAAAGAAAAAGAAGAAGAAAATAAGAAGATGTAAAAATATCATGAAGATAAGATAGAGAAAGAAAAAGAAGCTATATGAAAGAAGTAGAATAAGAGTAAAGATAGGAGAAAGAGAATACGAGTAGTAGGAAGAGAAGAAAGATAAGAGAATAAAAAGTTGAAAAGCAAAATTAAAAGGAAAAGAATGAAAAGAAGAAGAAGAAGAAGAAGAAGAAGAAGAAGAAGAAGAAGAAGAAGAAGAAGAAGAAGAAGAAGAAGAAGAAGAAGAAGAAGAAGAAGATTACAAAATGAAGACAAAAATGGAGAGAAAGAAAAAAACAGAAAGAGAAAATGAATGAAAAAAAAAGAAGAGTAGAAGACGAAGAAGGATCAGAAGATGAAAGATAAAAATAAGGAATAGAGAAAGAGGAAGAAGAAAAAGGCGAAAATTTCTCGGGTGACCTTGGATCACAGAGTCCTAAAAAGAATGTCCAAAGGATAACATTCCACGTCGTACCCTGGAGACTTCATCCTTAAGACGCATGTCTACCAAAGTAGAAGGGCAAACTAGGTCGGAAGATAACGAGCGTGCCATGGCAATTGCGGGCAAGTTCAGGTTTCAAACGAAAAGGTGACACGGCAACAAATCCAATGCATACCGATCACCATAACACAAGGTGTCCCAACACCGTAGCTTTTCTTGCCCAGCCAAACCGAGAGGACATACGGAGAAAACACGATAAGGGAAAAAAAAAGCTTATTGTTTTGGTTTTTCATGTGCACAGTTTCAAACCTTTCCTTCAATATTTAGGATGTCCACCGCCCTACGACCAAATTGTGAGGCACAAATAGGTCACGATCAAAATATTTCTTTGAGAACGTTATTCAAAGCACTAAGAAGATCTTCCCTGGTATTCTGGAGGCGATGTTTCATAGTGTTCTTGAGTACTGTCACAGGTGTTATCAGGAGATGAGGTCAGACTATACTTCCAGCCACTCATCTTTTCCGAAAAAAAAAAAAAAACCCGATCCTCTTTCCTGACTTGAGAAGATTTTGAATCACTAGTAACCTGGCGTACGGGAGTCGGATGTGCAGAAACTTCGTCTCCTAATGCTGAGGACGTTTTTTTTTTTTTCGTAAAACTTGTTATTACATGTCTGGTGAGGACACTACGTCTCAGAAATATTTGCACTCCCATGACTGTTTCATTTTGGGTTACCCACGTCAAACTTTTAGCTGTGAACATCAAAAAGATGCCAACACACCGTACTATCTTCGATTTTTCTCAAGTCTTTATATGTTGAGGAATGTCATCATTGTGAAGAGCTCAAATTCTGTCGTTCTGAAAGTTAGGATGTCTAGCCTCGTAAATGAAAAATTCATCTGAAGGGGACATGAAAAGAGAATAATCAGTGGTCAGCAAGCTAAAAAAAAATCACAAAACAACACTTGATCCTAGACGTTCTTCTCTGGAATTTGGTGAAAAACTTTTGCACCAATTGACTGAAGAAACCTGTTACAAAAACATAACAAAAAAAGAAAAAGGATAATTAGATCATCATAAAATGTGGTATCTAAGATACACGTGTCTTCCTACTTTATTTCGGTCATTGTACATACAACGGTGACCCAATTGAGCTCGGCTAGGTTGGGAGATAGGAGGTTAGGTTGAGACACCCCGTACGTAACACACTCACAAAAGAGGGTACAATCGCGAATAAGA
>NC_134778.1:49160570-49163070 GCF_046742065.1 Oratosquilla oratoria | reverse complement strand
GCAACGCTTGGGTAACCCATTGTTATTTTTGAAGCAGTCTAAGATACCCTGAATTAAAATGTTGCCATGATTTTATTAAAACTGGTAATATAATCTAAAACGTGGCTGATGTGGTTTCATCGCAGAATTAGACCTACGTAAGCCAATCGTGTCTTTTCCGGTTGGTGAGTGCAACGTCTGATAAATTAGTCACGTTGTCTGTGAGCGAATGTTTGGCCCAAACACTGTTATTGCACAAGTTTTGGAGTTTCTAGTTTAGGTTCTCTTTGTGTTTAGCGCCGATGTAATTTGTTTTACAGAGAGCAAGTTGTGAGAGATGTTTAAACATTTGATCATTATGACACTGGACTCTGAGGTTTTGTCGTTTTTACATGATGAAATGCTGTGCACATTTAAGAAAACAGATTTTGATGCGTTCTTAAAAAAGAATGTATACCGTAGAGTATGGGGAAGCTCCAAGGCTGAATATAGGATATGGTGGAGAAAAGGAAAAAAACAGATATCTCTAATAATTAAAAAAGTAAAAAAAAAAATAATAATAATAATGATAATAATAATAAAATAATAATAATGATAATAATAATAATAATTTCAAGCCGCTCATAGAATGTCAACAAAGTTCACATTGTAGTTGTTGATAGTGGCATTCATTAAAACTAATAAAATATTCCCTTTGGGGGTGGTCGAAGCAGGAAATCTGCAAACTGGGTAGGAGGAAAAAGGGGGAGCAACACGGACAAAAGAAAAAAGAAATGGACCCAAGCATTGATGGATGAATGGATAGATACGGTCGGTGGATTACCAGCTGGACCGAATTTTCCTGGCCGCTCCTCCCACTCGTTCATTATTGATATCTAAGTTATTGATGTATTACCCAAAGAACAAGTGAGACGGATTGGGAAAAATATTTGCAGGAGACGTCCGCTTCAAAACGATCTATATCCTCTTTATTAAACCTTTCTCTGCGTTTCACGACTTCACTTATTCTAGTAACGGTTTTATTCAGTTCAAGGAAAAACCGCCATATCGAACGAGACTGAGGCGTCCGAGTGTATTCTATCAGCTTAACCCATTAAACTTCGATGACAAGATTATTGTCATTTGGTCAAATAAAACAAAAAATCATAAAACACCAAAATGTTTGATCAAACACCAGAAAAATATGACGTCAATCCTCGCTTCGCTCGCAGCTAAGCGAGGACTGACGTCATATTTTTCTGGTGTTTGATCAAACATTTTGGTGTTTTATTATTATTTTTATTCTTTTTTTATTTATTTTACCAAATGAAAAGACATCTTGTCATCGGAGTTTAAAGGGTTAACATATCTTGTTTTGGCCTCCCTTGGTCTGTGGTGTGGTCTGTTGTGATATAGATATGGTGAAGACTCGTTGAAGTGAGTGTGGACTTAAAGTGTGAGTGAGTGGAGTGGTGTGGGTTTCGCAGAGTGAACAAAGAACTAAGTGGGGAGTGTAATGCGCTGTGGGGTAGTGTGGTGTGCTGTGGTGCGTTGTGTTACGGTGTGGTACTCGTATGTAGTGGTGTGATCCTGGTGTTTTACTGTATAAAGTGGCTTGGTGTGCTACGGATGTAAATAATGAATACCCAGGTTTTTGCAAGTATATGGTTTAAATAGATCCGGTTTGGTAAACACTACACCACACAACTCTATTTTGCTTTTGATGTATCTGGTCTGACAATATTTAGAAGAAAAAAAATCTAGCTTAGTTACGCTCAAAAATCTAAGGGAGACCAAAGTTATGGGTGAGAAAGTGTGACTTTAAGTGAAAGGGCATGAGAAAACTAAGATGTATGATAATTATTTGATGGAGTGCGATAAACTACAAGAAGAGATGCAAATGACGAAAATAATGAGAACAAGAATATAAGGTTAAGAAAGGAAGAATATTACGGAATTGAAATAAAATGATTGGGGTAAAATATATATATATATATATATATATATATATATATATATATATATATATATTATATATATATATATATATATATATATCCCAAGATATATGAAGTATTTATAAAAGAAAATCGAGAAAATAGCATTCCAAAAAGCAGTGGATATTGGGATGAAAAGGGAGAAAATGTCTTTTTGAAAAGGCGTCACAGAGATACCATGGACCGTGAGGATATGTTTTGGTACACCGCGTAATACACAGAAACACACAAAGAATGAGAGCCTGCCGAACGAGAACCTGAGAAAATAAAGGAAATGTCCATAAAGTTAGTGAACCCCGAAAATAAGTAACAAATCACGAAAGACGCCAAGCACTAACTGCGGGAGGATACGAGACAATAAGAAAACAAACGACAATAGTGAGAGTCAATGGGCAACATTATAGGAGAAGTGAAGGGGCTGAACGATGCTAAAAGAAACTGCCAGGTTACACAACGATTATAAGAGGAACATTTGAGCTGATTTTCAATTAAACTCTGGTCCGACATGTGACATAAAAAGGCCATTCGGGGAAAGCGACTGCTCG
>NC_134778.1:49140570-49153070 GCF_046742065.1 Oratosquilla oratoria | reverse complement strand
GTCGGACGATCGTGAAGGAGGAGAAAGACAAAAATGAAGAGAAGAGTGTGGAGGAAAAGAAAGACATTCAGGAATAGGGGGACGAGGGGGGAAGAGGAAGATGACAACAAAGAGAGTAACGAGGGCGAGGAGGACAATTACGAAGACGAAAAAGGAGAAGGAGATAGAGGAACAGGAGGAGGAAAGTGAGGACCAGGAGAACGAAGATGAGGAGGATGGCGAAGAAAATAATAAAAAAGAGGCGGATGAGGGAAAGAAAGGGACAGAAACGAATGGAGAGGTAGGGGGGACGAGAAAAAATTAGAGGAGGAAAAAATGCATGAAGAACAGGACGAAGAGGAGGGAGAGAAGGAAGAAGAGGAGGAGAAAGAGCATTAAGGAAGAACAATAAGAAAGGAATAGGGAGAAGTGAAGCAAGAGGGCAGAGAGAAAAGGCATGAATATAAGTAGTAGGACGAAAAGAAGTATTTTCGCCCTCCATGGAGCGACGTCAAGGATAAATAATTACTGGAAAATAAAAACAGGAAAGGAAAGATGCAAAAGAAACACATGATAAAAAAATTTAGAAAAAAAATATTAATGAAAACATCAGAACTGAAAGATCTGAGCAGCTCAATCGCAAGAATGACAGGAGAAATAGAGAAAAACAGAGGGAAGAAGGGAGGGAGGAAAAGAGGGAGATAGAGAGGAAGGGAGAGAGAGAGAGAGAGAGAGAGAGAGAGAGAGAGAGAGAGAGAGAGAGAGAGAGAGAGAGAGAGAGAGAGAGAGAGAGAGAGAGAGAGAGAGAGAGAGAGAGAGAGAGAGAGGAGGACAGAGAGGACGACTGGGAGGAAGAGGTAGGCGAAGAGGGAGGCGGAGATGGAGACGGAGATAGAGAGGAAGAGGGATAGGGGGAAGAAAAGGAAGAAGGAAGTATATGGAAAGGTATAACTTATGTATTTTTATTTGGGTGAACTACTGTGTGTATGGACTAGTGTATAAGCATATACTCAACTACACGCACACACACACACACACACACACACACACACACACACACACACACACACACACACACACACACACACACACACACACACACGTCTTGGTGGCGCGGTTGGTAGAGTCCCCGACTGTTACTATGGTGGTCCGGGTTCGAATCCTGCCCAGGGCTGAAATAATTTCAGTATCGCTGCCCTTTGAGTAGTTACTCAAACTCTCGTGGGCGGGGAGTTCGGTGTGTGTGTGTGTGCGTGTAAGGTCACAGCATTACCCATAGATCGGTCATACGAGCTCTGAGCTCTCTTCCGGGAGGGAAACAGCTGTCGATCACGAGTCCAACACGTGATACAAAGACCATGGTGAATCACACAAAAATCAAACGCACACACAGACACACACACACACACGCACACACAAAACACACACACACACACACACACACACACACACACACACACACACACACAGAGAGAGAGAGAGAGAGAGAGAGAGAGAGAGAGAGAGAGAGAGAGAGAGAGAGAGAGAGAGAGAGAGAGAGAGAGAGAGAGAGCGAGAGAGAGAGAGAGAACGAGTAGAGTAATAAGAGTAAAAAGACAACAAAAATCTTACTGGAAAGTAACAATAAGACGGTGTAGGAGCAATGTAATCGAGAACAAGGGAGAAAAACAGCAGTCTTGCTCTCAAAAAGGAAAAGAAAAACATATGAGAATTAAAGAATGGAAAAGAAATAAAAATAAATAAGGCGCACAAGGAATGAAAATAGAATAAATGGAAGGAAACGAAAGAAAACATCAAGACAGTACGATGAAAACGACAGAACGATGGAAGACCTCGAAGTAAAAAGCCAGTGAAGAAGCACAATAGTGAAACTGACGCAGGAGTGGTATGGGCCCCTTCGGTTTTCTCTTAGTTTGTAACTTAGTCCCTCTGAATATTCGCATACGCCCACACACACACACACACACACACACACACACACACACACACACACACACACACACACACACACACACACACATACACACACACACACACACGGTGTGAGGTGTGTGAGTGGTCTCAGACCTACCCAGAGATCGGCTAATAAGGAGCTCTGAGCTCACTGCCGTAGGGTGGTGTCTGGCTGTCTCGACAGAGACTGCAGCAGATCCGAGGTGAATACACACACACACACACACACACACACACACACACACACACACACACACATACATACACACACACACACACACACACACACACACACACACACACACACACACACACACACACACACACACACACACACACACATGGCGCAATGGTAGCGTCCGCGGCCGCCACTACGGCGGTCCGGGTTCTAATTCCGCCCAGGGCAGAAATAATTTCAGCATCGCAGCGCTGCTAGTCGTTACTCTAACTCTCGTGGGCGAGGAGTTGGGTGTGTGTGTGCGTGTAAGGTCATAGCATTACCCATAGATCGGTCATATATGAGCTCTAAGCTCTCTTTCAGTAGGGAAATAGCTGTAGATCACGAGTCCAACACGTGATCCAAGACCATGGTGAATCACGCACACGCACACACACACACACACACACACACACACACACACACACACACACACACACACACACACACAAACACACACACCTCCAGTAAACATTGTACATACAAGTAGATGCTTACAGATAACACCCGAAACAATTTTGAATTGAAGAATAAATGTGCGCATAGATAAGCATAATAAATGGAAGGAGAGGTTCTTTTCATCGGATATTGTTGTTATAACTTGTTGTTGTCATTGTTAATGTTATTGTTGTTGCTGTCGTTGTTATCAGTGTTGTTGTTGTCGTTGGCATGGTCGTCACAGGGCGTCTACGGCATCGTCCTTATTACTGTCATTATCACCATTTTTATTGGAGAAAGTTGAAGAAAAAAAAGAACGTCTTGGTCGGCTTCTGCAATGAGTTCCTTGATGTTACTTTGCCAAGAGAACTTGTTAGGAGATGGAGGACGCGGACGAGAACGTAAAGGAGGAAACGGTGGAGAGGAAAAAGAGTTTACAAAGAGGTGGAGGAGGGAGGAAGTGTTGTAAAGGACGAAGAGATAGAATGAAGAAATGCGGTATTATGTGGAAACAAAATGCCATAAAGATTGAAGAAAAATAATGAGGGAGATGCTACATGAGAAGGAAGAGGAGGGGGAAAAAAGAGGAGGAAGAGGAGAAGGAGAAGAAAGAGGAGCAGCAGCAATGGGAGCAAAAGAAGTAAAAGGTAAAAAGGGAGGAAAAGGAAAAGGAGAAAGGCTGAGGATGAAGAGGAGGAACAGGAAGAGGAGGAGGAGGAGGACGAGAAATAGGGCGAGAACGAGGAGGACATAGACGGGAACAAGTATGAGGAACAGAAGAAGGAAATGGAGGTGAAAGAGGAGGAGGACGAGAGGAGGAACAGGACGAGGAGGAAGAAAGAGGGGAACGGGAAGATGGAGGAGAAGGAAGTGAGGAACAAGGAGGAGAGGAAGAAGAGGAGGAAAAGGAGGAGGAGGAGGGAGACGGTGATGTGGGGGAGATGGAACAAGGAGGAGGAGTAGAAGCATAGGGAAGAGGCGAAGTGGTAAGAGTGTTGAGCACACGTATCGCCACTGACAACATCAGAAGGAAATGTGGGAAAAGGCGAATAACCCGGAGGCAATACGAAAAGGAGGAGAAGAGAATGAACAGTGAGCAGGCGAGGAAAAGTCTAAAGTCTAAAGAGGATAGTGGGTTGAAGCATCGAGAATAAGAAAATAAAGTTAGATAGACGAAAGAATAGAGAGTGGTTTCGACGACTTTAGATAGATAAAACCATATATACTTTAGCAATACTCGTGTCTGTCTGTCTATCTGTCTGTCTGAAATAGGCAGCTAAAATTATATTTGTGGCGTTGTCACTGCCGTTACCTGTTGTTCTCTTTAACTTGGCGTTGTAGTTATATTTTACATGTAACGTTACCGTTATCATTGCTTGTGTCATTATCGTTATCATTACCGTTGTCGTTATCATTATAGTTACTTGTGCCATCATTATTATTGTTCCCTGTAATGTCGTTATCTTTACCTGTGCCGTCGTTATCGCTGACTGTGGCATTATCATTACCCGTGCTGCTGCGACTATCGCTACCTGTAACTTTGTTGTTAATGTTAACTGCGGTGTCACTACCATTACCTGTGGCCTCGCTCTTACTACACCAGTAATTGTAGTTATTGTTATTTTGTAGTTATTATTACTTTCATCTGTGGCATTTCTGTTATCGTTACCCTTCTTGCTGTTGTTATCTTCACCAGTACCGTTTTCGCTATTGATACCTGTGTCGCTATCGTTATCATAATTGTTGCTGCTACATCACCCAGGATTATTAGTACTGACTTCGTGCGTGAAATGTGAGGAAGCACCATCTCTATGACCCATATGAGAAACGTGCTTGTTTCGCCCCCAATAAAGTGCGGGCACGATGCATGAGAGTCCACCGAAAGCGGGAGGAGGCCAAAGTGGCCGCCACGTCCATTTCTATACATTACTGTTCTCAGGATACGAATTAAATGTGTAACATAGGAAGTAAAAATGAAATTGGTTAATGTATCTACCAAGAAAACTCCTCAAAGAAACATCCAAACAGTACCAAGATACAAATGTCAATTCATAAAATCAAAAGACAGTGAGGACGTAGGGCAACCAAAACCGTAAAAAGAAAAGCTGAACAAACACAAAGGTAAGTATATCAAGAATCTCTGCGGGACCCAAGAAAGGCTAAGAGGCAAACATTTTCAAAAAGTTGAAGATTCGCCCATGGACAGGAAGCGAATGACAAAAAAATTTATGATGTTTGAACTTCGAGAAGAGGAATTGCCAACGACTGGCATAATAAACAAGTTGAAATTAATATTTTCCATGGATCTATAAACATAATGCTAGCCTTGATTTGACTGTAATTGCTAAGAGTGATGTCTACTTGCCATAGAAGTCTGAGTACAACGAGCAAAGGTGATGACGTCGGGCGCAACTAAGCGTCCCCCCCAAGTCAAGGGTGAGAATCTCACTCCACCCTCAGCTCACTATTTCTCTGCCCACCACCCTACTCACACTCATAACTTGCTCGCATATAATGTGGTCCCAAGATTACTTTTCTTTCGTTCATTTAGTAGTTACCTGGAAGTCCCCTACAACTGTAGGATGACAACATCGTCACTGCCAACAACGGCCTAGACTGAATAATTATATAACTGCTTATTGTGACTTTTATTTCATTCATCTACTTATGTTTACCTAGCCTGCCGTCTCCACCACGGACGTATTTTTCATTTTATCTATAGTACTTATCTCTCTTCGCATCTCATCTCTTGGTCGGGTATCGAAATTCTAAACCCATATAGTAAATATTATGCATTATATGTATTTTTATGTATATATATATATATATATATATATATATATATATATATACATATATATATATATGTATATATATATGTATATATATATATATATTATATATGTGTGTGTGTGTGTGTGTGTGTGTGTGTGTGTGTGTGTGTGTGTGTGTGTGTGTGTGTGTGTGTGTGTGTGTGTGTGTGTGTGTGTGTGTGTGTGTGTGTGTGTGTGTGTGTGTGTGTGTGTGTGTGTGTGTGTGTGTGTGTGTGTGTGTGTGTGTGTGTGTGTGTGTGTAGATAGGCATTTACATGCATATAAAACCTAGTCCGTTTGTGCTGCCTTGCTGCGACCACAGCGGCGGTTGTGAGACCGACCAACGACGTGGAAATATGACGCGGTTATAAATCAACCAAGATCGCAACACTTCCCGGAAATCAGCCATTGTGTCCCGGTCTCAGGGAAGTGAATCACAAGAACACGGGTGACGTAACATGGGTACAGTCACGAACTGAAATCCCAAGACACCAGCTCCATCGAGTTATGCAATTAACCCCTACACTGCGGTGACGTCATCTCTACTGAATCAAATTAACCTGGAGTTAGCCCAAACAAAAACCTGTAAAATATGTTAGTGTTGCTCGAGGAAGAAAGAGAGAAAATAAATGAAAGATAGTTACAGAACGATAGGAAATGAGAGAGAACGAGAGAGAGAGAGAGAGAGAGAGAGAGAGAGAGAGAGAGAGAGAGAGAGAGAGAGAGAGAGAGAGAGAGAGAGAGAGAGAGAGAGAGAGAGAGAGAGAGAGAGAGCGGGAGGAGTGAGCACAGAGATATGCAGGAAGACAGGCAGACAAATGGAAGAAGGATAAGACAAGAATAACAAAGTACAAGAAACAAGAATGCTACGTCAAAGTAGTGTAAGAAAGAAAGAAAGAAGAATGGAAGAAGAGAAGAAAGGTAGAGAGAAGCAGGAGAGGTAGGAAAGAAGAACAAAATAAGGCAAGTAAGGGAGAAAGGAAGGAAGGACGCAAGGAAGGAAATAATGTAGTAGGGAAGGAAGGGAGGAGAAGGGATACGGAAGGAGGGAGGGGGGAGGGAGGGAAAAGGGGAGAGAGAGAAGATGGAAGGATGGTAAAACGAGTAGCGGAAAAGATGAAGAAGGAAAAGTTGGGAATAGAATGGAAAACAGGAGTAGAGAAAAGAAAGAATGGATAGAAAGAAGTATGAAAGAATAGATGAAAACGAGGAGAGAAGGAAGTAGGAGATATGACGTAGTCAGAGAAGAAGGAAGAAAGGGAAGAAGAGAAGGCAATGGAATGACGAGAAAGAGGGAAGGGGAAGAGAAGGGCGAGAGAAGGAAGAGAAGAGGAGGGAACAAAGAGGAGGAGGAAAAGTGGATGAAAAACAGGTGTGTGGTAGGAAAGTGGTGATGTTGGTAGTGATGGTAGAGTAAAAGAACTGGAAGATGGCAAGAGGGGAGGACAAGGAGAGTATGAGGAGGAGTAGAGGAGGAGGAAGGAGGGTAATGAGAGGAAGGGATGACAAAGAAGGGAGGAGGAGGAGGAGGAGGAGGAGGAGGGAAAGGAGGACAAAGAGGGAGGAGGGGGAGCAGGAGGAGGAGTAGGGAAATGAGGACAAAGAGGGAGGAGGGGGAGGAGGAGGGAAAGTAGGACAAAGAGGAAGGAGGATGCAAAGGAAGAGAAATTAGAGATGGACTATAGAAGGAAGAGGAAGAAGAAGCGGAGGGGGAGAGAGGGGGAAGTGTAGAAAGAAGTAGGATGGGAATGAAGAGAAAAAGGAAGAAGATGAGGAGGAGCAGGAGAAAAAGGGAGAGGAGGAGGAAGAGGAGGAAGAAGTGGAGGAAGTGAAGGAAGTGGAAGAGGAGGAGGAAGAGAAGGAGGAGGAGGAAGACCAGGAAGAAGAGGGGGAGGAGTAACAGATGGAAGAGAAGGAGAAAAATGAGAACGAAGTGTAAGAGGATCGTCCAGAAATTAGGATCGGTATATAGAAAAATAGAAATTAATAGATAATCAGATAGAAAAACATAGAAATGAATATGGAGATGGGAGAGAGATGAAAGAAAGGAAATAGTATAAAAAGAAGAGGATAGAAATGAAATAAAAACAGAATAATGTTGATAATAAAAGAATGAATCATATGAGGGAGTGGGGGGGTATGATAAGAAAATAAGTAAATGAAATAAAGTAAATAAGTAGATAATAAGAAAGGGTGATTTAGGAGGGCGGGTGACATAATGGAGAGAATGGAGAATACGTAATGCAAGGGGAAGAGGAATTCTGAATGAAAGATGTAATTAGTAAATAAAGACGTGAGATGACAAAGGGAGGTAAGAAAGGGTATAAAACCGCTATGGAATACAATATCAAAGTAAAAAGAGAGAGGGAGAGAGCAAGAATTAATGAAGGATAAAAAAAAATCGAGAGAACGAGAGGTTACAGGATATAACGAGTGTAGGAGGGAAGAATAGACAGAAGTGGAGAGAACAAGAAGAAGAAGAGGAAAAGATAAACAAAGGCAAGCAATATAATACAAGAAGGAGGAGATGATTAAGTGATGGAAAGAGAAAACAGCAAAATGGAATAGAGAGTATTGTAATTGGACAAGAGTAAATTGCAAAGAGGGGATCAGAGAAAAGAAGAGACGAGAAAGAATTGGAATTTAAAACAGTGGGAAGGGGAAGGGGAAAAATATAAAGAAACGAGACAAGTTTAGGAAGAAATGAGAGATGTAAGCTAGAAAAAATAACAGAAAGAACAATACAGAAAAAGAATCGGTGAGGTTTGTAAAAGAGAGGACATGAACCATAGAAAGAGGAAAGGAAGACATAAGAGAGCAAAAGATGGTAGATAACAGTGAAAAGGAGAGAAGGGGAAAAAGCATTAAAGAGCAAATATTAGAGGTACAGAGAAAAGAAAGAAGCCATGGAAGTTTATAATGAAAAGGAGTTGAAAATAGATAAGGAATATAAAAGATGTAAAGAGGAATACAATAAAATGAAGCAAAGAAACAAAGGCAAAAGATGGGTATAATAGTACAAAGAGAGAGAGAGAGAGAGAGAGAGAGAGAGAGAGAGAGAGAGAGAGAGAGAGAGAGAGAGAGAGAGAGAGAGAGAGAGAGAGAGAGAGAGAGAGAGAGAGAGAGAGAGAGAGAGAGAGAGAGAGAGAGAGAGAGAGAGAGAGAGAGAGCAAATAAAGATGATAGAAATATGGGAGATCTAAAAGATAATGGTAAAAAGAATGAAGAAAAGAAGAGGAAAGGTAGGAAAGAAAAAAGAAAAAAAGAAGAGGTAGAAAAAGGAGAGAGATAAAGGACTGAGAGAATAAAAAAGATGGAAGAAAGCAGAAGCGGGTGCATCTAGCAACAGAGAAAATATTTTATTCTGTGCAAACCAAGGCAGGTCCACCTCTCACCTTAATGAAATCGCCTGACGGTAGCTAGAAGAGGCGTCATCAGGCGGACGAAATAGTGGATGAACAGCAGCTTGTTGTGTAGATACGAAAAACCGGATATGTTGATGTATATTATAAAAAACCTATACATATGTTTAGTTTTTTCCTCTGTAGTCATGAGAGACACTGAAATGCTTTCATATTCTTCATGTTAGCCCTTGCTATAAACAATTAGATACTAGATATATATATATATATATATATTTTTTTTTTTTTTTTTTTTTTTTTAGTTAACAAAATATGTCCTTTTTCATCATGTCATCTGAGGTTAAAGTGTTAAGGAGAGAAAGGACAAGGAAAGAGGGAAATGTAGAAAACAAAGACAACAAAAGGAGCGCATCGCAGAAAAAAACACAAATATGGAACATATATATCTACCGATTCTTTTTAGAAAAGAAAATAGAGAAAGGAAATATACACACGAAATAAATTGAAGGAGTTCAGGAAAAAAAACGATCACAGAAGGAGGGAGAGGAGGATGTGGATGTGGAAAAGGAGGTGGACTACGAGGACAAAGACGAGGAGGAGAAGGAAGAGGACGAAGATGATGAGCAGGAGAAGGTCTAGGAGGAGAAAAAGGAGGAAGAATAAAACGAGAAAGATGAGGATGAAGATGATGAGCAGGAGATGGACATCCAGCCTCGTCATGAAAAACAGCTGGAACAAGGCCCCTACAAGAAAGGAACTTTATACACGAATATTCCTGTAACTCTGGTGACTGCAGTCACTTTAATTTCCGGTATATAGTTTCCCACCTCTACCCCCATGGAAATCTCCTCAGAAGACAATAATTGGAAACGCAAACATCTATTTCTTACCGGGGACGAAATAAAAAAGATTAAGTATGCCTGAATCAGTTTTTATTCGTTTGGATAAACTTTCCACCAACATACAGCTCCAACTAGAATTGCGCTCTTATCTATGAGGAAATCTTCCCCCAGCGACCTCCGGGAAACTCGATGGAGCTCCGTAGGTAGCTACGACCGACATCTATTACCAGGGATTCTTCGAGGGTACAAAACTCCACTCTTCAGACTCCGCAAGTTATTCCTGCTTTTGTATTCACGTTACTGTAACTATTGTAACTCCTGAAGATGACCCCTAACTGGGTCGAAAGACGTCTTGAGTAAAGCAACATGTATCTTGGAGAATCTATCAATACCTTGGCCTTCACTTTTCGCTCACTCATATGGAGTATTAAGCGAATAAATCACAATAACACGTGATTCACAAAATGTGTAAGAAAACCACTTGGAAAATAAAATGAAAGGTGACCGAACGTTTTCGTCCATTTAAGATATTTTCATCTTAAATAGACGAAAACGTTCGGTCACCTTTCATTTTATTTTCCAAATGGTTTTATTACACATGGAGTATTAAAAGTAATTCATAAAAATTTAACAGTTCTACCACCGCTGTAGACTTCACGAAAGGACACACACACACACACACACACACACACACACACACACACACACACACACACACACACACACACATATGTATATATATATATATAAATATATATATATATACATATATATATATATATGTATATATATATATATATATATATATATATATATATATATAATATAAATATATATATATATATATATATATATAACAGACATTCCCCTCTTTTCCAATGGCCCTTTTACCTCATCCATCTATCTCATCTTTGGTCGCCCCCTCATGTTCACAACTTCGACCTCTGCCTTTCATACCTCTTTTACTAATCTTTCTTCACCCATTCTTTCCATGCATCCAAACCATCCCAATACTCTTTTATCAACCCTATCTCCCAATTCCCTTTGTATCCCCGTTCTCCTCCTCACCTCCTCGTTTCTCACTATATCCAGCATAGTAACCCCTATCATACTTCTCAGGCATTTAATCTCAAAAACATTCAAACTCCTCATCTCTCCCTCTCTTATATTCCATGTTTCTGCCTCATATAGTGCTGTCGACACGATCACTCCTTCATACAATCTCCTCTTAGCAATCATTCCCAAATGTCTATTTCTCATTACACTTTTTAATCCTCCAAGGCATTTCCCTGCTTCTCTCAATCTGCATTCTAATTTCACCTTCACTTTTCCCTTTCCCCTCACATTTACACCCAAGTATCTTTTTTAGATATTCTGCATGACACCCATCCACTACGATATTTTCCTGGAACTCCACACTTACCAACCACTCCGTCTATTGGTTCATTTCCTAACCTAGTATTAAGGTCTCCAAATACCACTACAATGGCATTTCTCCCTAAACCCTCTATGCAATCATTTAAATCTATCCAAAACTCCTCCCTTTCCTCTATACTCTTCACACTACCATGCCCAAATGCACATACAAAAACCCACATCTCCCTTCCCAGTTTCATCTTCATCCACATTAACCTTGGAGAAACCTCCTTTTACTCATTTCTTTACTTACTAGTATAGCCACCCCTTCTCTCCCTCGTCCTCTCATTACTCCTGAGACCCTCCCAACTACACTCCCAAACTCAAACTCTCCCTTACCTTTCAATTTAGTTTCATTCAATGCCAACACATCCATATTTCTTCTCACAAACATACTACCTATCTCTTCCCTTTTACTCTCATCTGTACTACATCCAGGCACATTAAAAGATCCAAACCTTAGGGTTCTGGTTGGAAAGTGCTTCCCAGACCCTTTTATGTCTTTTTTTTTTTTTTTTTTTTTTTTTTTTTTTTTTTTTTTTTTTTTTTTTTTTTTTTTTTTTTTTTTATTTAAGGAATGTCACTCTTTGAGTCTACAGGGAGAAAGATGTAGTCCTTTTCCCGTCCCTTTTTTGTCCCCTTTTACGACTCAAGTAGAATCATTTGGTGGCAGTATTATTTTCCCCTACCACAGGGTTCGGAGAAATAAGAAAATGAATATTCAGAGAAGTGGTACAGGACAGTAACAAGAGTGGGTGTGGGTGTGGGTGTGGCAGCATAACGGATGGACAGTCGTAGAATAATAAATTATCACCATTTCTCTATTGTTTAGAGATTTCCTCTACCACAGACAAAGTGATGTGTGGTTCTGGTCCGTCGGGGCGCCCTAAAGTATCAGATGCATGCTATTCCGCAGCTTTTAACCCCTCAATAATATGCATCCAATATTCCAGACGTTGGGCTAATATTCTATTAGGGTGGATTCTACTATCGTCCTGAACCCACAGCCAAATTTGAAAACGAGATCAGCCTACAATCCAACCAGTGATTTAACTGTTTCGTGTGCTGGAACACTGTCCGTACCTGATCGAACGTTTGTGTCCAATCAGTCTTGTCCCCAGATCTCTCACTCTAGGGCCAATATATACTAGCTTACAATATCTACATGGTAGCGAGTAGACACTTGGGTTGTGTTCTTTCAACCTCTGATGAACGTTAACTTTTTTATATTAATGGTGTTAGGGAGATTGTGATTAGTGCCTTTTCTTTGGAAAGAAATTAAGTCATGTGGTTAAATGTTTCGCAAAAGGGAATAACAGGGGAGGTTTCATTGATGAATGGTCTGAGAGTATTGGAAGGGGTTTTCTAAAAAAAAAAAATCACCGGTTGAATTGGGACAAAGCTGATCTCATTTCTAAATTGTAAAACGGAAGGGCAAGCTTAAAGTGTTAATCGAGCTAGACTTGGCCATTTCCGTTAG
>NC_134778.1:49128070-49133070 GCF_046742065.1 Oratosquilla oratoria | reverse complement strand
CTTCTCCCTTTGTTCCGGCTGCTCACAGGCTATCTTATCAACTTCCGTGGCCCCCACTTTTGCAGATGGATTAATTATCAGTACCACCGCAGCAATCACGATTGGTATCTAATCGCGCTATATAACCTCCAACTTTTCGTTTACTTTACCACCACTACCATCACCATCAACACCAGCACCATCTTCCCCTCTACCACCATGAACATTATTCCCACCACAACCTACAGAAGCGTCATCATCACCTCCATCTCCAGAATCAACATTATCGTGAACCTTTATATCATCAGCAGCATCTTTGCTACCATCTTCATCACTAACGATATTTCTATGTCTTTCTTCTTCACGACCTTCCTCTGACCACAAATCTCGCGTAGATCATTGTAACCTAATTTCAAACCGTTCAAAGTTTTGTGTTCATTCGTTCTTATTTCTTTTACTCCCTTTCTTCTCCGTCTTTCTTTTCCATTTCTATTCTCCTCTCTCTCCTCCTCAACCTCAACTTTTTGAGATCCTTATTTCTTCTAGAACTGCTTTCTCGTTCTCTCCCTTATCCCCCTCTTCCTCTCTCTTTTTTCTTCTAAAACTCTAAAACTGCTTCTCTTGTTCCCTGCTTCCTCCTTATCCTTTTCCTCCGTCTTCCCTAGACTATACCATAAACTTACCCTCCTCCATTACCTCCCAGCCTTTCTTCGTCCTCCTCCCCTTCGTCCATATACCTCCTACAATTGACAAGTGCGAAAAGTTGGAGGTCTCACGAGCGACTCGAGGGACGAAGGAAAAACAGAGAAGAGGAGACGGCGAGAAAGGAGTGGAGGTAGAGAGAGATTGAGATAAGAAGATAAGAAGGGCATGGAGCAGCAGATTAGGAGAACGTGCGGAGGAAAGATGAAAGAAAACAATATCGAAAATAAAGAGAATGGAGGAAAGAAGTGTAAGAAAAAGAGAAAAAAAGAAGAGGAATAATAGGATGAGTATGAGAAGAAGAGGAGGGAGAAGGGAAAAAGAGGAGGGGAAATGGAGAGAAAAGAGAAGAAGGTAAGAGGAGGAGGAAGAGAAAAAGATGGAGGAAGAGGAGGTGGAGGAGCAGGAGGGTGAAGATGAAGAGGAGAAGGAGGAGAGGAAGAGGAAGAAGACGTGGAGGAGAAGGAGGAGGAGGAGGAGAGGGGGGGAGTAAGATTACGCCAAGGAGAAGCAAGCGAAGAATGAAGGAAGAATGGAGGGACGTGGAGGGAAAGAGAAACGAAGATGTGGAAGAGGAGGAAAATAGAATGAGTGGGATCGAATAGAAAAAAAAACGTAGTACACACTGTAAACACCGGCATGTCAAGACAAAGTGAAGTGCAATTTGTTAGAGCTCTGTCAAGTACCTTGAGAATCTGAGAAATCTCTAACGAGTGGAACGTTGTAGTGCTAATAAAGTCTGTCCTCCCATAGTGCTGTTGTTTTTTTGTCATATTTTTTTTACATTTTCATACAAAGAAAATGTTGATAAATATTAGACTTGAAATAAGACAAGGAAGAATGTGACATGAAAATATAAAAAAGATTAAATAAATGGAGACAACAATGCTGAAAAAATAAAATCAAGAGAGAGAAGAAGTGGTGAAAGGACCATAAGCTCAGGTAGAATAAGTGTAGAGAATAGTACGAGATAATGGTAGAAACAACAGGATTAGGAAAAAGGACAGGAGGGAGAAGAGAGAAAAGAATATGAGTAGGCTGAGGAGCAGTATACAGGGCAGGGAAGGAAAATAATGAGAAGATAAAAAAGGAGACGGAATAGAAGAAAGGAAGAAGAAGAAGAAGAAGAAGAAGAAGAAGAAGAAGAAGAAGAAGAAGAAGAAGAAGAAGAAGAAGAAGAAGAAGAAGAAGAAGAAGAAGAAGAAGGAGAAGAAGAAGAAGAAGAAGAAGAAGAAGAAGAAGAAGAAGAAGAAGAAGAAGAAGAAGAAGGAGAAGAGGAAGAAGAAGAAGAAGAAGAAGAAGGAGAAGAGGAAGAAGAAGGAGAAGAAGAAGGAGAAGAAGAAGAAGGAGAAGGAGAAGGAGAAGAAGAAGAAGAAGAAGAAGAAGAAGAAGAAGAAGAAGAAGAAGAAGAAGAAGAAGAAGAAGAAGAAGAAGAAGAAGAAGAAGAAGAAGAAGAAGAAGAAGAAGAAGAAGAAGAAGAAGAAGAAGAAGAAGAAGAAGGAGGAGGAGGAGGAGGAGGAGGAGGAGGAGGAGGAGGAGGAGGTGAAGAAGGAGCAGAAGAAGAAGGAGAAGAAGAAGAAGAAGAAGAAGAAGAAGAAGAAGAAGAAGAAGAAGAAGAAGAAGAAGAAGAAGAAGAAGAAGAAGAAGAAGAAGGAGATGAACAAGAGGAAAAAGAAGAAATGAAAAAGAGGACAGAGAGAAGGGGAAAAGGATGACTAAGATGCAGGCGAACTCATAAGGGAAATAAGCTGGAAAGAAAATAAAAGGGATTGAAAAAAAAAAAAAATCGACTTCTGCAATAACGATTTCGAGACAATTGCGTTTCGTCGCTGATAACCAGCGGTTCTATTGTTGGCGCCAATAATAACTCGAAGAAGGAGTGAAGGAGAGGTTTCAAGAGGGACAGAAGGGAAATCGGAAGATGGAAGTGATTACTATTCGCATTTGAGTGGGGGATTAGTCCCTGAACATAAAGTTCGATTGATGCTGGTCCATAATGGTGTCAATAAACTTCTGATATATATGGCCCGTATAAGGGTATCAAAACAAAGAATCTTCACCATGTGCAATACAAACCTAAGGTTAATACTTGAGATAATGACGTCTTTGATGTCTCATTTCAGGCAAAATGTCATCTGTCTTGGCACAATGCCTTCAATAAGCGTATGGAGCACACTCATGCTACTGTTGTAAGGAATGTCTCTTATGAATTAAAATAACATACAAATAGATACATTGGTCTTGAGTAACAGTTACTAGACTTCGTGAAAAAAAAATTAATTAAAAATATAGGTATGATTTGTTAGGACCATTGTAGTCATGCTGGAGAGGAAGCAAATTAAAAATAAACAAATGAAAAATAAAGGGAATGTGGACGAGAGTAGGACGTGGGAGAATGAATGTGGAGGGAGCCTCTCGTCTTTTGATGAAAAAGTTTTCGAAAACATTATATCTTAAAATATTTCTATTAACAGCATCATATACGATGTAGTCTGGATGTCACATGAGGGTGGAGTGTTAATTCGGCTTGGGAATATCGGCAAATTATTATTATTGATAAGTTTTATTCACCACCGATGAATCTAGTTTCTAGAATTTGGAGTTAGTTTATCTTGACACCAACAATACCAGATAGCTAGTCATCAAAATTGTCAATATAAATTGTAAATACACATTATCTCCCTCTCACCATATGTGTATATATATATATATATATATGTATATATATATATATATATGTATATATATATGTATATATAGACGTATATACATATACATATATATATATATATATAGATATATATATATACATATATATATATATATATATATATATATGCATATATGGAGACTGGAGACAATACGGCAATGAAGCGTTAAGGCTATGTATAGAGCTTTATTTCAATCCAGCCATTTCAACCAATGCCCTCCTTCATTGAAATTCCACTGAGGAAGTCCTAAGTGTCGAAACGTCTGAAGTGAAATAAAGTTCCATACTCTAGCCTCAGCCTTTCCACCTTATCTAAAAATTCTGTCAAGCTTTTGGGACACCCCCACCCCCCACCCCCCACCCCCCATATATATATATATATATATATATATATATATATATATATATATATATATACAGTATGTATACATTTATATATATATACAAATTTATGTATACGCATATGTATACGTATATGAACATATGTGCATGTACATGGATATGTATATGTATATGAATTTATATATGTGCATGTACATGTATATGGATATGCATATGTATATGTGGTTCAAAATACAGGGAGTTCTGTATTTGTGTTTTTTTGTTGATAATCTAGTTTGCAAACTGCAGATTTATGATTAGAGTTAAGCACAGAAATTCTACTGTCAAAAGGCATAGTAAAACAGTGGAGCGTTCTCAATCTATTCACGACATTTCGTACACTTTATACATTTTCAAGAGATACTGATTACAATAAGTGACACGGTTTATATATTGTAAGAATAGGGTTCACGGTGAGGGGTGAGGTCATGTACAAATGATCAAGGGGAAGGAATGGTGGTGGGACTCCGTGGGGAGGCGGCACTCCGTTTGGTGGTGGACTTCGTAGATGGAATTATGGCAAGGTCTCTAGATTGCAGATTTAACTTCGGAGACTTCTCTTTAATAAGCAGGGCCTTGAGAATTTGTGAGCGCTTGGTATCCTGCGTTTGTCCAATAATTAATTTTTGTGTTTTCCACCAACATTTTCTTTGTTATGATGGTGTTGTGGCATGCGGTAATGTGAGTTTTTGGTGCACCATTTTTTAGGTGGATAGGAATTCTTCTATTAAGGGTTGTTGTTGTGTATCCTATGTATGAGGAGGGTAGGGACGCACAGTTCCCTATTTTGCACGAATATTCATACACAAGACGACTCCTTTGTAGGTCTTTGATTTTCATGGAAAGGCTATTTTTCATGAAAATGTACAAAGTGTACGAAATGTCGTGAATAGATTGAGCACGCTCCGCTGTGTTTTACTATGCCTTTTGGCAGTAGTATTTCTGTGCTTATCTCTAAGCATAAATCTGCAGTTAGCAAAGTAGAATGTATCAACAAAAAGATCATAGATATAGAATCAAATATGCTTACAGGAGAACCTGCCTAAATATTCAAATATATATATATATATATATATATAATATATATATATATACATATATATATATATATATATATATATATATACATATATATATATATATACATAAACATATATATTCTTATACCTTATCACTTCAGGTACTTGGATAACTATATTTCATTAATATATATATATATATATATATA
>NC_134778.1:49115570-49118070 GCF_046742065.1 Oratosquilla oratoria | reverse complement strand
GAAGAGAAAAATTGGAAAAAAAAAAAAAAAGAGTAAGGAAGGGACCTAAGAGAAGACCGAAGAGGGAAAAAGAAATTAGAGAGATGAACAAAATCGACAATAAGAAGAAGAAAGCTACGAGTGGAAAGAAACGATAAAGTGCTCTCACTTCATGGGTGGGGAAGACGAAAGAATGAGGGTAAAGAGGAAGAAAAGACAGTGATGAGGAAAGAAAGACACAAGATCAAATGGTGACTTACAGAGAGATATGCATAAATATAAGAAAAGATGGAGAGTAGGACAAGCGAGTACGGAGGACAAAGGTTTCCGTGTGAACGTAGTAAGAATAGGAAGATGCGGAAGATACATGAGAAGATGAGAGATCTGGATAGGCGAACGGGCGAGTGATGCAGAGATTCCCAAAGAGGCGCCAAGAGATGAACAGCCGGAGGAAATATAAAGACCCACCCAGGAAACAAAGAGTTCAGTGATCCGTGCTACATGTATAACCACTTCGCTACTGTGGGTACAGAGATGAATAAACCGCATCTAACATAAAGGAGGTGCGGAAGAGATAAACCGAAAAACAAGAGAAGAAGTCAAGGGTAAACACAGAGGAGAATAAGAGATGGAGGTCACAAGAACTCAGTGAAGACAACAGAAGTTTCCGTGATGACACAAAAAAAAAAAAAAGGTTGAAGAACGACACAGGAAAAACAAATCAAGTGAGTCCGATGTCCTGTAACTAAAGTATGTTTTCAAGAAAGTTACCGACTACACTTATCCAATAAAAAGGAGAGACATACAGCATTAATGGAAATTTTCTTCTGAATTGTATATTTTTGGGTGCCGACTACCTTTCACACATGTCGATCGAGTATGACTTACACAATATGTCCGTTTAAGGTGTGCAATTACAAATATTCCTTGTGGACACTGAATATTATTATTATTATTATTATCATTATTATTATTATTATTATTATTATTATTATTATTATTATTATTATTATTATTATTATTATTATTATTATTATTATTATTATTATTATTATTATTATTATTATTATTATTATTATTGTTATTATTATTATTATTATTATTATTATTATTATTGTTATTATTATTATTATCATTATTATTATCATTATTTTTTTTTTCCTTTATATGTGTTTGACAAACTTATTTATTCATTCGTTCGTTAACTTTTTTCAAAATAATTGATCCTCCTTCACCTGGTTTCTTCACGAAGGTCTGTTTCCAGAAGCTCTGGAACACTTCTTTAGTTTTCTTGCCTTTGTGTAAAAACAAACCGATTATTGCGTTTCTTGTATGACTAAGAATATTCAATGATTTCTGCTGGTTCTCTTTGCTCTTCCTCGCTAGGCAGTTACTTTTAGGCTGGACATTTCATTTGCCAGAGGATTACGGTTAGTTTTGCCTCCCTTCTGCAATTCAAAAAGACCCAATTAAATCCTCTCATCAAAGCCCAATGGTCAGTTTAATTACTCTGTTCTGGTTAACACCAGGCTTTGATTTAGCTCAGAAGAACCTCTTGGCTTTTTTAGATTAAAAATTATCTCGACTAACCCACTAAAGTAAACTGTATATATGTATGTATGCATGTACGTATGCATGTATGTACCGTATATACGTGTGCATGTATGTATGTATCTTTTTCAACCATATTATTTTTTTTTCATTCTAATTCCATGCCATCACGATCGAGACCGACAAGGAGCCCGAAGGAAGCATGTACAGAAACTGATACGTAGTCAAGCCAAGGACTCGAATCCACCTGAGACGTAACAAGTAAACAGTGACCTAAACCATTGCGCTATCAAAAGAGATAAAAGTTGGGCACAGTTTCTTATATTTGTATGCTCGAGTTACATATATATACAGGAATTTTATGCTCAACCCATCCCCGCTATACAGTGCAATTGGTAGTATGTACGCAAAGGAAAGTATTATACACACACATTGAATCCCCAGTACACATATATTAATCTTTTTCAACCATATAAATTTTTCATTTTAATTCCATGCCATCACGATCGAGACTGACAAGGAGTTTCTGTATATGCTTCCGTCGAGTTCCTTGTCAGTCTCGATCGTGATGGCATGGAATTAAAGTGAAAAATTAATATGGTTGAAAAAGATTAATATGTGTACTGGAGACCATTCAGTGTGTGTGTATAATACCCATACATTCCCATACGTACATACTACCAATTGCACTGTTATAGCGGGGATGGGTTGAGCATAAAATTCGTGTATATGTATGTAAATCGAGCATACAAATGTAAGAAACTGTGCTCAACTTATATTTCTCTTGATAGCGCAGTGGTTTAAGTCACTGTTCACTTGTTATGTCTCAGCTGGGTTCGAGTCCTTGGCTTGACTACGTATCAGTTTCTGTATATGCTTTCGTCGGGCTCCTTGTCAGTCTCGATCGTGATGGCAAGGAATTAAAGGAAAAAATCAATATGGTTGAAAAAGATTAATATCTGTGTACCGG
>NC_134778.1:49105570-49110570 GCF_046742065.1 Oratosquilla oratoria | reverse complement strand
ACGATTATATTCGCCTTTGGAATGGACCACGTACGGATAAAAAATGTCAAGCCTTAGCCGCCACTGCTCCGACACAATGTGTCTCAATATTTCAAAGAAGCCCGAGATTCCTTGAACTAACCTATGCTCTTAAGACACTGGATGCGTCCTATATGAGGAAAATGGAAAAAGGAGACACGGCTATCTCCGAATTCATTCCTAACCGGGTTCAGTTTCAGCTTCTTTTTTAGAGGAATATTCCTCACTGGTTGGGCCTAACGCTTCATCCTCTTCATCTTCGTTTCAAGAAGCTCAAAGCAAAACTAGTGTTTTCTTTTACCACTTTCCTAATATATGTATATATATATATATATATATATATATATATATATATATATAATCACTGGACCCATTCAGTGTTGCACATATATATATGTGTGTGTGTATATATATATATATATATATATATATATATATATATATATATATATAAACATATGAGAAATTCGGTAGTAAACAGCGACATCAATCAGACAATCTCTATGACCGTCACGCGGAGGATTCAAACCCGCTGCTTCTGGCTCCATAACACCCGCCTTAGACCACTCGACCACTGACGATATAAAACCGTATGAACTCATAACCTATCTGGTTACCGAGATCGGGGAGGGCGGTAACTGCTCCCCCATATAAACTCCATTTCACCATACGGCCAATCGCACTCATGGGAGGGGTAAGGACCGGAACGAATCTCTTTCACGCTTCTCGCCATCGTAACTATATGAGAAATTTGCTAGTAAACAGCGACATCAATCAGACAATCTACATGACCGTCACGCAGAGGATTCGAATCCGCTGCTTCTGGACCCAAGAGAGGCTCCATAACACCCGCCTTAGACCACTCGACCACTGACGATATAAAACCGTATGAACTCATAACCTATCTGGTTACCGAGAATCTCGGTGTTTATATATATATATATATATATATATATATATATATATATATGTATATATATATATATATATATATATATATATATATATATATATATATCAAGGACTACTATTACACAGGACGTGCGCACCCAGATTCCTGGGTCCGCTAGCGGAGGCCATTGCTTTTTTTTTTTTTTTTTTTTTTGGTAACCTAACATTATATTGGACAAGTATATCAAAACTAGAAACCTAACATTGTATATAGGACAAATATATCAACTATTGACTTATTCAATGCAGTATAAGATAATATAAACTTTTATAGTGGACTAAGAAACTATTTTTAAGGCACTGTTATGCTTTGAAATGTCAATTTTAGCCTGACTTAACAGGTATTATTGTATGAGGTTAGTGGACACCAGGGTTGGCGATTTTTTTTTTTTTTTTCTTATCTTTTTAAAAATATAAAAAATCGATTTTTTTTTTATTCAAATCAGATTTATTTTATTTAGATATATATATATTTTTTATAGATTTTAAATATTGTGGGATTGCTATATGCTATGCGATCTGATTGCTAAAGGACATTTTTAGCATATCAATATAAGGAACAGTGTTATATAGACTTGCCACAAGTATACAAGGAACGGTATAAGCCGTATGTGAGGACGGTATGCACAGGTTCGTTCGATTCCTCCAAGAGTTTTCTCATCTTGGTGACATTTGCTGCATTGTCTGTCACAACACTTCCAATGTGACGACCAAAATCTTGTTCAGCCTTCTTGATCGAATTTTGTACAAGTTGTAGAAGATATTCAGCAGTGTGAGGTTTCCCTGATATGTCTATTGTGTCAACTAAATAAATCTGACCAGTGGATGTTGTTAGAGTGACACATATTATGGGCTCATTATGGATGTTAGACCACCCATCAATTGAAAGACATACAGTTTCATAATTCAGGTCATCTGCACACTTTTTATATTCCTTTTCATACACAAATTCCAAGTACTTATCAGCAATATCTTTTCTGGATGGAGGAATATAACCTGGCCTCAGGTTCTGAACCATCTAGAGAAACTGAGGATGCTGAACAAGAAGAAATGGTGAATTTGTAGCAAATATAATTCTTGCAACTTCTTTGTCGAGATTTTCCTTTTGAGAGGCTGAAGTTTTTATGATAAATCTGTCCAGAGATGTCGATGACTTTCTTTTAGATGAAAATGGTTTAACAGGAGTGGTGCCTGTGGAGGAGTCTGATAGTGACCTTTTTAATGATGGAGTCAGGTTTGCTGATAATTTAAGTGGAGCCAATGATGAAGGGATTGAAGCCGTTAATACGTTTATATTGGGATGTTAGAAATATTTTAGAAGTAATAAACTGCCTGGGACAACACAAAGACAATTGTGTTTTCCAATTCGGTTTTAGAAGGACAAGTTGTTGAATTTTGTTGCATTAAGAAACACTTTGATCCCAATATGAATGTTCTTTTGTCGTTAAACAATTTTATCATTAATAGAATTGTAAATAGTTCAGTAAGTCACAGAGAACCTGGGACAGCCTAGGCACTCTAATTAATTCCACTTGATGAGTGAGGTCACTGTGTGATCTCGTTTAGTTACTTTCATTCTCTTGTTTTTTGTTTTTCTATTGTTTGTTTTTTGTAATATGTCTGTATTCCCTGAAGATGTCTATATAGACTAAACGCGTGGTCCTCATTAATTTTGATGTCCACATGTTTTAGTGATTTTCTTATATATGTATGTATGTATGTATGTATGTATGTATGTATGTATGTATGTATGTATGTATGCATGGATACATATATACAATGTAAGTCGCAGAGAACCTGGGATAGCCTAGGCACTCTAGTTCCACTTGATGAGTGAAGTGACCTCGTCTAGTTCCTTTCATTCTCTTATTTCTAGTTTACAAAGGATTACAAAGGCGGAGCATGCCGACAGGGGACCTTTTGATCCATATTGTTTATTTTTTGTAATATGTCTCTATTCCCTGAAGATGTCTATATAGACGAAACGCGTGGAATACGTCTCTCATTTCCCAGTGGTCCTCAGTAATTTTGATGTCCACGTGTTTTTGTGATTTATATATATATATATATATATATATATGTATATATATATATGTAGATGTATGTATGTAAGTATGTATGTATATATGTATGTATTTATGTATGCATGCATGTATACATATATACGATGTATGTATGTATATATATATACAATTGTTTGTGTATTTGTTTTTTAAGAGACTTTTTTCAAATTGGCGTGGACTCCAGACGACGTCAAGAAGAATTTGCATGATTCCTGGCATTGATAGTTGTTGTCATTATTATAGATACTGGAAGGATGTAGAATAATGGGTTGGTTACACAAGAATTTTCAATGATTACATAGACACACACACACACACACACACACACACACACACACACACACACACACACACACACACACACGGGCGTAAAAATTCGCGCCGGTATGTCGTATTTTGCGCCGATTTGTCGTTTTTCGCGCTGGTAGTTCGTATGTCGCGTCGGATTGTCGATTTTCGTGCCGGTTTGTCGTATACGCGCCGATTTTTTTTTTTTTTTTTTTTTTTTTTTCATCGTGCAGCCTCCTCCCGGGCTTCGATGCTCTTCGATGGGAGTTCCTCGCCGCGGGATTCCACCACGCGGAGGACACGCAGGGGCTCTGTCGCTGGTTCTCTGCTGCGTGTCGCGCAACGGTCCTGGGGAGCCATGTCCCTTGTATCCTATGTCCTTCATCCCATGGGAGCCGAGTCCTCGATGGGGCATTCGCGCAACGGAGTCCCTCCGAGGAATCCTGCGCCGAGGACATCGACCGTCGAGTCACCTCGAAGCCGGGGAGGAGACTCCACGACGCCGCAATAATTGTCGATGTTTCGCTCGCGCCGAAGTCGTGTATGTCGTTCCCGCCGGTAAATTACACGCCGCTGAAAACCTTTGGCTCGGCGGAAGCGGAGGATCACGCCACTCCGACTCCTTCAGCATCCCAAATTTGCCTCCTTTTCCACACGGATACGCCACTATATGTATATACGTGCATGCATACACACACACACACACACACACACACACACACACACACACACACACACACACACACACACATACGTATATTTATTGATATGCTCCTAATACTGATATGCTAAAATTGTCCTTTAGCAATCAGATCGCATAGCAGATAGCAATCCCACATTTAAAATCTACAATATATATATATATATATATATATATATATATATATATGTGTGTGTGTGTGTGTGTGTGTGTGTGTGTGTGTGTGTGTGTGTGTGTGTGTGTGTGTGTGTGTGTGTGTGTATCAAATAAATCTGATATAAATAAAAAAAAAATCGATTTTTTTTTTTATATTTCTTAAAAAAAAAAAAAAAAAAAAAAAATCACCAAGCCTGGCGTCCACTAACCTCATCCAACAATACCTGTTAAGTCCGGCTAAAATTGGCATTTCAAAGCATAACAGTGCCTTAAAAACAATTTCTTATTTCACTATAAAAGTTTATATTAACTTATATTGCATTGAATAAGTCACTAGTTGATATATTTGTTCTATATACAATGTTAGGTTTCTAGTTTTGATATATTTGTCCAATATAGAATGTTAGGTTACAAAGAAAGCAATGGCCTCCGCTAGCGGACCCAGGAATCTGGGTGCGCACGTCCTGTGTAATAGTAGTCCTTGATATATATATATACATATATATATACATATATATATAAATATATATATATATATATATATATATATATATATATATGTATATATATATATATATATATATCACAACAAAGATATGTCGTAGCACATTTGTAAAATAATACTGATGACCCACTTTCGGAGAAGAATAAGCGAAGATATAGAGATCTGTATATTTCGATCACTTACTGTGATCCTCTTCAGCAGATATGAGTTACAAAGTAGAGAACAATGTGTATTTATAATGAAACAGTGAGGTAGCAAGAAGGGACGGAGGCTCAGGTCACATGCCCGGCACGCATGCTCGGATCTTGGTGGCTCAGGT
>NC_134778.1:49098070-49103070 GCF_046742065.1 Oratosquilla oratoria | reverse complement strand
TATCGGAAGGTTCGCATGAATAAAGATTAAATGAAATTAGAGTTCATACAGTGGTATCAAGTGCCGTTGGTTTTACGACTTAGCCGTGCCCTTGGTCGTTCCATTTTGCACGGTCACGATAGCACAACGGCATTGCCTTTGCTTTGTAAGAAGCAGTCGTTTATGCAGGGAGCTGAAACCCAGCAGTGTAGCTTGTTAACCCATGTATATATATATATATATATATATATATACATATATATATATATATATATATATACATACATATCTACATATATATATATATATACATATATATATATATATATATACATATATATATATATATATATATATTCATATACATATATATATACATATATATATATATACATGTATGAAATATATATATATATATATATATATATACAGTATATACACATATATATGCATATATATATATATACATATATATATATATATATATATATTTATATATATATTCATCATACCAACAAATCTCTATATTGATATTTATTTCCTGGGTACCCTATGAGGCCGTATTAGCGCAGGCCTTGAGATGTGAAGACCAAAAATGGTGTTCTGAGTGTCGACGACGTCCTATTACTTCATGAGGTAAATGACATCATAGAAAGGATGTCTAGTATTTTCGTATTCTGACATTATGAATCAAATGGTGCTGGGCAACCTCAACGCATTTGAAGAATGACTTTGAAAATAGAGTTAGAACAGAAATGCCCAACACAAAAACTTCTCATGCTTTACTTACTCTTTTTCATATTTCTCTCCTCTTTCACTTCCTCTTCTCTCTTTTTCTCTCTGATTTGTCTGTTTGTTTCTCTGTCTGTCTGTCTAATTTTCAGTCTTCAGTCTGTCTGTCTCTGGCTCTCAAACTGTCTCCGTATTTATGTAACTAAGCAATATTTCTTTCTCTCTATCTATCTATATCTCTGTCTATCTATATATCTATCTGTCACAATCACTCTCCTCTCACAACTATATCTTTTCCTCTCCCTTCTCTGTTCTGCAGACTTTTTATTTTTATTATTATTATTATTTTGGTACTCAACGTTACTTTCACTTTACCCAAGATCTCATTTTCGGTCGTCCCCTCAAACTCAGTCCGTCCAGCTGTGCATTCCACAATCTTTTTAGTAGTATTTCTTCGGGCATTCTGTCCATTGGCCAAAACCATTTCAGTATTCCTTGATCATCCCTCCTTTCCACCTCTCTTTTCAGCCCCACTTTCCACTTTACCTCATTTCTCCCTATAAACCCCCACCTTGCTAATTAAACATTTTACTTAAAACATAATTAAACTCCTAACTTCTGAACTCCTTAAATTCCAATTCTCAGACACCATACAGCATCCTCTTTGCGTTCAACCCCAGATGTTCTATTTATTTTCATTTCCCTCGGAGATTTGCTCCCCTAAATCTATTATTGACCTTCATTCATACTTCTGTATCTCCTGGTACATGTGACCTCAAATATTAAATTTCTTCACTTCTTTTAGCCTCTCTCCTCAAAGACTTCATCCCAACTTATGTTTTCCATCACATCATACTTCTATCATGTTCCAGTGTCACAATTAATCTCTTGCTATCCTCATCCATTTTTTCCTATCTTACTTTTACCCTCTTGACTCCCATTAAAACCTGTTCATCTTTATATCTTTACATTTTCCTTTCTACGTATCTCACCTCCCTCTTCACTTCCTTTCATTCTTTCTTCAAATTTCTCTATTAAACTCATATCCAATTTTACACCTGCTCTTCTTTTTGCCTCCCTTACCTCTCCTTGTACCTCTCATATGCTTCCCTAGTTCTATTTTACACTCAATCCTCATACGCTTCATTTCTCCCATCAACGCTTTCACCTCTTCACCCCTTCATCCACTATTCGCTGATTTTCTTTCTGTTCCCTTCCATCATCCTCGTCCCACGTACCAACTTTGTGCACGTTATCAATTCCCCCTTCCCATAAGGCAGGCTCACTAACACACAGATTTCACTTGCAACACCGCAGGACCTTTTCGGTGCGGGTAAGGACTGGTGATTTTATCAAGTTGATCAAGACGTTCTCGATCAACAGCTTCATCCAGTAGAGGGATCGTTACCTTCGTGTACATGTTAAACGGAGGAAACATTCATTAGGTATTAGGCAAATTAAGAAGGCAATTATAATTAGTCAGGAGTCTTTATTGGTAAGTAAAACGTGTAAGGATGCTCGAGCCCGGGCCCTGCGACATGCTAATGAAGACGATACAATACTTTACCTGACGTGGGTGTGTAATGTATACGGGTAATTATGTAAATACAACGAGCGAGGTATGGCCAACCCCTTCGCTATAGTGACGCTAATCATACAATTTCCTCTGGTTAACTCAGGGCGATTTTCATTCAGCTGAAGAGTATCAAGCGATCGAGACCCATCTTGTCCCGAATATATCCCTTTAGATGTATGAAATGCACAGATGAAAAAGAAAGAAAGGAAGAAAATAAGAAAAAAGTGTATCACTGTACCGAAGGAGGCTCTCATGAATTATAAGGTTTGTGCGCACACACATTTGGGATCGTGGGCGGTGTGTTGAATGTAGAAGACGGGAGGGTGTACAGCTATACACATAACATACGTTCGTGATAAAAAGGGCAGTTCATTGCATCTCCCTTGGAATATCACTTTTCTAAATCTTCCTGACGCAGTCGATGTCTTGTTAATCCGTAGACTGAAACATCAGGAATACGAAGATTGCTCTAAGGAGTATTAGGGACTGACACATATAATAAGGAATATACATATATATATATATATATATATATAAGATTATTTCAGACAAATGAGAGAGAATGTGGGTGGGGGAAGGGCAAACGAAGATGTGTTAGGAATAGAGTTTAATGTCCTAACGTTGCGACCTAACTTGGTCTTCTTCAGAGGACTACAGCATTACAGACGGATCACAATTCTTATATTCGTAGTGAGAGGGAACCCGCCAAGGTATGAGCGTCATGTTTTCCCTTTGGCTAACGATTTAATTATTAGGACACTTGCTGCTTTCGAGAGGCATTTAAATCCGTCTCTGTCGTTGTTGTTCTTGTTGGCGGCGATATGAGCAGCTTCCACAGTTTTTCTCATTTTCTTCTCAAATCCCTCGTGTAGAATTTCTGCGTTGTTCCAATCAGGTAGATGTCCACATTTGTCCAGGTGACGAACCAGGGAGTTAGATGTTCTATGAGCCCTGAGATCGTTTTTGTGCTCATTCAAGCGTTTATTGAACCCTCGACCTGACTCACCTAAATAAGATGATGGACAACCGTTGCATGGAATACGGTAAATGACACTGAGATTATTACGCATATTATTATGTTTCTTAAATATTTTTCCTATTTTATTGGAAGATATTTTTGCTATATTTATTCCACCTTTTAACAAATAATCATCAATATCTATGGTGTTTATAGAATTAGGGACAGAAATAAAATGAGACTTATCCTTTCCCGGGGTCCGGACGTTTGAGCCATCGTAGATCTTCTTGGCTTTCCTCGTTGTCCTGGTGATCAAACCTCCGGGGTATTTCAGCTTCCTAAAGGTATTCTTGATGTAAGTAAGATCATCCTCTAGGAATTCTTCACTGCAGATACGAAAAGCTCTGAGAAAGAAACCTATAAGAACACCCCGTTTTAACACGTCTGCTGTGTGCTTAAAAATAAGGCACACAGTCGCCCCTTTGGGTGGGTTTCCTGTACACCGAGAAACTTACCTGTTGAGAACCTCTGTGTATCAACAGGTAAAAAAAAAAAAAAAAAAAAAAAAAAAAAAAAAAAAAAAAAAAAAAAAAAAAAAAAAAAAAAAAAAAAAAAAAAAAAAAAAAAAAAAAAAAAAAAAAAAAAACTAATATAGAAAATAAGTTGAGAAGGACTCAACGCTGTGAATAAAGGACATCCAATAATCACAGTTGAACTAGAAAAAGGAGTGTAATTTAACCATTTTTAGGGAACACGTTGATACACAGAGGTTCTCAACAGGTCAAGTTTCTCGGTGTACAGGAAAACCCACCAATAAGGGACGAACTTTGTCCATTATTTTTCAGCACACAGCAAGACGTGTTTAAAACGGGTGTTCTAAAAGGTTTTTCTTTCTCAGAGCTTTTACGTTATTCTGCAGTGAAGAAATCCTAGAGGCTTGAACTTACTTACATCAAGAATACACCGTTTAGGAAGCTGAAATACCCCGGAGGTTTGATCACCAGGACAACGAGGAGAAGCCAAGAAGATTCTACGATGGCATCAAAAAAAAGACCGTTTACCCCCCACCCCCCGGAGGGGTGCCCCCGGGAAAGGATAAGTCTCATTTTATTATCTGTCCCTAATTCTATAAACACCATAGATATTGATGATTATTATGTTAAAAGGTGGGAATAAATATAGCAAAAAATATCTTCCATTAAAAATTAGGAAAAAATATTTTAAGAAACATAATAATTATGCGTAATAATCTCAGTGTCTATTTACCGTATTCCATGCAACGGCGGCGATTTGTGTGCGGTTTTACCCATCATCTTATTTCGGTGAGTCAGGTTCGAGGGTTCAATAAACGCTTTGAATGAGCAACAAAAAACGATCTCATGGCTCATAGAAACATCTAAACTCCCTGGTTCGTCACCTGGACAAATGTGGACATCTACTTGATTGGAAAACAACGCAGTAAAATTCTACACACAGAAAAAAGTTACTGGGGAGGGATTTGAGAAGAGAAAAAAACTGTGGAAGCTGCACATTTCGGCCGCCAACAAGAACAACAACGACAGAGACGGATTTAAATGCCTCTCGAAAAGCAGCAAGTGTCCTAATTAATTAAATCGTTAGCCAAAGGGGAAAACATGACGCCTCATACCTTGGCGGGTTCCCTCTCACTACGAATATAAGAATTGTGATCCGTCTGTAATGCTGTTAGTCCTCTGAAGAAGACCAAGGTTGGTCGCAACGTTAGGACATTAAACT
>NC_134778.1:49079284-49091784 GCF_046742065.1 Oratosquilla oratoria | reverse complement strand
TATATAAATATATATACGTGTATATATATATATATACATGCACAACTTATCGGAAGGTTCGCATGAATAAAGATTAAATGAAATTAGAGTTCATACAGTGGTATCAAGTCCCGTTGGTTTTACGACTTAGCCGTGCCCTTGGTCGTTCCATTTTGCACGGTCACGATAGCACAACGGCATTGCCTTTGCTTTGTAAGAAGCAGTCGTTTATGCAGAAAGCTGAAGCCCAGCAGTGTAGCTTGTTACCCCATGTATATATATCTACATATATATATATATATATATATATACATACATATATACATATATATATATATATACATATATATATATATATATATATATGTATATATATATATATATATAATATATTATTTATATATACATATATATATATATATATATATATATATATATATATATATATATATATATATATATATAAATATATATATATATAAATATATATATATATATATATATTTATATATATATTCATCATACCAACAAATCTCTATATTGATATTTATTTCCTGGGTACCCTATGAGGCCGTATTAGCGCAGGCCTTGAGATGTGAAGACCAAAAAATGGTGTTCTGAGTGTCGACGACGTCCTATTACTTCATGAGGTAAATGACATCATAGAAAGGATGTCTAGTATTTTCGTATTCTGACATTATGAATCAAATGGTGCTGGGCAACCTCAACGCATTTGAAGAATGACTTTGAAAATAGAGTTAGAACAGAAATGCCCAACACAAAAACTTCTCATGCTTTACTTACTCTTTTTCATATTTCTCTCCTCTTTCACTTCCTCTTCTCTCTTTTTCTCTCTGATTTGTCTGTTTGTTTCTCTGTCTGTCTGTCTAATTTTTAGTCTTCAGTCTGTCTGTCTCTGGCTCTCACTCTGTCTCCGTATTTATGTAACTAAGCAATATTTCTTTCTCTCTATCTATCTATATCTCTGTCTATCTATATATCTATCTGTCACAATCACTCTCCTCTCACAACTATATCTTTTCCTCTCCCTTCTCTGTTCTGCAGACTTTTTATTTTTATTATTATTATTATTTTGGTACTCAACGTTACTTTCACTTTATCCAAGATCTCATTTTCGGTCGTCCCCCAGTCCGTCCAGCTGTGCATTCCACAATCTTTTTAGTAGTATTTCTTCGGGCATTCTGTCCATTGGCCAAAACCATTTCAGTATTCCTTGATCATCCCTCCTTTCCACCTCTCTTTTCAGCCCCACTTTCCACTTTACCTCATTTCTCCCTATAACCCCCGCCTTGCTAATTAAACATTTTACTTAAAACATAATTAAACTCCTAACTTCTGAAATCCTTAAATTCCAATTCTCAGACACCATACAGCATCCTCTTTGCGTTCAACCCCAGATGACCTATTTATTTTCATTTCCCTCGGAGATTTGCTCCCCTAAATCTATTATTGACCTTCATTCATACTTCTGTATCTCCTGGTACATGTGACCTCAAATATTAAATTTCTTCACTTCTTTTAGCCTCTCTCCTCAAAGACTTCATCCCAACTTATGTTTTCCATCACAGCATACTTCTATCATGTTCCAGTGTCACAATTAATCTCTTGCTATCCTCATCCATTTTTTCCTATCTTACTTTTACCCTCTTGACTCCCATTAAAACCTGTTCATCTTTATATCTTTACATTTTCCTTTCTACGTATCTCACCTCCCTCTTCACTTCCTTTCATTTTTTCTTTAAATTTCTCTATTAAATTCATATCCCATTTTACACCTGCTCTTCTTTTTGCCTCCCTTACCTCTCCTTGTACCTCTCATATGCTTCCCTAGTTCTATTTTACACTCAATCCTCATACGCTTCATTTCTCCCATCAACGCTTCCACCTCTTCACCCCTTCATCCACTATTCGCTGATTTTCTTTCTGTTCCCTTCCATCATCCTCGTCCCACGTACCAACTTTGTGCACGTTATCAATTCCCCCCTTCCCATAAGGCAGGCTCACTAACACACAGATTTCACTTGCAACACCGCAGGACCTTTTCGGTCCGGGTAAGGACTGGTGATTTTATCAAGTTGATCAAGACGTTCTCGATCAACAGCTTCGGCACAGTCACACCCTTTACGTACATCGTTCTGGCTACAGCAATATGACTTCATCTAGTAGAGGGATCGTTACCTTCGTGTACATGTTAAACGGAGGAAACATTCATTAGGTATTAGGCAAATTAAGAAGGCAATTATAATTAGTCAGGAGTCTTTATTGGTAAGTAAAACGTGTAAGGATGCTCGAGCCCGGGCCCTGCGACATGCTAATGAAGACGATACAATACTTTACCTGACGTGGGTGTGTAATGTATACGGGTAATTATGTAAATACAACGAGCGAGGTATGGCCAACCCCTTCGCTATAGTGACGCTAATCATAGAATTTCCTCTGGTTAACTCAGGGCGATTTTCATTCAGCTGAAGAGTATCAAGCGATCGAGACCCATCTTGTCCCGAATATATCCCTTTAGATGTATGAAATGCACAGATGAAAAAGAAAGAAAGGAAGAAAATAAGAAAAAAGTGTATCACTGTACCGAAGGAGGCTCTCATGAATTATAAGGTTTGTGCGCACACACATTTGGGATCGTGGGCGGTGTGTTGAATGTAGAAGACGGGCGGGTGTACAGCTGTACACATAACATACGTTCGTGATAAAAAGGGCAGTTAATTGCATCTCCCTTGGAATATCACTTTTCTAAATCTTCCTGACGCAGTCGATGTCTTGTTAATCCGTAGACTGAAACAAAGTTCGTCGATCTCGACCGCCTTGTGTTACATCAGGAATACGAAGATTGCTCTAAGGAGTATTAGGGACTGACAAATATAATAAGGAATATACATACATATATATATATATATATATAAGATTATTTCAGACAAATGAGAGAGAATGTGGGTGGGGAAGGGCAAACGAAGATGTGTTAGGAATAGAGTTTAATGTCCTAACGTTGCGACCAACTTGGTCTTCTTCAGAGGACTACAGCATTACAGACGGATCACAATTCTTATATTCGTAGTGAGAGGGAACCCGCCAAGGTATGAGCGTCATGTTTTCCCTTTGGCTAACGATTTAATTATTAGGACACTTGCTGCTTTCGAGAGGCATTTAAATCCGTCTCTGTCGTTGTTGTTCTTGTTGGCGGCGATATGTGCAGCTTCCACAGTTTTTCTCATTTTCTTCTCAAATCCCTCGTGTAGAATTTCTGCGTTGTTCCAATCAGGTAGATGTCCACATTTGTCCAGGTGACGAACCAGGGAGTTAGATGTTCTATGAGCCCTGAGATCGTTTTTGTGCTCATTCAAGCGTTTATTGAACCCTCGACCTGACTCACCGAAATAAGATGATGGACAACCGTTGCATGGAATACGGTAAATGACACTGAGATTATTACGCATATTATTATGTTTCTTAAATATTTTTCCTATTTTATTGGAAGATATTTTTTGCTATATTTATTCCACCTTTTAACAAATAATCATCAATATCTATGGTGTTTATAGAATTAGGGACAGAAATAAAATGAGACTTATCCTTTCCCGGGGTCCGGACGTTTGAGCCATCGTAGATCTTCTTGGCTTTCCTCGTTGTCCTGGTGATCAAACCTCCGGGGTATTTCAGCTTCCTAAAGGTATTCTTGATGTAAGTAAGTTCATCCTCTAGGAATTCTTCACTGCAGATACGAAAAGCTCTGAGAAAGAAACCTATTAGAACACCCGTTTTAACACGTCTGCTGTGTGCTGAAAAATAATGGACAAAGTCGTCCCCTATTGGTGGGTTTCCTGTACACCGAGAAACTTACCTGTTGAGAACCTCTGTGTATCAACAGGTAAAAAAAAAAAAAAAAAAAAAAAAAAAAAAAAAAAAAAAAAAAAAAAAAAAAAAAAAAAAAAAAAAAAAAAAAAAAAAAAAAAAAAAAAAAAAAAAAAAAAAAAAACTAATATAGAAAATAAGTTGAGAAGACTCAACGCTGTGAATAAAGACATCCAATTCACAGTTGAACTAGAAAAAGAGTGTAATTTACCATTTTTAGACACGTTGATACACAGAGGTTCTCAACAGGTAAGTTTCTCGGTGTACAGGAAACCCACCAATAGGGACGACTTTGTCCATTATTTTTCAGCACACAGCAGACGTGTTAAAACGGGTGTTCTAATAGGTTTCTTTCTCAGAGCTTTTCGTATCTGCAGTGAAGAATTCCTAGAGGATGAACTTACTTACATCAAGAATACCTTTAGGAAGCTGAAATACCCCGGAGGTTTGATCACCAGGACAACGAGGAAAGCCAAGAAGATCTACGATGGCTCAAACGTCCGGACCCCGGGAAAGGATAAGTCTCATTTTATTTCTGTCCCTAATTCTATAAACACCATAGATATTGATGATTATTTGTTAAAAGGTGGAATAAATATAGCAAAAATATCTTCCAATAAAATAGGAAAAATATTTAAGAAACATAATAATATGCGTAATAATCTCAGTGTCATTTACCGTATTCCATGCAACGGTTGTCCATCATCTTATTTCGGTGAGTCAGGTCGAGGGTTCAATAAACGCTTGAATGAGCACAAAAACGATCTCAGGGCTCATAGAACATCTAACTCCCTGGTTCGTCACCTGGACAAATGTGGACATCTACCTGATTGGAACAACGCAGAAATTCTACACGAGGGATTTGAGAAGAGAAAAACTGTGGAAGCTGCACATATCGCCGCCAACAAGAACAACAACGACAGAGACGGATTTAAATGCCTCTCGAAAGCAGCAAGTGTCCTAATAATTAAATCGTTAGCCAAAGGGAAAACATGACGCTCATACCTTGGCGGGTTCCCTCTCACTACGAATATAAGAATTGTGATCCGTCTGTAATGCTGTAGTCCTCTGAAGAAGACCAAGTTGGTCGCAACGTTAGGACATTAAACTCTATTCCTAACACATCTTCGTTTGCCCTTCCCCACCCACATTCTCTCTCATATATATATATATATATATATATACATATGTATGTATGTATGTATATATATACATATATATACATATATATATATATATATATACACAAATATATATCAACGGCTTTTTCCCTCTTACAAGGAAGGTAGTAAAAACCAAAGACAATTTATCCGTTCCCACACATTCCATCCCCACTCACCCCCCTCTCTCCCTCTTATCTTGGCTCCTCCTGGATGACGGGTCATCCCTGCATCTCACCCACTGCCCTGGATAAGAAGCAATGTAGCAAGACACAACACATCCACAGCAAGACCACTTCATTTAATAGGCAACCTCCCCTTTCCGTCCCCTCATGCATAAAAAGAGAAGACGGGGAGAAGTCCCAACGGGCTACGTCAAAATATTATTCACACTTACTCCCTCACCCCCACATCCCCCGCCCACTCCCTTCATGCATCACAACATCATCCATACACAACCATTCTCTACTCACCCCTATCTTCCATCTTCTCCCTTCTTTCCTCGACAGACATTGTCCTCTTTCCTAATGCCCCTTTTTCCCCATCCAGCCATCTCATTCTTGGTCACCCCCTCATGTTCATTCCTTCCACCTCTGCCTTCCACACCTCTTTTACTAACTTTCTTCACTCATTCTTTCCATGTATCCAAAATATCCCAATAGTCTTTCATCAACCCTGTCTCCCAACTCCCTCTCCACCCCCCTCTCCTTCTCACCTCCTCGTTTCTCATCTACCCAACCTAGTACCTCTTAATATACTTCTCAGGCATTTCATCTCAGACACATTTAAACTCTTCTTCTCTTCCTCTCTTTTGTTCCATGTTTCTGCCCCATATAGTGCTGTCAGCACAATCACTCCTTTATACAATCTCCTCTTAGCATCCATTCCCAAATGTCTATTTCTCATTACACATTTTAACCCCCCAGGGCATTTACTTGCCTCTCTCCATCTACAAAATAACTCCACCTCCACTCCTCTCTTTCCCACCACATTCGCTCTCAAGTATCTAAAGGTACCCACCTCCTCCAGTCTCTCTCCAGTCTCAGTCTCAGTCCTTAATACTTACTTTCAATTTTCTGGCACATTCTCCCCTTGTACATCTCATCACCTTACTTTTACCCACATTCATCTTCAACTTCCTTCTTTCGCACACTTTCCTAAACTTTGTCACTAACTTCTTTAATCCTTCCTCTGATCCTGCCACAAGTGCAGTAGCATCATCAAACGACAATGGCTTATCTCCCACTAATCTCCATTTTCTTTAATCATCTCCAATTCCCGGAACATTACCATTGCATTTACATCTCGCACCACTCAATCCATGTATAAATTGAATAGCCAAGGCGACATAAGGCATCCCTGGCGAAGTTCCACCCTTACCTCCAACCACTTTTTCCATTTCTGATTCTAACGCACGCTCTACAACTCTTGTAAAAACTCTTGACCGCTCTTACCAGCTTCCCTCCTATCCCAAATATCTGCAATACTTCCCATAGTGCCTTCCTGTCTACCCTGTCATAATCCTTTCCCGAATCTATAAAGGCCCAAAAAACATCCTTAGCTTTTCCTAAAGCTTTCTCACATACCTGCCTTACCACAAAAATCTGATCCACGCAACTCTACCGGTCCTAAAACCACACTGTTCCTCACCAATTACTCCCTCTGTTCCTCTCCTAATCCTTTCTATCAAAACTCTCCCATAAGCATTCGCAACTACACTCGACAAACTAATCCATCTGAAACTACTACACTCACACATGTCCCCTTTTCCCTTGTAAAGTGGAGCTATATAGACACCCCTCAAGTCCTCCGATACTCTATCCTCTTTTACACAAACATTAAACAACCTCATCAGCCAGTCCAATATCACTGTACCTCCCTTTTTTAGACATTCCGCATGACACTCATCCAGACCAGGTGCCTCACCTGCTCTCATTATAATAACTGCTTTCACCTCATCTTTCTTTATTTTCCCTTCTTATTCCTCATTCATCATTATCATTTTCTTTCAGCTTCCCACTGCAGCCACTTTTCCCTCCTTATCCTCCGTCACATTTAGCAACTCTCTAAAATATTCTGCCCATCTTCCTCTTACTGCCGTCTCTTCCATTATCATCTCTCCATCTGCACCTTTTACATTTTCCTCTCTACTTGCTTTGCCTCCTCTTCCTCTCTTAATTTCTTTCCAAAACATCTTTTTATTCCTTTCAAAATTTTCTATTATACTCTTACCCCATTTCACATCTGCTTTCCTCATTGCCTCCTTTAGCTTATGCTTTACTTCTCTCCTCTTTTCTTTGTACTTCTCGCCCTATTTTGTAACCAATCTGTAACTGCTCGCTTCTTCTCTTCTACAACTTTCTTTGCTTCATCATCCCACCACTCACTATCCTTTCTTCTATTTCCTCCCATCCTCCTTGTTCCACACACCAAATATCACGAAAGCACTTAGGAATTTTAGTTTCTTTTTCCGGTTTCCTTTTTTGGTTATCAGCAATATATACATATATATATATATATATATATATATATATATATATATATATATATATATATATACTGTATATGTACACACACACACACACACACACACACACACACACACACACACACACACACACACACACACACATATATATATATATATATATATATGTATATATATATATATATGTATATATACATATACTGGAGGACGAGATGAAGATGGTGGTGGTGTTTGTGGTGGAGCAGGAAGAGAGAGAAGAATAGGAGGAGGGGGAAGAAGAGGGTCAGGAAGAAGAAAAAGAGGAAGAAGCGGAGGAAGAAGATGGGTAGGAAGAGAAGCGGGAGGAAGGAGAAGAGTATGAAGAGAAGCAGGAGGAGGAAGAAGAGTATGGAGAGAAATAGGAGGAGAAAGAGAAGAATGAGGAAAAGGAGTATGAGGTAGAAGGTGGAGTGAAATGGAAGAGGAAAACAGGTTGATAAAAAATAGCAGGAGGAATATGGTAATAATGACGACAACTAGGAATAATAAGAATACGTAAAAGAAGAGAATCAAAATATGAGAGAGGGCTCCTAAAGAAAAAAGAAAAAAAAAAAATCAAGAACCCTAATGAAATTGGGAGACATATAATGACGACAACAGTGATAAGAAATGAAAACATCACTAGAAGCGAGGGGAAAGGAATATGTGGACACTAGATTATATGTAAAGAAAAATATACGATCACCAGAAATGTTATTTTGCCTATCTGTGGAGGACCGCAAGAGAAAAGGGTGGAAGAAAGTGAAGGGAGAGAAGGATAAAGAGAGGGGGGAACAGAAGAACCAGGAGGAGGAGGAGGTAGACGATAGAGAGGGAGGAGGAAATGGAAAAGTCGGAAGAAGAGAAGGTGGAGGTGGAGGACAAGGAGGAGGAGGAAACATAGGGAAAAAACAAACAAACAAACAGAAGAATTAACATTGGATGACCAAGGAAAATACAAGTGAAAGAAAGTGGTGTGGACAAAAGTACACAGAAGAATTTTTTTTTATAATAACTTGTGAGACAATAGTGACAGAGAACAATATACCATACCTAATAAGTCTAGGTAGTATAAAAAAAAATAGATGAGGTGTGGTACACGTGGGAGTGTAGGTGAGAAAGGAAAAAGCAAGGGAATTGCAGGACGACAACAGTAGGATGAATACGAGGTGAAGTAAGACGAGAGGAAGAGAGGAGAATACGCAGGAGGAGGGGGAGGAGGAAGAAAAGTAGGAGATATAATAGGAAGAGGAGGGAGAAAGGGGGACGAAGAAGAGGGTAAAGAAGAAGAAAAAGGGGCAGGAACAGAAAGAGAAGTTGAAGGAGGAAGAAGAGAAGGCGGAAGGAGGAAGAAGGTAAGGAGGAGGAGGAGCAGGAGGAAGAGGAGGAGGACGTGGAGGTGGGGAGGAAGTGTGGAGGATGAGGTTTTCAGAGGTAACGGTTGAGGAACGTTCCACAGCTTTCCTCCTATCAAGATGGAAACGAAGCTGAAGAAAAATATTTCTCCCGAAGGCAAAATTAGAAATAGTTACGTAAAATGTTGTAGCCAATATATGTATAGAAGAGCGGAAAAAAGAAGAGATGGAGAGGAATGGTGCAAGAAACTGAGATAGAACACCTTGTGATTATTTATAGAGACACAAGGGAACTTCGGTGACCTGACCTAGTTAAGTCGACAAATTGCCGTCGTTGTCATTTTTTCACTTGCTTATCATATATTGATACAACCACACTTGCTTTAAGTTTGATAGGTAAGACACAGCTTCTAATGATAGTGTGATAATGATTACGGTGATAATGAAGTATGATAATGATGAAGTGTAATACTGATAATGCTCTTGGTGATGTTCATAAGCATGATGATTATTATGATGATGGAGTATGATGATTATGATATTGAAGATAGAAACACGATAATTTTGTCATCTCGTATCTTCGTAGCTGCATCTACTTTCGATGACTGGCGTGCACACGCGTGCACGCACAATATAGTACAAGATGTGGTTTCAACGACAAGACTAGCGTCTTCCAAGAGACACCCATTTTATGGCGACCAAGCTCACCGACCTTTCTTGACAACGCCCCTTTTGACAACAAAAGATTCTTGGCGTCTCAGGTCAAGCCGCTATCTTGAACAATAGCCCCAGCTGCGTCTCGGGGCAACACCTGCACATTATCGAACGACGCCTCAATCGAGCCAACCCAACTTCCAAATATTACTCATATGACAACCCTTGTAAATATATATGTATATTATGTTTCTGGCAACCTTCCGAGCCTTAATAGGGGCTTGCCGTGTAAGTAGTTGTTAGATCTATACAAGGAGAATTAAAACCAAGAACTCCGCCCGAGTTTCTTTCACCACCAATTCCAAATGTAGAGTAACACAACCTACAATAATGATTATGAAGATATTGATGATAATGATTATGATGATGATAATGACGACGACGACAACGCCGATGATGATGATTAGATAATGATGATGATGATGATGATGATGATGATGATGATGATGATGATGATGATGATGATGATGATGATGATGATGATGATGATGATGATGATGATGATGATGATGATGATGATGATGATGATGATGGTGGTGGTGGTGATGTGATGATGATGAGGAGGAGGAAGAGGAGGAGGACGACGACGACGCCGATGATGCTTATAATGGTAATGATGAAGATAATGATGATGATGATGACGTTGCTGATGATGATGATGATGATGATGATGATGATGATGATGATGATGATGATGATGATGATGATGATGATGATGACGACGTACAAGATGATAATAATGATGATGGTGATGACAACGTCGTCGGTGACGATAATGATGATGGAGACAGCCGACCCTGGTTTATGTAGGCCTAAGGTGCCATCCCATCCCGCTTTGGTCCTGAAAGGTCTTTCATTGACACATATTGTACTTTTACCAGTTTTACTCCTCCACTACAATGTCTTACTTTGCATATCTTATTTTTTTTTAATACTAGAAGACATCATTCAGTTAAGAGCAAATTTTTCTTTACTGGGCATAAGAAAATTTTATTTATTTTTCTGTCTCTCACCAAACGATATTAATAATCGAGACGTATTTTCAGTGATTCTGTCTAGCTCTTACCAGACTATTTCCTTCAACTCATCAACTCTCGAGGTACCCACTCCAGAAAAAGACCAGTGCGCCAGCAGATGACTCACAACCGCGCCCCAAGTGCCGCGCACAAACCAATAAGTGCCGCCACTTGCTCGGCTCTGAAGTGAAACTCAAGATAATCCAGCTGAACTCTTTCAGTGTCGCGGTGCACTCTACACATTTCAAAGTGGTAGATGTTATATTTGTTTTATTCATCCATTTGCTTTTAATTGATGGTGGCCACCTCCCACCTGAACAAAACCATTAGGTGCCCATTTATATTGCAAGATAGACACGGGACTGGGTTGAAAATCAGATACAAGAGTGTATGGCCTCACTGACGCCACGCAACGATTAAGGTTCAACCTAGCGCCCTCTGGTTGGTCGCTTCCAAAGATGGCGCTCAATTATACTACTTCCTCTTAATAGATGTAGGTCTTTATACATCATGTTCTGTTGGAGCTACAATTTTATGTACAGCTGAAGAAGAACCCTGATCTAATAGGTGGGAAGGGGGCTTGACCATTCGAGAATGAAATATCACTGTTGGATCAAACAACAAAATCTACATTAAAAATAAGAAATCGACGACAACCTTGTTAGTTCTCAACTGTTAATAGATGACGTTTTAAGTAAATACACCTGATAAATTCAGTAGTAATATATTACAGCACTATAACAATAGAACTTATCCTTTGTGGTGCTACATCTTTGCAGATAAGGATAACACAAAGGTTGTTGTCGAACTTTGGAAGCCTGCTGTACATACTTCCACGATAAAGGCTTTGACTTTCGACATCAGCTCAAGACTTGAGTTCTTCTTTAAGCCGCTGGAGCTCATCGCTTTCAACACGGTGACTCTCATTATATATATAGATATATATATATATATATATATATATATATATATATATATATATATAATATGTGTATATATATATATACATATACATATATATACATATATGTGTATGTATATATATATATATATGTATATATACATATATATATATATATATATATATATATATATATAATATATATATATATATATATATATATATACATTGGTTTTGGACGAAGCCAGGTGATTTCATTCAGCTGAGGTACAAACTCGGATCAACTGTCAAGGTCTTCATTGATAGATCGCCCATTTGACTTTATTTCGTCCTTAAGCTGAATAAAACTGTCTTCCCAAGGTGAGACCCGAGACCTAACGATACATGACCGAACTGATGGGGTTAATGAGACATCAAGAGACCCTTATAGTCACCCAAGAGCCGTGAAAATCGAAGCTGAATTGGTCACTAAGGAGCGGGCGAGTTTAGTTTTCATCATGAAATAAAGGACATTAAACTAAAAAATCACTATCTTGGTATAATCGAGGCATACTTTCAATTACGGCTAGAATCGTAACTAAACCGGCTATAACTTAGGCTGATTATTATGTTGCTAATACAACGAACCTACTGTAGATGTTGTGTTTGTCCACTCCATCAGTCCGTCCGTCTGTCCGTCACATCCTGTCCCCAGACAATTCGAAGGACAAAAGCGTAGGATCACGTTACACCCTACAACGTCAGCGGCATACGTCTTATGCCGCAATTGTTTTATGGATTGAGCGTCAGCGGCATAAGTCGTATGCCCCAATTTTAAAAATTCGCCAAAAATAGGCATTACGTCAAGGGTCAAATATGTGGTAATGACCAAGTAGCGTTCATTGGCTATAAAAGGCACCCAAATTTTTTTATTTATTGACAAAACTGGCAACCCTGGCAGCAATTTTTCGGGGGTAACTTGGGGTATAAAATCGGCCATTTGGACGT
>NC_134778.1:49051784-49074284 GCF_046742065.1 Oratosquilla oratoria | reverse complement strand
TAGATATATATATATATATATGTAATCGACAGCTATTTCTCTCCCGTAAGAGAGTTCAGACCTCATATATGACCGAACTATGGGTATTGCTGTGACCTTACAAGCACACACACACAAAATCCCCTCCCACGAAAGTTGGAGTAACGACTTGCAGCAAAGCGTTACTGAAATTATTTCAGCCCTAAGCGGGATTCGAACCTGGACCGCCGTAGTGGCGGCCGCGACTATGTGTTTCTGTTTGTGTCTGTATTTGCTAATAAGAAACACTGGTAACTTTTGTTAAATTAGGCAAGGCACCAACCAGGAATTACTGATGCATCCACTGTATATATATATATATATATATATATATATATATATATATATATATATATATATGTATGTACATATATATATATATATATATGTTTATATATATACATACCTATATAATATATACATACATATATATATGTATATATATGTGTGTATATATATATGTATATATGTATATATATGTGTATATATATATATGTGTATATATATATGTAAATATATATATATATATATATATATATATATATATATATACAGACATGACAGAATTGAATAGACCCCAAGAAAAATCGTTCCATTTATTAAACAAGCAATTGATACAATTAAAGTGCTCATAAATGGCCGCAATGTGAATAACTAATACTTTGTTGACATCTCCTTTGCTTTTTATAATGCAAACACCCTTCACGAATATCATCTTGAGGGATTTCTTGCCATATTTCCCGTAGTAGTCCTAAGAGTTCGGGCTTCCCGCCCTGGCCTTCGGCCTATTTAAACATGAGAAACAATAAAACAACTAAAACTAATGTGTTTTTCATCTGACAACAATACAATGTCTTAACATTTTAGAACATGTGCCTGTGTCAGGACCTCATCGTCATAGCCATCTCGCTGCCTCTTTAGGCTGAATATCATCTCCTTTAGCACATTTAGAGTTTCGTTTACTTCTTGGTTCCTCTTTAGCCCTTCGTTCACTTCTTCTTGGTTCTTCCTTAGCCTTTAGTGCACTTTACAAGGGATTACAAGGGCAATGCATGCCGACAGGAGACCTTTTGATCCATATCTAGGTCGGATGCAAAAAAAAAAAAAAAAAAAAAAAAAAAAAAAAAAAAAAAAAAAAAAAAAAAAAAAAAAAAAAAAAAAAAAAAAAAAAAAAAAAAAGATCATATTAATAATCAATTAAAACTATAACAATGTAAATAACAATTAAAATACATAAATAAATGCATTGGTAAATGCACTTCTTGGTTTTTCTTTAGCGTTTCGTTCACTTCTTGTTTTTCTTAAGCGTTTCGTTCACTTCTTCGTGTGTTTTGAAGTCCTCCATGAAGTTCATAAGTCCAACACCACAATTTTATCTTCGTTTTCAGCACGAAGTACGTATTCTGGGAGAATGATCTCTTCGGCCTGTTCTTCGGTTCGGTCGTTAATGCGGAAATAATCCGAAAGCGGTTCTTCAGTTTTTATATCAGAATAACAATAATAAAATCATAGGCCCTTCCGCGCACACAGGCCCGGGTGTAACCAAATAGCACCGGTCCAGATCAGACTGTGAAAAGGAGAGAAAATTAGTGTATATATATATATATATATATATATATATATATATATATATATATATATATATATATGTTTATCCAACTATATATATATACATATATATATATATATATATATATATATACATTATATATATAAGTGTGTGTGTGTGTGTGTGTATATATATATATGTGTGTGTGTGTGTGTGTGTGTGTGTGTGTGTGTGTGTGTGTGTATGCAGTATATGTGTATATATAAATTTATATATATATATATATATATATATATATATATATATATATATACACATACCCGGTATACGTATATGCATGTGCGTGCGTGCGGGGGGAGTAGTGGTAGTTCAAAATGCATGTTCTATTGAGGTCAAGAGCAGGAACAGTATTATTCAACTTGTAGTTGTTGTTTTTTATCATCCTTATGATGCTTTGAGCTTCGTAATCTAGTGTGCTCAGTAGATTTCCAAAATCCATAATTCTGTTCACGCAAGACGTCTTTCGGCCTTACTCGACCATCTTCATATGGACCTCTAGCCCATCGCACGGAATGAGGTCGCATCAAAGGTGTGAGATTATGTCTCTTAGAGTACTATTTGTGGTGGAACTTCGTGGGTTGCTCTTTGTTATCTTCTTGCTGCGGGAAGAGTCGATATAGACATTTGTTATGTGTTTGTGGTAGGGTTCTCGTTATGTATGTATGTTGTTTCTGCCATTTATAACCTGTTCTCTGGGCAGGATAATGGTGTGGTCCTCCATCATCTTAGTAATGGCTTGCCGTATATTCTGCTGGTATGACCTGTTGCTTCATCCTGCAGGTGTGCTGTTATTTTCTTTCATATGGTGGTCATGGTGAAGCCTAAATGCTTGACAGGTAAGCGACTGCAGACACTAAAATTGCAAATATATTAGTATACTAGGTTTACTTCTTAAAGAGTGTTTATGGGTGGAAGAAAGCTATTCTTCAAAACTAGGTACGAAGGTCATCTTGATTTGTAAAAACTGATAAGTTTGACATGTGCCTCTGCATCGATGGGTTGGACACTTCTCTCTATAGTGTATTTCAGGGATTTTTCATCTTCTTTGTACGAGGATTACATGACGTTCTCGTAATACAAGCTGATAGCTGCATGGGTTTCATATGTCTGGTGTCATATAGATGTCAATTCATCACGTTGTCTGTTTCTTATATTTTAATAACTATTATCAATTCTGCGTTGGTAGCCGTTCAAGCAGAGCAGTGTGCAAACGCACGCTGGACGAATGAGTTGATGGCAGTACGCCGTTTAGGTATAATCCAAAGTCCCAGTGAACCGATTTACATTTAGCTTCTCGATGTTGATGTCTTAGAATTAAAGAGAATTGTGGTCGATAAATGTAAACCTCTTCACTGGGACCCATTCACTGTAATACAAATACTTTCCCGCGTTGTATACTTACCAATTGTACTATCATGGTGGAGATGGGTTGAACGCAAAATTTCGTGTTCGTGTATGTAACTCGAACATACGGATATATAAGAAAAGTTGCGCTTAACTTATATCTCTCTGGATGGCGCAATCGATTATGTCACTATCACTTGTCACGTGCTAGCGGAGGTTCGAGTCCTTGGCTGTACCGCGTTTCAATTTCTGCATGTATGCCTCCTCGAGCTTCTCGATGTTGATGGCTTAGAATTGCAGTTGTTAAATGTAAATTTGTGCACTTGGAGCCATTCAGTGTTGCACAAATACTTCCCCGCGTTGTATACTTACCAATTAACTATCATGATGGAGATAGGTTGAACCCAAAATTTTGAGTACGTTTATGTAACTCGAACATACAGATACTCGGTATATAAGAGATGTTGCGCTCAACTTATATCTCTCTTCATGGAGTAATGGGTTAAGTCACTATCACTTGTCGCGTGCTAGCGAAGGTTCGGGTGCTTGGCTGTACCAAGTTTCAATTTCTGCATTTATGCCTCCCTAAGCTTCTCGATTTTGATGGCTTAGAGTTAAGGTGAATTGTGGTTTATATATATATATATATATATATATATATATATATATATATATGTATATGTATATATATATATATATGCATATACAAACATATTCATATATATATATATATATATATATATATATATATATATATATATATATATGTGTGTATGTATGTATCACGGGTGGCAAAAAGCAGTGGGTTCGAATCCTGCATGCGACTGTCATAGAAATTATCATATATACCTCACTACTGGAAGGGTAGTGAGGTAAGCGCCAAAAGACTGTTAGAGTTTTATTACTAACGTTTCGTCCTAAAAGGACTTCTTTAGAGTGTACACAACAAAATAAACTGGAAGCTTATATACTCACTGCTTATCTCGTCCCCACCTTGGAAGGAAGACTATGGTTAAAGACACCGAAGCAGTGGCAAAAGAAGAGGACCGACAATGCCTGGCCATCCTGGAAGCCATCTGGATAAAGGAGCTGCAAACTGCTATCAGTAGGTAGATAAATGACTTCGCCCTCCTGCCCGAGTATGAAACCTGTTCAGAGAAGCCAGATGGACAACCCAAGGGCATGGAAGTCTCCACCACAGACGCCTTCCATTATCCACCCACGTATAGACCCCCATCATTCAGAAAGACTGAGAGACAGGTCGGCGCTGAACCCGGAAGTGATTTCTCCGAGTATCTTTTCTGCCAACAGGTGATCTCTCATGGAGCTCGGCGATCCTACGGGTGATCTCCTCTAATATCCACCCAGTAACTCCTCCGGGTGGTTTTCATACCAGTTAAAATGTGCTCCCTTTCCCCTCCCCCCCCTTTTTTTTTCTTCTTCAACTGGGGATCAGAAAGATGTACGAAACATCTTGATTTTTATTTTGTATATGCATATATATTTAAACGTAAAATTTCGTGCACGGCGAAGTAGTGTTGGGAAAGGTCTTATGGTTTATATATATACGTATATATATATATATATATATATATATATATGTATATATATATATATATATACAGTGTATACATATATATATATATATATAGATATATATTTACATATATATACATATATATATATATAAGTATACGTATATTTTTTTTACACACACACATTTACCGGTATATATGTACATATACACACACACACACACACACACACACACACACACACACACACACACATATATATATATATATATATATACATACATATATATATATATATATAATATATATTTATATATATTCATGTATTTACATATATATATGTACTTATACAACCATACTCGTACATACATATATGTATATATACATATATATATATATATACATATATATATATCTATATATATATATATATACATATGTACTTATACAACCATACTCATGTATTTACATATATATATATATATATATATATATATATATATATATATATATATATATGTACTTATACAACCATACTCGTACACACACACTCACACACACACACACGGACATATATGTATATATATATATATATATATATATATGTGTGTGTGTGTGTGTGTGTGTGTGTGTGTGTGTGTGTGTGTGTGTGTGTGTGTGTGTGTGTGTGTGTGTGTGTGTGTGTGTGTGTGTGTGTGTGTGTGTGTGTGTGTGTGTGTGTGTGTGTGTGTGTGTGTGTGTGTGTGTGTGTGTGTGTGTGTGTGTGTGTGTGTGTGTGTGTGTGTGTGTGTGTGTGTGTGTGTGTGTGTGCGTGTGTTTGTTTGCGAGAGTGTGTGTGTAGGATTTGTTATGCCGTTACTTATTACGCAATGTCACGTGGAATGTGTAATAAGGTTTTATTAATTCAGGTACAGGTCTGACTTAAGCGGGGTCTTAATTGATTTACATATAGTTCATATTGATTTTTTTAAAGCTTATTTCCGCAAAACGTATCATTTAGCTATTTGGCAGGTATAGCGCGGCACCTCGCATACATCATGAACGTGTTTACACGCGTAATACGACACACGTTTAGGCACTTGGTTCCTTCGACGGTCGATCGGGACGCCAGACTTCGTAATTTCATCCTGGCTAAAACATTATTTTTCCTTTTTATGGGTTTTATTCGCTTATCGTAACAGTATCTCGTGGCCGCGAGTTTTACGGGCAAGTGCGTTCGCATCATGATAAAGGATGACAACGGTGGGTGAAGAAGGAGGATAGGAAGGGAAGGGAAGGAAAATAGTGAAAAAAAGTTACTGATGAGAGGGAAGGAAAGGAGGAGGAGGAGGAGGAGGAGGAGGAGGAGGAGGAGGAGGGGGGGGGGGAGGAGGAGGACGAGGAAGAGGAATGGAATTATAAAATGCGGAATATGGTTTAATGCGGAGTGTGGTTTAAGAATATGAGGAGGAGTATGATGAATGGGAGATTGAAAAGTAAAGAGTATATAGAGTAGGAGGAATAGGGGAAAGAGAGGTCAGAAAATACCTAGGAGGAGAGTGAGAGCTCATGGACAAATGAAGGGAGAGGTAAGGAATCCAGGTGGAAGGCATGGGCACAGGAAGAAGGTCAGGTGCTGAAGGTGAAAATGAAGGTGAAAATGGCTAATTTTGGGAAAATGGAGGGGAAGATTTTAGATCAATAAAGAAAAGAGCGCAAGAATAAGCAGGTCCAATAGGAGTAGGACTTGGAGAAAGAATAGAAGATGACGAGAAGAAAAATGAAAAAATGGAGAACGAATGAAAAGAGGAGTGGAAGCAGGAGGCAGTGAGGTATACCTAAAACTTAGTTCTTTCAATGTGGTGTTTCATTTCCAAGCCTTTACTCTAGCCAAATCTTCAGTAATAGAAATATTGACCGCACCTACTCTTCCAAAGAAAGCAGAGAAGCAGGAAGATCTATACAGTCATATAGCAACCCATATGGAGAAAGATGTAAACATATGTTGGGAAATATAGTGACATTCACAACTGCCAGACACCAAACAACAAACCTAGATTAGAATAATACGACGAATAATTTTTAACTTACCCTCTTGTGAATAGGTATGCACTGAATATATGTATATATATATATATATATATATATATATATACACATATATATATATATATATATATATATATATATATATATATATATATATATATATAGTGTGTGTGTGTGTGTGTGTGTGTGTGTGTGTGTGTGTGTGTGTGTGTGTGTGTGTGTGTGTGTGTGTGTGTGTGTGCGTGTGTGTGTGCATGTGTGTGTGCGTGTGCGTGCGTGTGTGTGTGTTAGGGTTATGACTTTTTCAGGTATAAATTCCTGTAGTGTCAATCGATGAACTTTTTCCTAAAGTTCACAAAATTCCCTTTTGTTTTGTCAATTTATGAAAAAAATCCCTATTAAACTGAAGAATCAAAAGAAAATTCTGCCGTTTACAAGTCTTTATTTGCAAATGAATATATACCATACAGTAAAATAAAAAACAAATAATTTGTGAATTACTGTTTATAAACTTGCTTTTAAGATATTTGTCAGCTTTGCAAGTGCTGTAAAGCTCCTCCATCAGCTTCACAGCTCGCTCGGTCACCATATTTGATCAAAGCACATCAAGCACTGATTGTTTCTCTACCCAGTGGGTGGAAAAATATCTTGAAGCCTTAAGATACTTCAATTTAGAGACAACAGTATGCAATTCATTGTAAGTGTCTTGTAAATTGTACTGATTTAAGAACCATGCCTTCGCCCATGTAGTTGTGATATCACAAATAGCTCTCAACTGATCTCTCCATTTTGCAAGGAGAAAAAATCAATGAGTGCGATTGTCCATGAATTCCACCTGATACTATGAAGGTAGGGCAGCTTCCGCCATTTTATACGAGGCCATTTTCCCTCCATCTGGTAGAAATTATATGCATCGCAGAGTTAAAAAAGAAACCTGAATTCGTCTCTCCATTCAGGGTCATCATGTGTTGCCATTATCTCTGTGCCAGAATATTTGCTTTAAATCCTCATAGTCTGCCAAAACATCTTCAATGAACTGAATATCCAATTATCGGAGAAAAGAACGAAAGTTGTTCGAAAATACATATATTGCAATCACTATCCGTGATCCTCTTCAGCGTGAAGAAGATAATGATCGCAATATACGTACCCTCGAACAGCTTTCTTTTCTCTGATAGTGGCATATTCAGTTTATCTTACCAATGTGACCGTGGTTTTGTTGTGAAAAAAAGGAATTCATTACGTGCAGTAGAACCAGGTCGGGAATATAATGTTAGCATCCAATAAACTGAGAATTTTCTAGACCTTTTGTGTAAACAATTTCTGGAGTCTAACAACGTCACTTAGGTGGCCTGTATTGACTGCTGTGGTGTCAGAAATAATCATTTTGACGTTCCTCAATGCATTGTGTTTATCCAGCAGGGCTTCCAGTTGGAGAAGGATGTTCTCAGCTGATCCAATTCCACAAGCCAAAATGCCAAGGTATTCTTGCAGAATTCTTTGGAAAGACCACCTAACTCTTTATTGACTTACCGACTCTTCCCATCAAAATACAAACAAAATTTCTCTTCACCAATAATTTCTTTCAGCCAGTTCTTGATCACTCGACACCAAATTCCTGATTGTGATGGTGTGGGTAAATCTATTCTTTCTTCAGCCAAGTTTTGAAAAACATTTGATACTTTACTTGTTGACAAGGACACTCTCGATACCAGTGTGGCAGCAGAGTTTGCTGCATGATACTTCCGTTTCATGGGAGAGACTCTCCCGGAAAATCAGAAGCAGTGATGCATTTTTCTTCTTCAGTGATCCCTGGGTTATATATAAGTATGTATGTATGTATGTGTATATATACACACACACACATATATATATATATATAATGTATATGTATATATACATGTATATATATATATATATGTGTGTGTGTGTATATATATGTATATAATATATACATACACACACACATACACACACACACACACACACACACATATATATATATATATATATATATATATATATATATATATATATATATATATACATTTGAGCAACGGGCTGCGCCCGCCCACGATACACACAGCCTCGGGCCTTCGGGCGAACTCCCTTCGCTCGCAGCCAATCAGTCGTCTCCGTTGCCTTGAGGTCACTGCTCTCGGCTAATCAGTTGTCCCCATTGCCGTGACGTCAATACACTTGGCCAATCAGTTGTCTCCGTTGTCGTGACGTCAGCACTATCTCAGCTAATCAGGGGGTGGAGGGGACATGTCTACTTGAGGGATTTCCGGTTTCCGGTCCGATTTAGATGATTATCAAAGAGGGGGCTCGGACCTTCGGGCGAGCTCCCTTCGCTCCCAGGCGCCAAAAGACCTACGGGCTCCCTGCTAATCAGTTGTCTCCATTGCCGTGACGTCACTACTCTCGGCCAATCAGTCATCTACGATGCTGCGACGTCACCACTCTCTCAGGCAAACAGGGGCCGGAGGGGACGTATCCCCTTGCGTCATCTCCGGCGGAAACGGGCAGATATGATGTTTAATTTTTGGTTGGCATTTGTTTGGCGTGTTATCATGAAAGGTATATGAGCGGTAAGAATGGAAAACACACAATTGGAAACAGAAACTTTATTCCTGACTGATCTCACTTATAAGGCTTCTTCATTATTACCTCTGAAGAAGCCTTAGAAGGTGAAAATGGCCAGGAATAATGTCTGTTCCCAATCCTGTGCTTCCCATTCATACCACTCATATATATGTATGTATATATATCTATATAATATACACACACACACACACACACACACACACACACACACACACACACACACACACACACACACACACACACACACATATATATATATATATATATATATATATATATATATATATATATATATATATATATATGTATAAAATATATATATATATACATACATATATATATTGTATGTTAATCAGTGGCATATAATTTCTGATAATCACTGCCTCCATGCATTTTAGTTTTGTTTTATTATCATCATGTGCGGGGCCCTAGAGTTGTATGGGTCACGAGTTGCGAGCTGGCAAGGATGAAGTGTCATAGCCCCTAGATCTCTCCCAGTATATCTATCTTTGTAATATATAAGTATGTAGCTTGTCTGAACAAAATACCAGAAGATGCCTACTGCATAGACGAAACGTTGTAAAAAAAAAAAATTCATACCCAACCATGGACTCGTTTGGAAGTATTGTATACCATCTCCCTCCTTCAGAGAGAAAAATTATTAGAAGAATAGAAAGCCTCATTATGAAGATAACCAATGCAATTTGCTGTGTTATTTAATAAGAAGTGCATTAAAGAGAACCTGCTCCATAAATTCACTAATATATATATATATATATATATATATATATATATATATATATACATATATATAAAAAAATATATATATATAAAAAAATATATATATATATATATATATATATGTGTGTGTGTGTGTGTGTGTGTGTGTGTGTGTGTGTGTGTGTGTGTGTGTGTGTGTGTGTGTGTGTGTGTGTGTGTGTGTGTGTGTGTGTGTGTGTGTGTACATGAACGTATAACGCAATCAAACGAGAAAAACAACACCATTGATCTACTGCAAAAGACACAAAGTGCTTAGGCCTAATGATAATTTTTTCTTTCGCAACCGTGATCCAGTCTTGACGTGCGATATAGTTGTCAATGTAAAATTGTAACGCTTTTTTGTTCACTCTATGTATTTTCCATACAGCATGTACATTGTAAAATTCTGTCTTATTCCAGATAATCCAGGGAGGCTAAAGGTTTCTGACACAGAGCAGACATGGCTATAAATGTGTTTCCACATTATTAAAAAAAAAAAAAAAAATGAAGCAGTGAATGGACGAATTAATTAACTGATGTTAAGCAATCCATCCATAAATAAAAAGAAAATAGATTAACAAACAAATAGATAAACATTTGTTTACATACTGTACTCTTCTTTCTTTATAAACTACAGTATTTGATGTTTTCATTCGTCCAAATTTAAACGAACTAAACAACAGAGACCCCCACGACATGAAGAAGTTACCAATACCTATACCAAAAAAATCTCATCCCACTAAAGTTCCTGTCTTTCATATATATCCTTTTTTCTGGGCGAGGATGTATTGCATTGTCCCGTTCACGTACGAAAGGAGCAAAATGGAACATCCGTAGAACCTCTTCATAAAAACGCCATGAAAGCGAAGGGTATGGCCATTGTCTAGAAGGGAAAAGAATGCGAAAGCTCAGACAAAGCAATCGTTATGAATTTCACGAGACAAAGCCCACAAATGCATAAAGGTCACCTGGGGATTGGTCCAAGAAAAAAAACACACACACACACACACACACACACACACACACACACACACACACACACACACACACACACACACACACACACACACACACATACACACAGTGGTTCTTAACCTTTTTTGGCAGCGACCCAAAATTTTGCACAAATCAAGCATCGCGACCCAAGCCTACATAGATATTGTCGGTTTTACATTGAAATTTCAAAACACTTCAAATAAATTTTCTGCTTTGGAGTTTTTATTTAATCATGGTCTGCTTAGAATCCTAAGACTAGGCATCATGTATTTTAATTATTACAGTATGTAATTATAATATATTTATAGTGGGAAAATAATTATTTTCTGCAAACCCTTAGCGACCAAATAAAATGGCTTGGCGACCCAAATTTGGGTCGCGAGCCAGGGGTTAAGAACCACTGATCTAAACTATAGAGTCAAAGTGCCAGATTAAAGATTACTTCTTTGTTTGGGGGGCGGAGGGATAAAGACACAGAGAGAGCTATTCAGTACTATGAACAAAATGGTGTTTATGTTCGCCGTAGACACATGGTAGGTCATCCTTTCCGGGGGAATGAATTATTCAATTTATCCAACTCGGGAGGACTTTCCTTATTCGTTAAGCCGCAAAGGTATTTCATATAATCCTAGCCACAAAAACTATTATTTTCTTAAGACAAAGATTTTGTGTGTGTGCTTGTGTGTGTGTATTGTTCCGCCCGATGAAAACATAGTGACGTAAAGTATTGTGTACACGTATATTATATTAACCCATTAAACTCCAATGACAAGATTCCTTGTCATTTGGTCAAATAAAACAAAAAATCATAAAACACCAAAATGTTTGATCAAACACCAGAAAAATATGACGTCAGTCCTCGCGCGAAGCGAGAACTGACGCCATATTTTTCTGGTGTTTGATCAAACATTTTGGTGTTTTATGATTTTTTGTTTTATTTGACCAAATGACAAGGAATCTTGTCATTGGAGTTTAATGGGTTAAAAAGTTGTGCAAAAGGGTTAAACTACTGTTCACACGTTTTAGCTGAGAGGGTACTCCTGGCTATCGGCTATACAGAACTGGTTGAAACCGAATTGGCTGTAAGGAGTCAAAAATGTTCGTTCGTAATTGGTCATAATGCTTCACGTGACATTTGATAGCCAATCAAATAAGTTAACTGGCTCCGTGAACGGTTTGGCTCAGGCCTAGTCGACCTTCGCGGTCCAGATGTTGCAATGCTACAATAGAAGCAGGAATTCCCTCTCCCACGAAAAGGTATTTAAATACTAGTACAACTGATTTGTCACCTGTAATGTTATATTTAATTTTGTTTCACCTAGGATGTGTTCAGTAGAGATATCCCTAGTGCGCCTAGATATGGGATTTTGGATAGATTTGCTAATATCTCAAGCGCTTCGACACGCTCATATGGTCAAGCGTCAAGTGATTTAAAATATTGTAACTCAAGAGTTGTTCAGACACGTCATTATCATGACGTTTAACTAAGACATAATTCCCTGTGTCTCATATGTTCATTTATACCAATATATACAACATGTAACATATCAACCTCATGTTTCTTATGTACGTTCCTTACAGCTTGATAAAGTGGATTGACATTATTTTTACATCCACGTCTACTGCATGGACTGACGACCTTATTTACTTTCATCTTTGTGGAATAATCAGGATAACGCTGTATCCACGTTTATTCCTCTATGTTACGGGTTCACTTACAAGACTACGTAGCCTCTTACTCATAATTACGAGTACGTGGGGAGTTGGTAACAGTATGTATATGCGCGCGCGCGCGCGTGTGTGTGTGTGTGTGTGTATTCGCCTTGGTCTTTGGATCACGTTCATGTGTATTAGCGCCATGAGAGGTGTGTGTGTATGTGTGTGTGTGTGTATGTGTGTATTCACTTGGTCTTTGGATCACGTGTTGGACTCGTGATCGACAGCTATTTCCCTCCTGGAAGAGAGCTCAGAGCTCGTAGGTCCGATCTATGGGTAATGCTATGACCTTACACACACACACACACCCAACTCCCCGCCCATATATTGTGTGTGTGTGTGTGTGTTTGTGTGTGTGTGTGTGTGTGTGTGTGTGTGTGTGTGTGTGTGTGTGTGTGTGTGTGTGTGTGTGTGTGTGTGTGTGTGTGTGTGTGTGTGTGTGTGTGTGTGTGTGTGTGTGTGTGTGTGTGTGTGTGTGTGTGTCTGTGTGTGTGTGTCTTTGTGTAAGTTTGTGTGTGTCTTTGTGTGCATGTGCGCGTGTGTGCGTGTCTGTGTGTTTGTGTGTATGTGTAAATGTGTGTGTGTGTGTGTGTTTGTATGTGCAAGTTTTTTTTGTTTTTATGTATGTGTGTGTGTGTTACTACGTGTGTATGGTTACGTGCGTGCAAGATGCATGATAACGTATACGTGAGCTGGCTCGTTTGTGTGTGCGTGTGCGTGTTTGTACACCGTTGCGTGAATATGGACCATCAATTCATGTATGACTGTGTGTGAAGTATGTGTTTATGAAAAAAAATGAATTAGTGCGTGGGTGAGTAGATAGGTACGAGTGAGAGGGTGTGTGGGTTCACATATCGATGTGGGGCATGTTATCACCAAAAGATATGAACCTTGATCATGAATTATCACTAGCTTGCTTATCTATCATTTACTGAATACTACACCCAGCGCAAAGATAAGCATAGACAAAGAAATAACAATAAACAGGGATGGGAAAGTAAGTGGAACAGAGGAGCAGACGCTATCAAAATATGTAATTACAAGGGGTAGCAAGAGAGAAAGGGAAAAAGGAGAGAGAGAGAGAGAGAGAGAAAGAGAAATAGAGAGACAGAAAGACAAACAAAGAGACACCCATTGAGAGTCAGAGAAGACAGAGAGAAAGAGAGAGAAAGGGATAGGGGAGAAAGAGAGAAAGGGAGAGAGAAAGAGAGAGAGAGAGAGGGCGAGAGTAAAGGGAGAGAGAAAGGGAAAGGGAACAGGAGATGGAAAGGTAGCGAGTGAAATGGAAAAAGAAAGGAAGGGGAGGCAGAGGTGGCTAGAAAGAGAGTGTGAGTGAGGGAAAGTGGGGAAGGAATAAGTTATAAGAAAAAGAAAGAAGAGAAAGAGATGGGAAGAGGGAGGGGGGTGATGAGGCGAAGTGAAATGGAGAGTCATGGAGAGGGAGTGGTAGAGGGAGGCAGAAGGGGAGTGGTAGAGGGAGGCAGAAGGGGATATTCGATAGGACAGAAGAGAAGTGGAAGGTTCGAGACCTATTTCAGAAAGGGATTTCATGGGGATAAAGGTAAACATATGGAGGATTTATAAAACGTGAAGGTGTTGGAAACCAGAGTTCGTCAGCGTTGTAGAGAGACCCTTTCGCACCAAAGCTGGTATTAGTTACAGGTTGACCTTGATCAGTCATTGACCCTATTCACACCGCTGACGAACCATTGAGAATATTTGTTCAAACTCCAGTGTAAAATTGCTTGTTCTTGGCCGGCACCAAAATACATAAGTGTTGTCACAATGCTTACAAGTCGAAGCTTGTTGGCCCAAGCCATTGAACACTGCCCAGGTGACTGAACACTCATGTCTGGTGCTGCGGCCCCAAGGCATGGGAAGACTTTAGAGTATTCGGCAAAGTTGTATGCAGTAATCCTATGAGGTATGCTTTCTTGTTGTTGACAAATTCTTGTTCATCCAAATGTTCTAGGAGTGTCAGGGCCACTGGCAGTCAGTGGTACCTGTTAGGGATGGTGCGAAGGCATACGATGTTTTCCTTCGCCGACAGGTCACAACAGTGCTGACTACAAGTACTATAGTATATGCACAACCACGAATGTACAAGAAGGTACAAATGCACGCTCATGCACAAAAACGAGAATGCGAATATATGCATTCCATTAGGCTTACAAAATCAAATACAAAACACATACTCGTACAATCAGAAATATAGCATTACTAAGACAAAAACACCGAGACACAATCATTTATAAACTAACTCCAGAATTAACACAGCACATTTACACACACACAAAAACACACACACACACACACACACACACACACACACACACATGGACAAACACATACACGCGCACAAACACACACACACACACACACACACACACACACACACACACACACACACACACACACACACACACACACACACACACACACACACACACACACACACACACATATATAACATACAACACGCTTGGTATGAAATAAGGAGAATCCGCAGACTGGTCACATTCTACACGAAGGCTGCACGACCGGATGGGACGAGTTGGTCGTCTAGAGACCGGTCTGTCTGCAAGGGATCGACCTGTTGGGCAGGTCCAGTAGTGTTTCCGGTTGGTTGGGCAGGAGAAGGCGGGCCAACGGGTATCAGTGCCTGGTATGGCCGGCGAGTAATTGTCCGTCTTCATTGGGGTTGTGATTTTTTTTTTTTTTTTTTTTTTTTTTTTTTTTTTTTGTAATGCCATGGGGTTTTATTCACCATAGGGGTGTTTCACCAGATTTTTCACAAGATTTATTCAACAGATTTGGGGGTGATGTGGACCTTGAATGATCACGGCCCCTCAATGGGTTAAGGAAGAGCTTTTATGACTTATTAGATTATTCAAAAGCACTCTTACTAATTGTGTGGTTATTCATGTAAGTGTGCTTTATACTTGTTTTTGCCCCTTCAGCAAGAAATATTAATCTTAGGTAAACCAATTAACAGTGTGATAATAGTGAATGGCACTGATTATGTATTTGTATGCTTGCCCTTTACACTATGTGTGTGTGTGTGTGTGTGTGTGTGTGTGTGTGTGTGTGTGTGTGTGTGTGTGTGTGTGTGTGTGTGTGTGTGTGTGTGTGTGTGTGTGTGTGTGTGTGTGTGTGTGTGTGTGTGTGTGTGTGTGTGTGTGTGTGTGTGTGTGTGTGTGTGTGTGTGTGTGTGTGTGTGTGTGTGTGTGTGTGTGTGTGTGCGCGCGCGCATATACTGTGCAGTACATGCATGTACGCACGTTCTTGTGTGTGAGTGTATGCCAATACGTGCATGCACGTGCGAGGGAATGAATTTACTTATTTCAACAATTTCATATAATCGTACAGATTTATAAAGAACGTGTTTTCTGCACTTCTATGTCACTTCACATTCTACAGTATGTCTGAATTGTACTGAGGGCAAAGGTGAATATATCCCGAAGGGGTTGGGCAGAAAGCGGTAAGCTGGTGTACAATAGCATACAATGTGAAACACAATGTCGACGATAATAATATTTTGATAATAACAATGACAGTGGTGATTATGGTAATTGTGATAATGATATTGATAATGACAATGATGATGGTTATGAGAAGGAGGAGGAGGAAGATGAGGAAAAGGAAGATAAAAATGAGTATAATGATGATGATGGCAACAATAATAATAGCGACGACGATAGTGATGATGACAATAATAATGGTCATGATAATGAAAAGAGGGAAGTGGTGGAGGATTAAGAAGAGAAGGAGGAAGAGGAGAAGTAGGAAATGGAGAAGGAGGAAGAGGAAGACGAGGAGGCGGAGGCGGGGGAAGATGAGGGAAAGAGAGGGAGGGGGATGAGAAGGGGGGAAGTCGGGGAAATAACTGAAGAGGAGGAAATAGGAAGGAGAATGAAGTGACGCTGCTGGTGGAGACCCTAATGATAATGTAAACTAGACGATGGTGGCACAACATAAGGTGAGGGTATAAGTTGTTGTGGTAGTGGGGTTGGAAGTGATACAGAAAATCAAACAGTGAAGAATCTATTAGATAAAAGCCAAGACATTAGAACCCAAGCAACAGCTATGTTGATGTTTCTAACAACATACAAAACATAAGGAATAATGTAACCCTTATGCACAAAAATAAAGAGAAAATTTACGAAAGTAGATCTAACAATATTATAACAAAGATAAAAACACTCTTACCTCACTTCAGAACATTTCACCATTTATAACATTGACACAAAGGCCACCAGACAACACAATCGTAAACTGAAGCAAAATGTAAGAGGCTGGTAGAGAATAGGTAGAGAATAGGTATAAATAGGAAGAAAGTTAGAAGGCGAGGGTTGGATTTTCATGGATAGGTAAACAGCACAGTTCGTAGGCAGAGGATTACACAAGCTCGCTCTCAGCCTAGTGTTTACAAACAGCAGCCGGGGACCCGATTTCATTGCTGATATGTACAATGTCTTGCTGACTTGTAACCAAAGTGAGTTATGCAGTGATTCAGATTGTTTAAGTAAACAATATTGCATATAGACTTATAACAATGAAGCTGATTGGAGAAAGGATGTAGGAGAAAATTAAATTGGTTCACGAGTGTAAGATCACGCCCTTTTGGAGAGGATCTTAAATATAATGTTAAAGATCACTGAACTAAAGAAATCACTACGTCATTGCAAAACTTACCTAGGGCCTAAAATGCGTGTTCTCGGGGGATTTATAGAGTGTACCTCAGAGTAGCACGTTTTATAATAAATACCTTAAGGAAAATATAGAAGAAAAATCTCTGTATTTAATTTATTCTCGATTCAAGACTGATCACATATAACAGTGGGAAACAAAGACAGTGGTGAAAATTAAAGTGAAAGACGTACGAAACGAAGAGGAGCAGACGAGAGTGGGGAAGCGGAAAGATGAAACCCAACGCTACTAGAGAAAAAACTGGTGATAAATAGAATTAGTGCAAGATACGGGTACGAATGTGCGAAGGGATTCGTGCATCGAACTACAAACAACTACAGGACCACGTAGTGCAAACGACCACGCAGTGCACACATTCACGCAATACACGCAGTCATGCAGTACACGCAATCACTCAGTACACACAACCACGCAGTGCACGCAGCCACGCAATGCACGCAGCCACACAGTGCACGCAACCACGCAATCCATGCTGACTACGAGGGACGAGCTAGTGAACGTGAGGACTACTACGAGGACGAGCTAGTGAATGTGGGGACTACTAGGAGGACGAGCTAGTAACCGAGGTTAATGTACGTGTAAGGTACGCGCCGCATATGTGTGGATGACTACAAAGGAAGCAATCGATTCAAATCGACATTCACAGCTAGAAGGTATAGCTAAAGAAGTTCTCCGTCATGAAACTGTAACCTCATACAATTACATTCCAAAATTTTCGGGAGAAATCATAGGGGTAAATAGGTTTCTAGGTTTAATAGATACCCTAATAGTGACTAAAAACATATCGAATGATAAAAATAAAATACAAATTTTATAAGAAAATGTAGATCCTAGAAGGGTAAAGCTAGGTTTATAATAAATTTCCAGCAAATCGAAGATATAACCAGATATGAAGAGTATAAAAATTTAATCACAAAACATTTTAAGTCAAAGTGTGATCAGAACTCAATCAGGTCTTTGGTTAGAATGAAAGAGAAAATTAGAAATTAATCAAACACAGAATATTCAGCAAAATTAGACAGATGGTCTAAGGACATGATTTCTATGTTGAAGGATAGAAAGATCTAGTAATAAGTCAAAAATTTCTCAAGTTAAGTTAATAGCATTTGCATTATTGTTACATAATTGTGATGAGATAACTGCAGAAAAGTTATATAAGGATCTCAAAGAAAACATGGACTTAGGGGAAACAGATTACCTTCTACAAGGTTATAGTGAAAGTAAAGAAATTAGTCCATGCGTCATCATAATAGGAATGCAACAACAAAGAGAAAATAGAAACTCTAGGAGTGACTACAGAAGCAGAGGATCTGAAAGTAGAATTAGAAGCACTTCATGGAATGCTAGATTTCAATGTTACAATTATAATCAGCGGTGGTATAAAGCACAGGAGTGTTATTATGAGAATATTTGTGGAAACTGCATATATGAGGGTCATAGATATCATTGTAGAAATCCACCTTTCTGATTGTACCAACAGAGAGTAGGGCATAGAACACAAGAATGTAGAGCAATGCCGATTTTTCGTAATCACCCAGAAACAAGAAGAAAAACCCCAGACACAAAATAAAACAACAGTACAGAGCTATCCATAGAAATACATATAGACAGTACTTTGTTAGGGACGAGAATGATAGAATTGTGAAAGAAAACACCATCAAAGACAAGTGCATATTGACTATAACAATTTGAAGGAATTCAGTAGAACCCCTCACTGCGGGTCGAGTTTTCAATAAACTTATTAAAATATTTATCGATACGGGATCTGTAGTCAATGCAAAGTTTTAAACTAATTGGAACCGGGAGTGAAAATCTTGGAACCAATCCATTACTCATTGGAAGGAATAATAGGAAGCCAGTTAAAATATTAGCTAAGACAGAAGTATATATAATTTTGCTTATACATGAGTACTTGCACATTCCCATGACAGTTGTAGAAGAATCTGTTTTCCCAAAAGATTTATTGAAAGGATTTGCGACTATGAGAAAATAGGACTTGATCATATGTCTTGGTGAAATCACAGTTAATCCCATTTTTAGATAAACCAGACTTAAAAACCAGTATCTGTGATAAGAGAATCTATTAAGATAGGGAAGATAACAATGCTAGATTGGATGGTAGCGAGGTAGAGCGGTCTATCCAAGAAAAACAAATAGGAGAAAAAATCACATATAGTGAACCCAATTCAGGTGTTAAAAAATTAAAGAAATTACTCTGAATTCATCAACTTCAAATGAAGCTTTGCTAATTGTGGAAGGTGGCATAAGGAAGTCGACGTTATTACACTCCAGAGCAATTAACAAAGTAGAAGTTTAGTTGAAAGGAGTCATTGTAGACTGAAATTTTAGCCATCCCATAATCAATTAGGATAAAAAGTTTGAAATTGGACTCGAGGATTTATAAGACAAACAAGAACAAGGCAGATATATTAGTGATTAATACTTTGAATAATGACATAGTCTTAAGAAAAGGTACACAAATAGGATATTTTCACGTCTGTACAACATCTATTAAGATTTTAAATGAAGGTACTGAGTAGGTGGTATCACCAATTTCATTAATCTGTTCAATTCAGGAAGAAACAGATTTGGGGGAGAAATATAAGAGTCAACTAGAACCTACTGGTTGTCCTGAGTTGGATGAAAATTTAGTTGCATTGCTCTTGAAACACAATAAAACATTTGCTTTGCCGGGGGGACGCTTTGGGCAAAACAACTGTTCTAAAACTTGATATCAAGCTAAAACCAGGGATTAGACTTATTTATATACCTGCCTATAGATTACCATATTCTAAGCTAGCCATTGTAAATAAATTGATCACTGAAATGTTATCGCCGGATATTATTGAACTTAGTCTAAGTGAATCAAACTTCCCTTTTGATTCTGGTGACAAAACCAGATGGTACCATGCGTCCAGTTATTGACTATAGGGAATTGAATAAGCAGACTATACCTGATAGATTACCGTTACCGGTAATAGCAGATATACTTTGTAGTTTGGGAACCAATAGGCATTTTAGCACTATATATATATTTATATATATATATTATATATATATATATATATAAAATCTGCGTTCTGGTAAATTGATTTGCATGAAGATTCAAGGAATTATAATGCATTTTCTACAACAACTGGACACTATGCGTTCAAACGAATGCCATTTGGGTTATGTAAGAGTCCATTAATTTATATGATATTAATGAATACAATTCTAGATGGGTTGTTAGGAAACACTGCCAGTGTGTTTTTAGATATTTTAATTTTACAAAACAGCGGCTGAGGACTTTAAGAAATTAGATTTGGCATTTTCAAGACTAGTTGAAGCAGGGTTGAAAGTGAAACTTGAAAAATGTAGCTTTTTACAGGACAGTGTCATTTATTTGGGACATAAGATAGACAGACATGGACTTAGTGCAGTGAGTTCAAATGTAGAAGCAGTAAAGAACTATCCATTTCCGAACAATGTAGAAAAAATTAGAAGTTTCATGGGATTGACAAAGTATTATAGAAATTTTATCAAAGGTTATGCAGACATAGCTAATCCATTAAGTTCTTTGCTGAGGAAAGATTCAAATTTTGTTTGGGGATCTGCACAACAACAAGGTTTTGACAAGTTGAAAAATAAGCATACTAGCTCTCCAGTTCTCATATTTCCTGATTATGATAAAGTTCATTTTTTGTACTGATGTGTCTGACATAGGGTTAGGAGGCATATTGGTGCAAGAGAGAGCTGGAAAACTGCAGCCGATAGCTTACACATCGAGACTTTGTAATAATGCAGGGAGAAACTACCCCATTACAGAAAGAGAAACAGCAGTGATATATCCATTATAGAGTTTTAGAGATATGATGCTGGAATATCCAATCACAGTGTGGACTGATCATACAGCTATCCAGAACTTATTCAAACATAAGAATCTTAGGAGCAGATTAGCCAGGTGGTTTACTACACTTTAGTGTTATGAGGTTAAGTTTGAATATATTCCAGGTAGAATGTTACAGCAGATGCACTGTCTAGAAATAGCCAACCAACGTCAGAATTGATCAATTTCATTTGCAATATTAATGAACTACTAACATTAGATGAGGAAATGATAATAAGGGAACAAAGAAAAGATAAGACTTGGGAAAAAGTAGCCCAGAATATAATGAACCCACGAGGTATTACTCCAAAACTATCGAAAGGGTTTAAGATACTGTAGAGGAATTTAATTTGAGCAATGGACTTTTGTATAGAAAAACAGTTGTAAATGAAAGAAATATTTCTAGGGGCTCAGTGAATCGGTAATTCCACAAACTCTTGTACAAGAGGTACTGAAATTACATCATGAAAATGGTTGTAGTTACCTAGGAAAGGATAAAACTTATAGAAAAGCACAACTTAAATATTTTGGCCATGTATGAAGAAAGACATTTATGCTTATATAGAAAATTGCTTGAAATGTGATGAGATAAAATGAAAATACACCTAAACCTGCTCCTATGCTATCATATCTAATACCGTAGAAACCTTGGAGTTCACTTAGATACACTGGAGTTACCTACGTCTGACAATGGATATAAATATGTATTTGTTGCCATTGATTATCTTTCAAGATTTTGTATTTTACAGCCCATACCAAATAAGGGAGCTGAAACAATGGCTTTAGTGATCTATGATCAGATAATTTATAATTTTATTTCTCCTAAGATCTTAGTTTCAGAGAATGGTACTGAATTTAAAAAAAAAATGGAAGAATTATGTAGGTTATTTAAAATAAAGTTAATATCCTCAGAGCAATGGAATTGTAGAGAAGTTATATAGGAAAATTCTCAGTTGTCATAGAGGTTTGAAAAGCCCACATAGTGTAACTTGGGATAGTTGAATTCCATGTGTTAAATGTACACTTAATAACAAAATTAATATAGCTACAGGAGAAAAACCCCATTTTATTATTTTTGGGGAAGACAAAATTCTCCCATATGAAATCTTGATTGCAGAACCAAAGCCGGTGAATAATGTAGATGATTACATCTCAAATAGGATACATTTCAAGCCATATATCAAAGAATTAGGGAACACATGGAAGACTATACACAAGAGATGAAGAAGCAATAACACAAAACAACACATAAAATAGAATTACAAATAGGAGATTTGGTCATAAACATTCTCCAAGATACTCAGGTCGAT
>NC_134778.1:49044284-49046784 GCF_046742065.1 Oratosquilla oratoria | reverse complement strand
AAACAAAAATATTATGCCGAACAGTGATAGCGAAATCAATAATAAATTATTCATAACACATTCCCATTATTTTCCAACTATGAATATAAGAAAGGTGTACTCCATTGGCACCTCATTCAAATATCGCTCCCTTTCTTTTATCTACTTTCTTTACCACAATATTCTCTCTCCCTTCTCCCCTCCCCTTCGTGGGCCACAACGTTGATTATCCCCAACCTCACCTTGCATGCAAGGTAACGTGAACGTCACGGAATAAAAACGGGACTTCCCCCACCCTCTAACACTAAAACCTCCTCCTTGGCCGCACTTCCTCTTCCTATTGCTCCACCACTTTTCTAACTGCCATCATACAAGGAACCAACACAATTTAACAGAATATGGGCATGTTCAATACCACACCTAACTCCTTTAATACCCACTGCCAAAAAAAAATTAAGCTGTCTCTAGTTGCCCTCTAAAATCCCTTTTTCATCTCGAAGTCACTGTCCAACTTCAGTAGACAATATCTCGCCTTTCTTATTTTCTTCTTCCTTTTGTTCCTTGATTGTGAGTTAATGTCCTTCACCCAGCCAGTTGTTCCGTCTGTTCCGTCTGTTCCCGGACATTTGGTCTACCTTCTCCTTAACTTTTTCTAGTACTAAGTCCCCCCCACCTCCCTTCCTCTCTCCCTCCCTCCATCCCCCATTCCTCTTATTTAATTTCAGTCATGTGTATCATGACTGTACTTCAAGAAGCTGCAACAAGCGAAATTTCGTACTAATTAAGGCTCCGTCCTCACATTCAGGTGTTTATTTCGATAATTACCACAACCATCATCACCATCACTACCGTCTATTTCTCCTCGAAATTCATCTTTCATCTTTAACAACTACTATTTCTTTATCATTAGTTCTCACAAATCCTTTACTCTCGTTTTCCTCTTTATTATTACCCTGCATTAGTATTCATCATTATAATTGTCTACAATATAATAGCTTGCTCTATCAACGCGGAGTATGTCTTGCTTTCATCTTGATGATTTGGCAACTTACCACCATCGTGTAAAGACGAATATTAACACCATTTTGGTACATTGCAGAGGGAACTCATGCCATGTTCATTCGAAGAATTTTTTCTCAAATCATTAATTTCTTTACAAGATTTGAATGTTTTTTCTGGCTGATACCAGGCGATTTCATACACCCGAAGTAAACCCCTCTGATCTGTGAAAAGGCTAAATCTATTTCGATTAAACTTTTCATCGTTTTCTTCACTTAGATAAATATTCTGACTGATGCTAGGCTACTTCATTCAGTCGACAGAAACTTCTTGCCCAGTTTAAAGTTTCGACTAATTCCAAACCAATTCCTGTTATTCACGATTCGCACCCTTGTGTGGATGCTTACAGGTAATTTTCCCCAGGAATGGGTGACCCCCCCACCCATCCCCCTCCACCCACGCCTTAAGAATCAAAATGGTCAAGCAGTCTACTGCTGACATATCAGTCACGGGGCATCAGAGCAGTCTTCGCTTGGAAGTAGGGCATTCTCCATATACCTTTTCCATTCTCGTTATGCTGTTCTCCGTGTAATTCGCCCCTTTCATCATTAGTTTCTCTAACCACCATTCCCCATTATTACCATCACATTAACGCCCTCCTTACTATGCGGTCTCTCCAACGTCTAACACCAAGTTCTTATACAATTTTCAACGGTTTGAAACTCCCTTTTGAAAAGATAGTCACAGGTGACTTTCCTATAACTCATTCGACCCGATGGCACCTATGGTATTCGGACAGGACTTGATAAAGCGAGGCCAGTAGCGTCTGTGACTCATGAAACCACATTGACGTCCACCACAGTTCTCGCTGAATATTGGAACCACATAAAAGAGTAAAAATGTAACATATTAATGGCTACACTTATGGTGGCACAGAGACCGCTGCCACCAGTCGTACTACCGGTTAATAGTTACACCTGTGGCAGGGAATGTTAAACATTTTCGGGCATTTTTATTTATTGTGGTGAAGAGATATCAACTTCGGGAGAGTCCTCAGGTGCTCCTTCTAAAGGGAAAAGTTCTGATATGGTGACGCAGTCGCCGGGGTCTAGATGTACAGAAACGATTGCGACAGCGTTTCTGTGTGGAGTTGCCTATTCATAATTTCTACAGTAATATTTGTAGGTTAGTTCTGTGTCTAGTTAGTATTAATGAGTGTGTCTTGACACGGTGTATGGTTTGCGGTTACAATTATGTAGTTTGTTAGGTATAAGGAAATGGTTAATGATCTGTCTGGCGACAATATGTACTTGTTTTGGTAACTTTCCGTTGGGCGGAGACGTGATGTGCCGTATGTTTGAATCAGGTGTTTACGATTTGGGAATGTGGTCAGCAAAATTGGAGGTAATGCAAGCGGCCAGTGCCTGTGGGCACCTTCTTGTATACATGTAGATCATGTGTCAGGCATGTGATATATCGTAATGATTGATAATGGTATATTGATAAAAAAAAAAAAAGGGGC
>NC_134778.1:49029284-49034284 GCF_046742065.1 Oratosquilla oratoria | reverse complement strand
ATTCTTTTAGTACCCAGTTTGCAGTTTCATCGGGGCTGTGCGATTTCCCGACATCAAGTTTTATTATTTGGTCCATTATTTCCTTTCTTATTACAATTATTTCTCACATAGGTAGGGATCTCACTTCACTTCTATCATCCCTATGCTGTGTTCCAAATCTGTTGGGCGCGGGATTAGGCGCGGAGGCACGTGTGTGTGTGTGTGTGTGTGTGTGTGTGTGTGTGTGTGTGTGTGTGTGTGTGTGTGTGTGTGTGTGTGTGTGTGTGTGTGTGTGTGTGTGTGTGTGTGTGTGTGTGTGTGTTTGTGTGTGATTCACCTTGGTTCACCTTGGTCTTTCACCTTGGTCTTTTGGATCACGTGTTGGGCTCGTGATCGGCAGCTATTTCCCTCCCAGAAGAGACCTCAGAGCTCGTATGACCGATCTATGGGTAACGCTTTGACCTTACACGCACACACATCCCCAACTCCCCGCCCACGTGAGTTGGAGTAACGACTCGAAGCGCAGCGATATTGAAATTATTTTCAGCCCTGGGCAGGATTCGAACCCGGACCGCCGTAGTGACAATCTGGGACTCTACCAACCGCGCCAACCGATATATATATATGTGTGTGTGTGTGTGTGTGTGTGTGTGTGTGTGTGTGTGTGTGTGTGTGTGTGTGTGTGTGTGTGTGTGTGTGCGCGCGTGCGTGTGTATGTGTGTGTGTGTACCTGTGTGTGTGTCTGTGTGCGTGTCTGTGTGTGGGGGGGGGCACTATCATACACATTCCCTGTAGTCTGCATTCGTGAGTATGGTTTGTTGAACAGTTGTACACAGAAATATATGGGCTTACCTGTGGGTCGAGAGAGATACTGTGTGTTTGGATGAATTGAAGATGACAATGCACTTTACACTCATACACAAACACAAGAACCAACAATAATTCCCTATATTTAGAACGTACGTCATAGAAAACCTTTTCTCCTTTGTTCGTCTACAAAACCAAGCAACACCATTATTTCTATCCTGAGGTGTAAACATGTGGATCAGCCGCACGGTCCAAGATGTAAGGACATAAATGTCTACCTCAAGCTATCTAACTGTAACATGGTCTGCCATACAGTACATTCCGAACTCATTATGTACGTGCAAACTCCTCTTAAGCAACAGGTAAAGGCCTTATGCGAATGCGATATGGATATTATTGTATGAGGTATAACCATACTGATGTAGACTTAGACTTAGTTTATATAATATATATGGTTTGGTAATTCCTGTACTGTAATAGCCCCCCAGGTACTAAATAAATATTCAAGCATTAGCTTGAAAATACCTTATGAATGATGACATTAAAGTATTAAACATTAACAAACTTTACCCTCGAAATGATTATACAGTGACTAGATTAGATCATTTGAGCCTAGTTGCACTTAGGGATTTGAAGTAGAACCGAAGTCCGTTCTCATCAACCTGAGCAGTAACGTCATGCATAAAGGGGTTGCGGTTATCTTACTATGCGCCGTAGTTACCCAGCTGAAGAGGAACACCGGTGCATGTGAGCTAAACCCTTCAAGGCATGAGCCACAAACAGTTTTGCTGAAGTGAAGGTCACGCATCGGGTTGACAATGCTGGCAGCCAGGAGTGCAATACGAATTTCAGGTCCAGAGTACAACTTTGTACTGTAGAGTGCCACTGTTAGATAAGTTCGTCCGGCATCAACAGATCAAATATATGAATTGGGCCACCAGATGGACGTGGTAATAGAAATGAAGAAAAAAAAAAATCGAAGTGGAAGGTCTGCCTCCTAAGCTAAATAAGTTTGCTTGGCGTTAGTGCAAATGTATATCCCTAATACGTCACCAAGTTAAAAACATATATAAAGAAATGGGAGTAGCAACTCCAGGTCTAAAGTGATGTTTTGTGCAAGACAAACATGACAATACAAGTCACAGTAGAACAAAGCAGGGCAAAGCAGGCGAGTAGGACAGAGCAGCAGGACACGTCAACATAAGAAGGAAGTGAGTCATTGCTCTCAGCCCACGTCTGGCCTGCAGGACACCCCTTCCCCTTCCTCCCTTCTCCACTCCCACCTCTTCTTTTCCTCACTCCCTAACGAGACAAACTATCCCTCTTCACATTCTCTCTTTCTCATGGGGAACTGTTATGGTCCGGTGTTTAGTGTACCCTCCTCGGGGCCTGATGTCTGCAGCAGTTTTGGCCAATAATTTTCTTTTCTGCAAGGAGATATTTCATCTTTGTTCACATGGTTATCTTTTGGGAATGTATCAAGTTAGAACATCTAGAATATTCGAAACAGATGTTTCTGAAATCTAGAAAAGTTCGGAAAACAGAAGTCATTCATAGTAAATATTTTCGTATGTTTTCGAAAGTTTTCCGTCCTAATACTGGAGATATCCAATTTATATACATATTATTCAGAGTACATCCCCGTACTTGTCGGAAACCATTGGGACCGAGTTATCATTTTTTTCTATGTGTGTGTGAAAACCCATTGAAAAACGTGATATAATAATAATTATTTAACCCTACGTACAAGGACCAATTTGATGCCTTGGAAAATATATCCTGGCTGTAGGAAACCTACCAAGTGGTAAAACTAGTAAGAAGAGAACGACATGAACAAATTTGGTGTTCTTAAGTACATTGTTCTGCTTAACGCCAGACTCAATTAATGCACCTTTTATTAGATTGTCTGCGATGCAGCTGTCGAAGAAAGTGATGTTCGTATAAAAAAAAAAAAAAATTCACGTTCCCTTCTACTCTTTCTACTCCTTTTTTTTTTCTTCCCTTTTCATCCTCATCACTGCTCACTACTCCTGTGTGCTTCTTTCTTACCCTAATCACTCCAATCTCCTCTTCCTTTATCCCCTGATTACTAACATCCCCTTTACAGTCACTCCCCCATCCCACCAACACTGCCACCAATTTACTCAGGAAGACTCTGACCCTATCCTTCAACTTCAGCGCATGGGAATCCTTCCAAGCAAATACACACGCATGCGCGCGCACAGATTTTAATACGCATGCATGAACAAACGTGCTAACACACGGACACGCATACACACACGCACACACACACACGCACGCACATACATAAACACACGCACATACACACACACACACACGCACGCACGCACGCACACACACGCACACACACAAACAGACTTGTGCACGTATGGGCAAACGCGCGCGCGCATGTATGCATACACATATACACAGTACATAAACACACGCACACGAAAACACATGCACACCCGCCCGCCCGCACGCACGCACGCACGCACACACACGCACACACACACACTAACATACACACACACTAACACACACACACACACACTAACACTCACACACACACTAACACACACACACATGCACATAAACACACATTCCACATGGGTACACAACCTAACTTCATAAAAAGATGCAAATACACACACGAGCAGGTGCATGAGTGAATCTATTCATGCCAATGAATTACACTGAATTACAACTTGAAAAGCATGAATACCGACAGACCGGATGCAGAATAATGAATACATGAATAAACAATTAAGAGATAGATGAATAAAATAATGAATAGATAAATGAATGAATGAATAATTAAATATGTAAATAAGTAAACACACAAAGGAAAAAATAAATATGTGAATAAATCAATAAATAAGTATACCCATTTATAAATTGATCAATTAACAGGCGTCGCAACAAATCGCATTAACGCATTTCTAACTGAATCGTAATATTTCGTGAATTTGGTCGCTACAATGGAATTTTTTTTTTCTGCCAACCTTGCGATTAAATCTACGTTCTGAATTTTTTTTTTTTTCGTCTGGTCTGTATTCAGTGTGCAAATATTTTTCTTTTCAAACATGCATACCTATAACTTGCATGTGAATAAGTGATTTCAAACAAACGGAATTTCAGAAACTATTCGGGATAGCTGTAACAAGGAAAATGAATATATTCTATGATATGCATACTCATATCATCATAGAAATATACCCAGGTGAGACCCCAGACACGAAAAATCAAGTATATAAGGAGAAATCATGCAAATGAATCATAAACATTATACGAGCATGAATGAATGTACACACGCATGAGCATTTCCTGAATTACACTAAGATTATTTAGCTCTCAACTCAGACGAATTTTTAAGGCATTATGTTTGACGTCAGGCGTCCAACCACGACAAGAGACTAAAGATTTTATTCAGCTTGGGAATACCTTCGCAACGAAGGAATAAGAACACATAATATGAAATATACTGTACACTCAAATGTGTGCATACTCGTACACAGTCAAGGCAACAAAATATAATCATGTACTGTACTTTAGATACAGTCAATGTGTGCAAAAACAGTGTAAACACATGATACCTTTATTTTCAGGTGAATACAAGATATTGAGGCCGCAAACACATTTTAGACCTGAAGGTTTCATTCAATTGATGAAACCATGAGGGCATGATGGTCTCAATCGTTGGTTCCAATGACCGGCTTTCTTCTGCTGGGGACCCGGGGACCCAAATAAATCAGCCACAGCCATCGGGTTCGTCCATATGTCAATCATGGAAAAGATTTTTGTGGAATGTCTGTGTAAGTCAACGTGTTCTATGTCTACTGTGTGGTGATTGCATTTGGGGCATCTGGTTTCTGATGCCAAACCAAAAAAAGCTGAACATATCTCCGTCTTCCGTAACGTGGGATACTTTTCCTTCTACCTAACGTTCCACGCTTTTATTTAGATATAAGCTAACGAAACGGTAAGCATGAAAAGCAATTACATTTGCCCTATGCGCTTGGACTGTTTAGACAGGTAACAATACTGCTGGGAGTAGGAGAGACGTGCGGGATTCGAGCCCACAACTAAGTGAATGCGAGACGAACATGCTTCCGATGATAAGCTGCAACGATTACAGTCACCTGTCAGTCACATTACCGATGTCATTGGTTACCTCATAGACTCCAAGCGTGCTGCGGAGTGCCACGGTACCA
>NC_134778.1:49009284-49024284 GCF_046742065.1 Oratosquilla oratoria | reverse complement strand
AAAAGATATCTTATTTTGTTGATATAGCGTATTTTGCCCCTCATACTCTAAAATGCTTTCTTTAATTTGACCTAGTCCTCTCTTGTGATGTAATGAGCTTATGTCTTAGTTGGGTTATCATACCGGTCCCATGAAAAATGAAATTGTACCAACGAATCCATCCTGTAGTTCATACCAAACATTTTCATTCCACTGGGGGCATCTGCCCTTCAACTAAATAAAACCGGCTGACGTGTACTGTAACATTCATATGGTGTGTCACGGTAGTAAAGAGGTTAACTTATATTTTTGCTCTTCTGATCCACGTATACAATCCCCAGAAGACTCTTGGGTCACACAAGACTCATTCACGTCAACTTCCAAGTAAACATCAACAACTGTAGTACTTAAACGTGAAGTCAACTTAATCTTATTGATGTTGGTGTTGAACCCTACTTTCCGTCATTATCGTGAAGAACCATATCTCCTAAATATATTCTACAGTAAATCGGCTGGATTGTACAGCAATCTGGTATATCTGAAACTACAATGTTCACAACGATCGCTGTTGCGATTCGGATTTCATTATTGAAATGTGGATTCGGAGTATGGAAGAGCCTGCGGCATGGATTGGTGTGGCCTAAATTTTGCTACGACTCTGCCCGTGCTTTTGTGCACTACGCTGCATTGTGGTTAGATTGATGTTCGTTGGTGTCGTGGACCTGGGGAAAGGCTCAGGCAATGATGCACATCAACACGCACAGGAATACCAACACGGGTGAGGGCTTGCGCAGGTGAACAAGCAATCATGCGTCAACGCGCGCGCACGCACTCACACACACAAACACACACATGCACACACACACACACACACTATCACGTCATTCACTTAGAATTAGTGACTTAATTCTAACCATGTTCTAATCAAATCAGTGGGAAGGAGAATGTAAACTGAATATTTACCATATACAAAAAATTATTGCGAAGAACCTTATTTAATTATATATATGTAATTATATTTATATATATATATATATATGTATATATATATACATATATATGTATATATATATATGTGCGTGTGTGTGTGTGTGTGTGTGTGTGTGTGTGTGTGTGTGTGTGTGTGTGTGTGTGTGTGTGTGTGTGTGTGTGTGTGTGTGTGTGTGTGTTCGCGCGCGCATGTGTGTGTGATTATAAAATATCAAATATTATATGAAAATTAGAATGAAATATCAACTAGGGAATAAGTGAGAAACGAAGACTACTTGTTTAATATTTCACAACACTTTTTATCTAATATTTTCAATAACATTTTCATTTTGAATAATTTTCTATTAAAAAAAATTTAGTTTGCAGTGTGAGAAGATAAGTCTTTTACCTAGACACTGGTGGTGATTGTGAAATAACAATCACTTTAATCATTTGTCCAAACGTGGAGATACTCCTCGAAGAACCAACATAAGAAGAGCCGGTTGACTCTATTCTTCATCCCCACCTCTTTCATTTTACTTCTTCGCTAACTACACGTACATTTCGAAGCTGTTTATATACATGCGTGGGTATGATGTCACCTAAGGAATTCGTTAGGGATGTTCAAGTCCTTTCACACATTCAAATCAAGGTTCGTTTAGAACGTCACCCCTACTTCCGCTCTCACACCTCTGCTAGATGAATCACATGGGTGGTTTGGCTATACGTATAAAAAGAACTTCCCTATAACGCCCGTGGTCTTGCAAGACGTTGAAAACGTACTTCTATACCTACTTACAGTTATGTACCTTAAATACATAGATACATACATGTAATAATCATATTGTTTCTATAACTATACAAAGACCTCTCACACACACACACACACACACACACACACACACACACACACACACACACACACACACACACACACACACACACACACACACACACACACACACACACAAATGTAATGTATAAACTATATACATACTGGTAAAGAATATTATGAAAATATACGGTTTATGGTACATGATATAATGGATAACATCATTACATTTAAATATCATGAATAAATTATAAGGTTACTCATTCCCCCATTATGAGCATATACATATCTGTAAAAGTAGTATGATCAAATTATGTTTACCAATAGTTATTTTAAGAATACAATGCATGTATGCTTTATTGCACCTTGTATATCTTCTAGTAATTGAAAATAAATCAGCAGATTACCTTTTCTTTTCATTGTAGAGTGGAAATACATGAAACGCATATTTTATCGCATATTTTCAAAATTCGCTACATTATCTATACACACACATACATACATACACACACATATACATACATTCATACACACACATATATATATATATATATATGTATATATATATATATGTATATATATTGCTGTTAACCACAAAATTCCCTACATTATCTATACACACATATACATACATGCACACACACACACATACATACATACATACATATATATATATATATATATATATATACATATATATATATATATATATATATATGTATATATATATATATATATATATATATATATATATATATATATATAGCTGTTAACCACAAAGGAAACCGGGAAAAGAAACTAGAATTCCCAAACGCTTTCGTGATATTTCACATCTTCAGGGGAATACAAAAGAAAAAAGCTACACATATGTATATAAGAGGTATGAAAATAAACTGGGAAGGTACAAACAATACACATTGAAAAAATGTAACGAACAAATATTAAAATACATAAAATAGATATTTTTGAAAAGATGTAATGTGATTACAAATTTTGTCAATGATGAAATTATCTAATTTGAAATACCATTGCTAATATTAATGTTGGATCCTTCAGATTTTTTATCATACAACTTTCAATAATGTTCCTGTGGAATATTAAAGTTGTATTTAATAATACATATACTTTTAAGGAGTTAATTATTAAAAATTCACCTAGTGTCTCAAGTGGCTGCATATACAAAATCCCTTGCAGATATTGTAAACGTGATACCTTGGGCAAACGGGCAGGGAATTCTCAACAAGGATTAAACAACACAAGTACAGTATAAAAACAGCACAAGAGTTTAGTGCGCTGTTTGTCCATATTAGAGATTTTGATCATCGTATTGATTGGTCTAATGCTTCATCTATTATGTCTTGTGATTGATTTGTCAATAGGAACATTATTGAAAGTTGTATGATAAAAAATTCTAAAGGATCCGACATCAATATTAGCAATGGTATTTCAAATTAGATAATTATATCTTTGACAAAATTTGTAATCATATTACATCTTTTTAAAATAATTTTATCTTATGTATTTCAATGTTTGTTACGTTTTCTCAATGTGTATTGTCTGTACCTTTCCCAGTTTATTTTCATACCTCATATATACCTATGTGTAACTTTTTTCTTTTGTATTCCCCTGAAGATGTAAAATATCATGAAAGCGCTTGGGAATTCTAGTTTCATTTCCCGGTTTCATTTGTGGTTATCAGCAATTTCTTAGACCACGTGGTTTTGTGATCTTTTTGCATATCTATCTATCTATCTATCTACATATATATATATATATATATATAAATATATATATATATATGTATATATATATATGTATATATATATACATATGTATATAATACACATACACACACACACACACACACACACACACACACACACACACACACACACATACATATATATATATATATATATATATATGTATATATATATATATATATATATGTATATATATATATATACATATATATGTATATATGTATATATATATATACATATATATATATACAGTATATCACAACTAACACCACAGAAAGAAGGAGTTCAGTAAGCGAAACTATATATTTCGATTGCTAACTGCAATCATCTTCAGTAATACAAAGTGGGAGGAGGATGCTGTCTTAAATAGTAACCTCTTACAAAGGGAAGGGGACTAGGAAAAGAATAAATATCACTACCCCAACCCTTATGTGACCTGAGGATGACATGAGGTCGGGTCAAGGGGGAGGGGGAGGAAACTTGTTAACAATTTGTTTGGTGATGAATAATTCTGATATCATGTCTGGGGTCCAACCCTTGGAAATATTCAATGTAGGCAGATATTCAATTAAAGTGGATTCTACCATTTTCCTTATGAACCCACAGCCAGATTTATAAAAAAAGATCGGATTTTTCCCAGTCCATCCGGTGATTTAATTTATTCACGTGTTGAAACACGGCTGAACTTTCTTGACCATACTTGATAGATCTTTTGTGTTCGTTTAATCTTGTCCTTAGGTCTCTCCCCGTCTGACCTATGTATGAAAGATTACAATCTTTACATGGAAGGGAGTAAACACCTGGGATATGATCTTCTCTCAGCCTCTGATGAAGATTGACAATATTTTTATTAATAGAATTCGGGTAATTATAAATGAAATTAACCTTATCTTTATGAAGAAATTTGAACGAATGACTAATGGACTCTGAAAAGGGTGACAAGTGGATTTTGTCTCTCTTTTGGCTAAGTAGAAGGGGGATTGAAAAAGCTAGTCCTGGCTTGGCTGAGGGCTTTATCCAGAAACCACTATTTTTGTTAATTGAGCCATAATGGAGATTAATTCATGTTCTAAAAATTGGGGACTACAAATCCTGAAGGTTCGGAGAAAAAGATCTAAAGCTACACTTCTTTTAATGTGATCTGGGTGATGACTAAAGAAGTGAAGGTAACTTCCTGAATAGGTGTTCTTTCTGAAAACAGTAAAGGCAAGCCTATTCCCATTCTTCATGACTAAGGTGTCTAAAATAGGGAATTTTGTCATTTTTTCCCATTCAACTTTCAATTTCATATTAGTTGCTAAATGATTGAGTTTATCTAGAAAAACATCAAATAAATCCCAACTATCATCCCAAAGAGTGAAAATATCATCAACATATCTGAACTAAACATGGAGGTTTTATTATTGGAAGAAGAACACTCGAAGTATTCCATGTAAAGATTAGCCAGAAGAGGAGAAAGATTAGAACCCAAACTGCAGCCAAACTTTTACCTAAAGAAAAAAAAAAAAAAAAACTTGACAGCTGGCTGCACATATATATATATATATATATATACAAATATATATATATATATATATACATATATATATATATATATATATATATATATATATATGTATGCAACTGGAGGAAGTGGATAGTTTTAGATACTTGGGTGCAAATGTGGCAGGAAAAGGTGGAGTAAAGGTGGAGGTAGAATGCAGATTGAGAGAAGCGAGTAAATGCCTTGGTGGATTAAAAAGTGTAATGAGGAATAGAAATTTGGGAATGGATGCTAAGAGGAGATTGTATGAAGGAGTAATTGTGCCAACAGCATTGCATGGAGCAGAAACATGGAACATAAGAGAGGAAGAGAGAAGGAGCTTGAATGTGTTTGAGATGAAGTGTCTGAGAAGTATGATGGGGGTTACTAGGCTAGATAGAGTGAGAAATGAGGAGGTGAGGAGGAGAAAAGGGGTGGAAAGGGAGCTGGGAGATAGGGTTGATTAAAGAGTATGAGGATGGTTTGGACACATGGAAAGAATGGGTGAAGAAAGACTAGTAAAGGAGGTATGGAAGGCAGATCTGGAGGGAGTGAACATGAGGGGACGTCCTAGGATGAGGTGGATGGATGGGGTGAAGGGGGCTTTGGGGAAGAGGGGAATGTCTGTTGAGGAAGGACGGGAGAGGACAGAAGACAGGGGTGAATGGAGAATGGTTGTATATGGAAGATGTTGTGATGCATGAGGTGGAATGGGTGGGGGGATGGGGGGTGAGGTAGTGTGTGTGAGCAAAATTTTGACGCAGCCCAAAGGGATTTCTCCCCGTCCTCTCCTTTATATGGGGGGACGGAGAGGGGGGGGGTCGCCGATTTAATGAAGCGGCCTTGCTGTGGATGAGCTGTGTCTTGCGACACTGCTTCTGACCCAGGGGAGTGGACAGGGTGCAGGGATGACCCGTCATGTAGGAGGTGCTAAGATGGGAGAGAGGGTGGAGGGGTGTGGAGTGTTTTCAGGGATGGAATGGGTGGGAATGATTTTATGCCTTTTCCTTTTTGGCTACCTCCCTAGTAAGGGGGAAAAAGCCTTGGTATATGTATGTATGTATGTGTATGTATGTGTATATATATATATATATATATATATATATATATACATGTGTGTGTGTATGTGTATGTATGTATGTGTGTGTGTGTGTGTGTGTGTGTGTGTATACATAGACATATTTACATACATGTATATACGTATATGCATAAGTACATATATATATATATATACAGTATATATATATATATATATATATATATGTGTGTGTGTGTGTGTGTGTGTGTGTGTGTGTGTGTGTGTGTGTGTGTGTGTGTGTGTGTGTGTGTGTGTGTGTGTGTGTGTGTGTGTGTGTGTCTGTGTGTATGTGTGTGTGAGTGTGTGTTTGGGGGGGTAGACGAAGAAGAGAGGGGTGGAGGGAGGGAGGAGTGAGGAATTTTTGTTTCTATACAATGGAATACTGGGGGTCATGTTACTTTGGATGTTAAAGATTGGAGCTTTGTCTCTTATATGAAAGGCTTCGAGCAATTGTAGCCTCCCAGGGTCATCACTCGTTCCAATAATTTTGGTGGAATTAATCAATTCATCCCCTCTCTTCTCCGTCTCCCCATCCTCCCCTTCCACCTCCAACCCCTTCCTCCTCTTCCCACTGTTTGTTTTATCCGAGAATGCTTAAAGAGAGTAAATTTGAAATCTGCGACCACTTAACAAAAATATTTAATAAGTCGGTAGACACTGGTTTTGTGCCTATTGCTTGGGGGCAGGCAAACGTTGTTCCCGTTTTTAAGGAGGGAGATAAATCGTCTATATGCAACTACAGGCCAATCAGTTTGACATCAGTTATAGGTAAAATGCTTCAATCAATAATAGTTAACAGACTCAGAGAACACATCGAGAGACGTAATTTGATTCGTGACACACAGCATGGTTTCTCCAAGGGTAAATCATGCGTGATTAATCTTCTATCCTTTTACACTAAAGTACATAGGGTGTCAGATAACAATGATAGTTACGATGTTATTTACCTGGACTTTAGCAAAGCCTTCGACAAGGTGCCACACCAGAGACTACTAGATAAAATCAAAGCCCATGGCTTAGGAGGAAAAGTGTTAGAATTGATTATAGCTTGGATCAGTGACAGAAAACAGCGGGTCACCATAAATGGTGTAAAATTCAGGTGGGGGAGTGTTTCTAGTGGGGTCTACCAGGTTTCGGTTTTGGGTCCCTTATTGTTCATTATGTACATAAACGACTTGGACAATGAGATTAATAGTGATGTTAGTAAATTTGCGGACGACACTAAAATAGGACGACTAATTAGGTCAGGAGGCGTCGCCGAGATACTACAGGATGATCTTAAGAAATTGTTCACGTGGTCGGTGAAGTGGTGAAAATAGATATAACTTAGATAACACGTTTTTAGAGAGAACTGAGTGCCAGAGAAACTTGGGAGTTCTAGTGAGTCCTGACCTTAAATCCAGGAAACAGTGTATTAGCGACAGGAATAAAGCTAACAAAGCACTAGGTTTCATTGCTAGGACGGTTATGAATAGAAGTGCAGAGGTAATTATCAAATTTTATCTAACGTTAATTAGACCCATCCTTGATTATGCGGCACAGTTTTGGTCTCCGTCTTATACAATGAACATCAATTCACTAGAATCAGCATAAATGAGAATGACCAAAATGATATTTGAGCTCAGAAATTTACCTTGCGAAGAGAGGCTTAGGTACCTTAACTTCCTTAACTTACACTCTGGAAAGACGCAGAGTGCGGGGTGATCTAATAGAGGTGTTTAAGTAGATAAAAGGAGAGATGCAAACAAGGTCATCATATTAAGACATCAGGGCAGGACTCGCAGTAATGGATTTGAACTGAACAAATTTAGATTTAAGAAGGAAATAGGCAAGAACTGGTTTACTAATGGGGTTGTCAACGAATGGAATAGACTAACCATGTAGTGAGCGCTAAAACTATCAGTTATTTTAAGAAACGGTTAGACAACTTCATGGATGGGAATGACAGGTAGTAATGGACATGTAACTGCCTAGTGTAGGCCTTATGGTCTCCTGTAGTCCCCTTATTTCTTATACTCTTAATAGCTGATCGAAGTACTTTCGAGCCTTTCACAGGCGAATTAATTCAACTCAAGGAAATGTTATGCGTAGCCAAAAGATTTCAATCTCAAATATCCTGTGGAGCTTAGGGTATATCGCGATGAATAACCTTGCTTACAAATTTTACTGGCTAACTTCTACCTTACCGGAGCACATATTGTTTATGAAAAGTGTATTCTTTAGTTGTGGTATTCGCCTTCCAGCATTCAGCATCACCTGCCATCAGGATAAATTCAACTCTTCTGGTTTTTAGGCCCGGCTTACCCTATTCAGCTGAAAGAGCCCCGTCACACAATGAAAAATATAAGATTACGTAATGTATACACATATGTGCACATTTGAAAATATAAATACTTCCCTTTTTAGCAAATGAAAGTTCATTTCATCGCGTGTGCAACAAAGGCCTACATTCGCACCAAGGCAACTGTAAACATCAGTTACAAGGGGTAAAGATGAGCTGGCGTGTCGTATTTGTGCCTGTCGTGCACATATAGGCCGTTGTCATACGCCACTCTCGTCGCAGGCTCACACGCAGGAGGGGATCGAGGAGAAGAGGGTCAGAAGCCGGGTATGGGGTGGAGGAGGGTTGTACAGTGTCGGTGGAAGTTAGATTGCCATGCCTGGATCAATATAGGGGCGAAGATATATAAACAGTGTGCTGAATACTCCACTACGTATATGTGATGTGCTGGTACATATAACCGCTTGTTGGCCCATTATTTAAATCATCAACCAACATGCGGTATATGTACATATTTGCATCTACTTATGTATTTATGTAAATGCATATCAATGTATATATATATGTATATATATATATATATATATATATATATATATATATACACGTGTAATGATAATGGACATGGAACTGCCTAGTGCAGGCTTTATGGTCTCTTGCAGTCTCCCCTATTCTTACGCTCTTATGTTCTTATGTATACAAATAGTTTCGGATATACATACCTCACAGAAACGGAATGTAGCATGACGGAATATTATACATACATCCGTCTGCGTTTGATCACCAGAAAAATCGGACACTGGAGGAAAGGGTAGAATTGTGTAACCGTGATGGTGTGAGAGGAAGCTGGTCGGAATTGGAATATATGTGTTTCGGCGACGTACATCACGCCAAGTCTAACATATAGCCTGCCTATGGTGTGCACAGAAACTAAGGTAAATACTATGATTGTAAACTATCTATCACGGGGCGTCGTGCCAATGTGTTATGTTCAGTCTACGAAAAGGTGTCCTATGATCATTGCGTTATGGTGAAGGTATACAGGTGGTACTACAGGCCACAGTAAAACCATTAGGAAGGTAGAATGCTACGGGAAAGATTGAAGGACCAGTTAGTCTGCCGCAAACAACAAATCTCTCAAGAGTTCAGAGAAACGCTCTACTCAGAATCGGGACGATCAAACACAAGAGAACGAATAGCTTCTGATGTGTCAATAAAACGCGTTGATACGGCTGCAATACGAAGGTCGCATTGTTATTCACAGAAGGACAATAAATCTAAACACCCACGGTATTACTGTGCCAGCGTTGAGGCGGAAGTGCGGTATAGAAAAGTCAATAGCGTTCAGTTTATCACCGCTGTGTCGCCTTTACCCGCCGGGGATACTCCATCCCGACTACACTCCAACCCCCCCCTCCCCGCTCCTGCACCGGACTTGCCTTCTGCTACCCACAATCCCTTGCACTCGTTTTCTTTCTCTCCTTCTGACCACAACCCCTTTTGCAAGCCTCCTCCTCCTTTCCTATGCCCATAATACTTTGCTCCTTTCTTATGCCCATAATACTTTGCTCCTTTCCTATGCCCATAATACTTTGCGACTCAGTGTGTCGTAGTCTATGAATTTTTTTCATCCTTAGGGAGCCATCCATATTATTCTTTCCCTTTTTCCGATTATCCTTTGTCTCGCATTACTTCTCCCTATTTTTAGCTATAATTTTGCAGATCCATTACCTTTTCCACCTAAAAAATAATCACTTCCCTATGATAGCCACCTGGAGACGGCGGACGAACTCTATGCTGATGTTTTCCTCTTTCCTAACCTCAGTCCTGTTTAAACAGGTTTACACACACACACACACACACACACACACACACACACACACACACACACACACACAAACAAACACATATCTATACATACTGCATATACATATATAGAATATATAATGTATACATAAATATATATGTACATTTATGTGATATATATATATATATATATATATATATATATATATATGTATGTATGTATGTATGTATGTCATACGTAGACGAAGATGACGTCCTTATCCTCTAAATTACTAATAGTGACAGTGAAATTGGACTTGACTTTGCTTATAGTCTATTTTCTTTGTCGGTGACTTCTTTGGTGACTTCTAAGGCCAAACTCGGAGGCACATATACTTCCACGCATGGGACAAGGGATACCTTGTGTGGGCTTAACAGGATCGCGCGACATAAGCTCGTATCTGCAATTACGTTGTTCAATCTTTGTGGAAGCCTGAGCAACAGCTTGATGGACAGTTGAACATCAGTCGAACAGTGACCAAGTTTTCAAGCTGATGAACAGAGATGTTACACCTTTTGAAGGTAGTCTTGATCTGATCTTTATTTATTTATTCATTTATCTTTTTTTTTGGGGGGGGGGAGCCTCAATTGACCGGGTTAGGCCGTATGTGATTTTGATTGTTGTAGAAGTTCAGCTGGTCATTTAATTCTGCATAATGTTGAATTTCTGATTCTTTATTGCACCACCAGTCATTTTTTATTTTTCTGAGGGACCTTTGCACTTCTTGTCAAAAGGATTGGAAAGTTTTCCTGAGAGAGGAAGAGAATGGATTGTTTATGGCAGCCAGATGGCCGTTGCTTTTCTTCCTCAAAAGCTCTAAAATGTCTTCTCTCTACTGGTCGAACCAATCCTGGTGCTTGCGGTTGAGATGCCAAGGATATCGATTAAAGTGAAGTAGAAAAACGCTACCCAGTCTGATTCGATCTGGTTTGGTGTTGAGTTGAACCTGACTGGCTCAGGGAGCTGTGAAATGCTATGGTATTGTGATTCACGGAGTGAGTTAAGTTTGTTCTGACCATGAAATGATGACATATCTAATTGTCTCCTCTTAGGTTGCTTCCGTGTAGGATGCTGAATTGTGAATGACACAACAGATTGGATTAGACTGTGATCCGTCCAGTATTCGGCACCTCTGAGAGCTCTTGTAATCCTGAAGTCTCTGAGATCGGACTTGCGGGCTATGATATTTATACTTGTTTGGGAGCTGAAAAGTAATGTTAGATATTGTGAGGTCGTGGGTGGAACAGAAATTTAGTAGGAGGATACCGTTGGAATTTTCCTTTCTGATTCCATATCGACCTATGATTCCCTGCCAAACTTCGTAATTTGAGCCAGCTCTAACGTTGAAATCACCCAAGAAGACCATTTTATCATTATTAGGTAAGTTATGGAGCAGACTCTCAGACTCTTCATAAAACCTGTTCTTTGTCTCTCCTGAAGATGTTAGTGTGGGTGCGTGGCAGCTGATGAGGGTGACGTGCCTGTATTTTATAAGAGGGAGTCGCATGGTCATCAGTCTTTCGCTTACACCGATAGGAGCTTCGGGGAGACGGTTGAGTAGATTTGTTTAATAGCAAAACCCACACCGTGGATCCTGTGAGAGTCCTCTGGTAACCCCTTCTAGAAGAAGTGATTTAGGTGCAGAAGAGGCTGCACACTTCAGCAACTGCACACACTTGGCCACAGCAATTAATATCCGATAGCAAGCGAGATTCAAGACAATCAGAAGTTGTGTGTGACTGCAGTACCATGCCAGAACTCCCGTCAATGACTGAAGCCTGCCTACGCAATGGTACACCAAAGACCGGGGGAGGTATAGTTAAACAGGAGGCCTCAACTCTCCTGGTAACACTATTAAAGAATTTACCGAAAGATTTATTGTCTAAGTTTTGACAATACTCAGCTCTTTCCACTCAACAGAGCTACCGCCAGTTTGTCCACGACTGCTTATTAGTGGTGGCCAGAGCGTCACCACACTATTCGCAGCTAGCCATTCTATTGTATGGCCGATCTCCTAGTCCGCAACCCAGGGGACGCTCGACGCATATTAAAAGACACAAACCCTAGGGTTCTGGTTGGACAACTCCTCCTAGACCCCCTTAAGTCTTTGCTTTTTTAGGAATGTCTCCTTTGGGAACACTCGATGGCAGTATTCTTTCTTCCCTACCACAGGGTTCGGCGAAAATAGAAACGTATATTCAGAGAAGTGGTACAGGACAGTATTAAGAGTGGGGAAACAGCATAATGGAGGGACAATCGCTGTATTATAAAATAACATAATTTCTCTATGAATAGAGATTCCCTCTAACTCAGACAAAATTATGTGTGGCTCTGGTCGATAAGGTCGCCCCATATAGACACTAAAGCACCAATGTATTCTACTGAACAGATTTTAACCTTATAATAACATGTAGCCAATACCCGAGACGGGATTTAAATGAGAAGGAAAAGGAGCAGGAATACAAGGAGAAATTGATAGAATTGTGGAGGATGTGGAAGGATGGGAGGGAATATGAAGAAGGGTAGTGAGAGGTGGGATGATGAAGTAAAGACGGTAGTAGAAGAGAATAAGCAACCATTCAGGGACTGGTTACAAAGTAGGATGAGAGAAAGATATTAGAAGTATAAAGAAAAAAATATATATAGGAGGAGAGCAGATGCAAAATGGGGGAGGGGTATGACCGAAATTTTTGCAAGCAATAAAGAGATGTTCTTCAAGGAAATCAAGAGAGGAAGGGGGTTATGTCAAGTATTGAAAAAGTAAAAGGCGTGAATGGACAGATCTTGATGGAAGACGAGGTGGTAAGGGGAAGGTGTAAAGTGAAAAGGATATAAGACGTCAGACTTCTAAGATTATTGATAATTGGTACAAAAATGGTAACAGCAACCAATACAAAGAATGATAAAAACAAAAAACTGTACTATAAAGCTACCTTCTCAACAGCTTACAAAGAAGAAGACAGAATTATGATGAAAATAATAAAACAGAACATCAAGCCAACAGACCCAGACAAAATATTAAATTTTATTATTTATTACAAGTCTAAGAAGACTAGCCACCTCCTCCTTAAGAATAGCCCACAACAAAGCATGGAGACATATAAAAAATCGCATGTCATTTATAGGTTTAATTACAATAGAGGGGACTGTGAAACCCTCGCATCTTCCTACATTGGCATGGCATCCATGAAGTTATCTTGAAGACTTTCGCACCACCTTTCTTCTGGAGCACCGAAAAACCACCTGAGACAAATGCACAATATCACCCTTACGCGAGAAATCTTATAAAATAGCACAGATATTCTGGACACGTGTAATGATGTAAGACTCCTCCCTATATTAGAGGCATTATACATCAAAGAATTATCCCCTAATCTTAATATTCAAGCCAGCGACCTGCCGGGCTTACCTAACATAAGGCGCACGGCCGTGGACCATTCAGAAGCCAGCGATCTGTGGGTTTTATTTGACATAAGGCGCACGGCCGCGGCCCAATCAGAAGATGCAAATACCGGTCTCAGCCAATCAGGAGGACGAATGCCAGAGAAGCCAGCGATCTCCGGGTCTTAATTGGCATGAGGAGCACGGCCGAGGAACAATCAGAAGACGCGAATACCAGTCACAGCCAATCAGGAGGGAGGACGAACGCCAGGGTCCCCACTGAACCGGTATATTAACCAGCACAACTCAGCAACAGAACCAACACCGACTCAGCAGAGGTCAGACGTTGCTCTTCACTCTAGTTCTCTCAACAGCACCCATTAATCTTCGCCGGCCGGTCGCGGCGGAGGAGACTTTTCTCCTTTGCTGTTGCTGGTCTGGCAAAGGCCTGACCTCTTCGTTGACGTTGGCAAGCGGACTTATATCTAAGAAAAATACACATGTTTCCCAAATCATGTAATTCTCTGCTTTCAGAGTTGTGCTTGGAAGGAAAAAGATATACACGCACACTCTCTTGCTGGCTTAGGAGAGGTCGGTCGTCGCCCTTCAATCGAACTTTCAATCAGCGCCCATAACTCTATGCCGGCCGGTCGTGGGGGAGGATATGCCCGGCCTCTTCTATTGACCGGCCCGCACACGCCTGGCCTCTTCGCTGACACTGGCGAGCAGGTTTACACTCCTGACAAATACACACATTTCCCGAGTCACGTAATTCTCTGCTTTCAGATTTGTGCTTGGAAGGAAAGACATAAACCAACACTCGCCCGCCTGCCCCCCTCACACTGCCATCGGATCCACTCTCTTGACTACGCTTCGGATATCACCCATTACCTCACCTGGGGTTCTGTGGTTAATCAGGACGCTCAAGCCTCACCTGGATTAATTAGAAACGCTCAACCCTCACCTGGGGTTAATCATGAACGCTCAAGCCTCACCTGGAGTTAATCAGGAACGCTCAAGCCTCACTTGGGGTTAATCAGGAACGTGCTACCTAGCTTCGGGTTAATCAGCAACGCCACACGCGGAAAGTGAACTCTACTCACTTCTCGTAAGATACATACACACCTCTCACGAACAAAACCACGCCCCACGCTCAAACATCTACACGTACTTTTTCTTAGACTTAAATTCGCTTCCTTTCTAACTTTCTCTTATACTACACCTTCTCATTTCAGTTTACCTACCACTAAAAATTTTCCGTTTTTCAACCTTTGTCTACTAATACGCCTCCTACAATTTTCTCAACGTTTGGTGATTTTAATCGCAGTCGTCAGCGCCGCCGTCCAAGT